>NW_012115244.1:3136377-3180933 GCF_000951035.1 Colobus angolensis palliatus | reverse complement strand
ACAAAAAAATTAGCCGAGCGTGGTGGTGCATGCCTGTCATCCCAGCTGCTCGGGAGGCTGAGGCAGGAGAATTGCTTGAACCCGGGAGGCGGAGGTTGTGGTGAGGCAACCATGAATCCACTTTCTGTCTCCATGGATTTGCCTCTTGTTGACATTTCACATAAGCGAGATCATTCTATAAGTGAGCTTTTGTGTCTGGCTTCGTCCACTCAGCATCATGTTCTCTCTCAAGGCTCATTAGCTTGTGGCAGGTATCTGTGCTTCCTTCGTTTTTCTGGCTGAGTAATATTCCACTGTGATTTAAGGCAACGTGAACACACAGCATTTTCTTTGTTTACTCCTCCATTGAGGGGCACTGGGTTGCTCCCACTTTCTGGCTCTTGTGAATAATGCGGTTACACCTGTTTGTATACACATTTTTGTACGAACACAGGTCTCAATATCTCTGTGCATATTGTAGTGTGACATCTGGGTCATATGGTAACTTCGTGGTTGACATTTTCGTGAAGTCTCCACCGAGGCTGCACCATTTTTCCATTCCCTCCAACAGGGTGGGAGAGCTCCAGTGTCTTCACATTTTTGTCAATGCCCGCTATTTTCTGGATTTATGTATTTACTTATTAACTGTAGTCCTCCTAACAGGCATGAAGTGGTGTCTCATTGTGGTTTTGATGTCCACTCCATCTTAACTGGTAAACTTGCTCTAACCCCTTTCCCAAATCTTTAAACCATTTGTCACCCTCTGGCTTCATTCATCTGTCCATCCATCCATCCATCTGCACACACATACACACTGTATACACATGCACACTGTACACACATAGACACTGTACACACATATACATGCTATACACATACTGCACACACATACACACTGTACACACATACACACTGGGCACAAATGCACACTGCATACACATACACACTGTACACACATACACACTGTGCACACATAGTGTACATACATATACACTGTATACACATACTGCACACACATACACACAGACACACCTACTGTGCAAAATACACACTGTACACACATACTGTATACACATACACACTGTGCACACATATACAGTCTACCCACATACACACTGTATATATATACACACTGTACATGCACACTGTATACACATATACACTGTACACATATACACACTGTACACACATATACACTGTATACACATACACACTGTACACAATACACACTGTACACACATACAATATAGACATATGGACTGTACACACATACACACTACACACACTGTATATACATACACACTGTATAAATATATATACTGTATACACATACACACTGCACACACATACACACTGTATACACACTGCACACACATACACAGTGTATACACATACACACTGCACACATATACTCACTGTATACACACTGCACACACATACACACTGAACACACATACATGTTACACACTCATAACACTGTACACACATACACACTGTATATACATACACACAGTACACACACACTGTATACACATGTACACTGTATAGACATATACACTGCACACAGTACACACTGTACACACATACACACTGTATCTGTGCATCAGGATACATCAGGAATGTGTTTCTCTGGCCCCTCCTCGCCACTCAGGCCCCTCTGCACCTTGACCATTCCACAACACATTTCTCCACTTTGCATTCCACATTCCAGCCCATCGGAATCACCAACAATTCCAGGCTTATGCCCCATTAAAGTGTGAAGACGCCCACCTTATGCTTGGCTCATCATTGCCCCCTGCCAGCCTGCAAAGCTCCTGCTTGAAGGAACATCTGCTCCGGCCATGCCTTGACAAAGTGGGGACCTGACCACCAAGGAGAGAGGGGAGGAAGGAGGACAGTGTTTATCCATCATCCGTGTCTGGCCCCATCCCAGGGGACGGAGTGTGGGCAGGGTTGCAGTAGGAACCCTGATCACACCTTGGTCTTCAGGCTCTTGTGGGTGAAAGAGGTCAGCATGTACCCACTGACTCCAGGCAGGAGTTCAGGAGTGAGCAGGTACACTCAGCCTGAAATGGTAGGTGTATTTTGCAGAAACCAAAAGAGATCCCTGTGGAGAAAAGCCTGAGGAAGGTGGGGAGAAGCATGGAATGAGTTGCAGATGGTCAGAGGCTCTTGGGGTGAAGGCGCGGGCTGGCCAGGTTCGGGAGGGCAGGACATGAGGTTGGAGGACACGCATCACTGAGCTCCCAGATATGTGTTCTGAGTTCAGGCCCCACGCACACAGCCTCCCAGTTGACACTTTCCTATTTCAACATGAATATTTTAATAAGGCAGAAACTTTCATTTTTCTCTCTTTTTAAAATCAAATCCATCTCTTGTGATTTATTGATTTTTTTAAAAGTAAATCAATTTTTTTGTTTTCACACCTTATTACCAGATACTGGGGTCTGGGACATGCTGAGCAAGAATTCTGTTAAAAGTATTTAAAAGTATTTTCAAATCAAATCAATAAAACTACATGGATATATTTTTTAATGTTACAAAGAACAAATGTGGAAAAATTCATCAAAACATGCTATTTGACACCAACAAGTAGAACAGCACAACTTTGATTTGAACAGATGTTCTAAACCATGAGGATCGAGCAAGAGAAGCTTAAGAAAAATAAGCATAAACCTCTCTGATACAAAAACAAGCAGACTCGGTTCTGGGTCTGGGTAAGTTGGGTTAAACACACTCTCCAAATGGCTACACCTAGAAAAGCCGTACAGAAGACTAGAGCACCTGGGCAGAATACATGGAACAACTGTTTAAAGACCCTGGAAAGTGAACAGCAGCAGGAGGAAAGAACTCCCAAATCCGACATTCCACCAGATTAATGCAGTTCACTCTCTCCCCTACGTGATCTCTTCAAGTCTGAACTCAATGCCCTGGAAACCCAGAAATGGACACCAAAGTGCAGGCAGAGAGAATTCCAGGAGAAACTCTCTCTTTATGGCCCAGGTAGCAGGAAAACAAACTCCCATCAGAAATCCCCATTTTCCTTTTTTTTTTGACAGAGTCTCACTCTGCCACCAGGCTGGAGTGCAGTGGTACGATCTCGGCTCACTGCAGCCTCCAACTCCCTGGTTCAAGTGATTCTCCTGCCTCAGCCTCCCCAGCAGCTGGAATTACAGGCATGCACCACCACGCCCAGCTAATTTTTATATTTTTAGTAGAGATGAGGTTTCACCATGTTGGTCAGGATGGTCTCAATCTCCTGACCTCATGATCTGCCTGCCTTGGCCTCCCAAAGTGCTGGGATAACAGGTGGCACTGTGGCAAGCCTAGAAATCCCCATTTTCTTTTCAGTTTTTTCCCTCTATTCTCTCTCACCACAACCCCTTAAGCAATCATGTGGAGATGGTGGCAGCAGCCAGTGACACCCGTCCATGGGTGCAAGGCAATCATCCTTTCCATCCTGCAGACCTGGTGTTCCAGGAGGCAAAGCTGCACCTCACACATCCTCCCCTGGGTGCATCTGAGCTGCATGGCTCACGGACGAAGGGGTGGCTGGAGAAGTGCTCCACAGAGCAGGGTAACTCACATCCCAAATTTCCAGCCAGAGGAACTTGGGAAAGGCTGTTTGCAGACTCCTGGGCTCACGGTTCCCCTGCACACACAAAGCTGTGCACGCATGGGTGTTGCCTCATGGAGCATTGCAAACGTCGTGAAGATTAGACTGATGGAGCACTCACAGACCAAGTCCTAGGTTGGCCTCTGGGTGGCCACATGTGGGAGAGAGCTGGACAGAACTGCAAAGCTTGGAAAGTGGAACTGGCTGTAAAACCACAGCCAGTCCAGAGACGGCCCATTGGAACATGTGGCCTGGGTGTGAGCAGGTCAGCTGCCTGCAGAAACAAACATTGGACATGCCTCATAATATGCCATCCAGAATGCCCAGGATAGAATCCAGAATTGCTTGGCATGTGAAGAATCAGGAATATCCCAATTCTCATGGGAAAAGACGGTCAACAGACACCGGTACTAAGATGACACAGCTGTTGCAATTATCTGACAAAGACTTTAAAACAGCGATTATTAAAACATTCCAGCCAGGTTCATTGGCTCGCACCTATAATCCCAGCACTTTGGGAAGCTGAAACAGGTGGACAGTTTTGAGCTAAGGAGTTTGAGATCAGCCTGGGCCACATGGTGAAGCCCCATCTCTACTGAAAACACAAAAATTAGCCAGGTGTGGTGGCAGGTGCCTGTAGTCCCAGCTACTTGGGAGGCTGAGGTTGGAAGATCACTTGAGCCCAGAAAACAGAGGTTGCAGTTAGCCAAGATCATACCGCTGCATGCCAGTCTGGGCGACAGAGTGAGACCCTGTCTCAACAGCAACATTCCAAAAAGTCATCCAAACACATTCAAAGTCAGTCAAAAATTAGAAAGGGAAATTTTAAGTCCTGAAAAAAGCATGCATGCATGAACATCCACACGTGCGCACACACATACTCACACAGAA
This sequence comes from Colobus angolensis palliatus, assembly GCF_000951035.1. Classification (NCBI taxonomy): domain Eukaryota; kingdom Metazoa; phylum Chordata; class Mammalia; order Primates; family Cercopithecidae; genus Colobus; species Colobus angolensis. The sequence continues at coordinate 3,176,447 of NW_012115244.1, read as the reverse complement.
ACCTCATGGATAGGTTCAACAGCAGAATAGAGATGACAGAGAAAAGAGTCAGCACACTCAAAGACAGACCACCAAAAGAAATGATCCAATCTGAGAAACAAAAAGATGGAAAAAAATGAACTAAGCCTCAGGGACCTGTCAGAGAACAATAAAAGGTCTAATATTTTTTCACTGGAATCAGATTGAGGTGAGAGTGTGACGCTAAAAAAAATAAATAAATACATAACAAATCCAAGAAAATTTGCTAAAAACTCTTTAATTTTTGGAAATGACCTAAGCCACCAGAATGAAGAAAGGCAGCAAACCCCAGAGACAATAAACCCAAAGAAATCTCTGCACAGACACATCATAATCAACCTGCTGAACACCAGACACACACAAAGTTTAGAAAGCAGCAGGAAAAAAAAAAAGACGCATTCCCTAAAGGGAGAAAGCAATTCAGATGGCTGTGGCTTTCTTATCTGAAACCGTGGAGGTCAGACAGAAGCGGCACAGTGTTTTTAAAGTTCTGAAAGAAAATAATTGCCACCCCAGCAGTATGTATCCAGAGAAAATACCTTCAGGAATAAAGATGAAATAAAGACATTCTCAACTGAAGGAAAACGAAGAGAATTCATTACAGCTGAACTGCTCTCAGAGCATTCCTAAAGGAAGATCTCCAGACAGAGGGGAGACGATAGCAGAAGGAATCTTGGAACGTTGGAAAGGAATGAAATGACAGGAGTGATAAATATATGAGTAAATATAACAAATTATTATTCTCTGCTTTGAATTGTTTAAAATATGTTTGAAGATTGAGAGTAAAAAATGGTGCCATTGTCCGGTGAGGTTTTCAATGTAGGAACATGATGTACGTAACGCAGAAGGCAACGATCACGTAGAGAGAGGGGGCCTGTAGGTCCCCGTGGAGGAAAGTTTTCTTTTTTGTTGTTATTTATTTTATTTTTATTTTCAATCTTTAGGGTACATAGTAGGTGTATATACTTGTAGGGTACACGAGATATTTTGGTACAGGCACGCGATGCATAATATTTACAGCATGGAAAATTGGGTATCAATTCCCTCAAGCATTTATCCTTTGTGTTACAAACAATCCAATTATATCCTTTCAGTTACTTTAAAATGTACAGCGAAATTATTATTGACGATAGTCCCCCTCTTTGTTGTCGTATAACATGGAATTTAGAAGTAAGTAGTCCGGGCCTAGGATGAGGGCCCTGTGGTGGCGTCAGGATACGGTCTCCTTCCCATTTCCTGCCACGCCCTCCTTTACCAGTGGTTTTCCGGTTATGGTCCCACAGTGGCTGCCCACCTCTGCTCGTTGAATCTGCGTCCCAGGCAAAACAACAGGAGCACTCAACACAAATGTGCACGGGCATGGGAACAGCCAGCCACATATTCCTCTTCAAAAGGCCCTCCCAGAAGTACCAGGCAGCGTTTTCTCCTTACTGGATTGATCACACTTTTGATACAAGAGATAAAAGAATTTAGTGAAGGATATTTCCACACTGAATGAAATCAGAGTCATATTAGCAAGGAAGAAAAGAAAAATAGACATAATGTAGGCCAGGTGTATCTTTGACAACAGTTATTAAATATTTATGCAAATTTTATATGTATTATATAATACACATATATGTATTTATGTATGTGTATGTAGATAGCATGGTCATTCTATGTGGAAGTGACATTTTCTAAGTAGACTGCAAAGAGTTAAGTATGAACATTGCAATCCTTGGAACAATCAGTGTTTAAAAAATTAATCTCTATAAAGAGATGTAGTAAGAAACACAGTAGATGATGCTACATATGTTCAAATAGCCTAGAAAGAAGGCAGGGAAGAGGAAACAGAAGAATGTCAAATGGATGGAACAAAACAGAAAACAAATAGCAAAATAGTAGAAGTGAACCCAAATACATCAATCATTACAGTAAATGAAAATGGTCTACACACACTCTTAGAAGACAGGAGTTGTCAGAATGCATAAAACAAGAAGAATTATTCATATGCTGCTCATAAGAAACTCACTGCAAATATAATGGTGCAGGTATATTAAAAGGAAAAAGATTTAAAAAGGTTATCCATATGAACACTAATCAAAAAAGCTGGGTTGGTGATATTGATATCAGACAAAATGGACTTCAAAGCAAATATATTTATCAGGGATAAAGTAAATCATTATATAATGATAGAAAAATCAATTCATCAGAAAGACATAACAATACCAAATGTATATGCATCTAACAAAAGAGCTTCAAAATATATGAAGCAAAACTGAAGAAACTGAAAGGAGAAATAGATAATCTCCCATGACAGTTGGGAACTTCAGCCCTCCTTTATTAGTAAGATATAGAACTGGCAGAGAATCAGCAAAGATAGGGAAGGGAACAACACCATCAACCCTCTGCATCTAATTGACGTTTACAGAACACTCTACTTAATAAAAACAGAGCTCACATACTTTCAAGTCTGCATGGGGCATTCACTAAGAAAGATCATGGAAATCATACAAAGTATATCTTCTGATCATAATGGAATTAAAACAGAAATCAACTACATAAAGATAACAGAAAAATCTGCAAATACTTGGAAATTAAACAACACCTTTTAGACAATCATTGGGTCAAAAAGAAGGTCTTAAGGGAAATTAGAAAATATTTTGAACAATAAAAATACAGCATGCCAAAATTTGTGAGATGTAAATAAATCAGTGCTTTAAAAAATTAAGGCATTAAATGCTTATATGAGAAAAGAAAGACTGTAAGTGAATAGTCTAGTCTTCACCTCAAGAAACTACAAAGAATGAAGAGCAGAATATGTATAAAGCAAGCAGAAGAAAGAACATTATAAAAACGAGCTGAAATCATTCAAATTGAAAACAGTAAAGCAATACAGATTTTGTTAAGATCAATAAAATTAGTAAACCTCTAGTGTGGCTAACAAGGAAATACAGAAGAGAAGCTAGAACCACCAATATCAGAAATAAAAGAGACTTTTTTTTAGTGACTCTTGCAAACATCAAATGGTTAAGGAAGGTATACTTCAAACAACTCTCCACATACAAATTCAACAACTTACACGAAATGGACTAAGGTCTTGAAACCCACAAACTGCCAAAACTCCCCCAATACGAAGTAGATAGCCTGAATAGCCCTATTAATAAAATTGGATTTGTAGTTAATCTTTGAGAAAGAAATCTCCAAGTCTTTGGAAAGAAATAGCACCAGTTATATACAATTTCTTGAAGAAAAGGAAATGTTTTCTACCTTAGTTGATGAGGTAAGCATTACCCTGATATCTAAACCAGATAAAGATAATACACAAAAAGAAAGCTACAGACCAATATTGTTCATGAACATATATAAAAATATCCTCAAAAAACTATTAGTACATTAAACCTGACAATATATGGTAAGATGAATACAAGACCATCAACTTGGGTTTCTTCGAGGAATTCCAAACCAGGTCAACATTCAAAAATCAATCAATATAATCAATTGTATTAACTGTCTCAGAAGTAATAGCACATGATCATATCTATTGGTGCAGAAAAGACATTTGATAAAACTTAGAATCCATTCACAATAAAAACTCAAAGCAACCTAGGAATAAAAGAAAAATTATTCATCTTGCTAAAGGGCATTTACAAAAACTTATAGCTAACATTTTACTTAGTAGTGAAAGATAATTTCCCACTAAAATCAGAAAAAAGGCTAGGGAATCCCCTTTTACCCATTCTGTTCAGCATTATAATGAAAGTCCTAGCCTGTATAATAGGGCAAGAAAAAAAATAAAAGCACACAGGTTAACAGGAAGAGATAAAACTGTTCTATTCATAGACAACATGACTGTATACAGAATCCCAAGAGTAGACAAAAAATCTTCTAGAACTAAGAGACGAGTTTAGCAAGGTTAAACAAGGTCAACATACACACGTATTAATTTCCACGCATTAGCAATAGACAAATTGAAAACCAGTTTTTTTAAATGCCATTGAAAATAGGTCAAAAAGTGAAATATTTATATATAAGCATAAATATAGCAAAACATGTACAGAATTTGAATGCTGAAATATGAACAACACTGATGAGAGCTTTCAAAGGAGACATCAGTCAGTGAGGAGGCCTACTGTATGCAAGATTCCAACACTGTGAAAATGCTGACTGTTCCCCAGTTGGTCTATGGATTCAAAATAATTCCAATCAGAATCCCAGCATGACTTTTTTTTTAGATAAAGACAAGGTGATTCCAAAATGTATATGAAATGTCAAATGAATTTGAATAGATAAAATATTTTTTGACAAACAAAACTGGGAATTAAATTCCTTGATGTAAGACTTACTCTTGAGCTGTTGTAATCAAGCCAGTGTGGTGTTGGCAAAGGGATAGCTACACAGATAAGCAGAAGGCTGTATAGAGTCCAAAAATAACCTACACAAATACGGACATTTGACTTTGTTATATGGTGCAAAAACAAGTCAATGGAAGAAGCACAGATTTTCAACAAATGGTGTTGGGGCAATTGGTCCCTTATATGCCAAAAACAAGAACCTCAGCCTAAGACTCCTACCATATTCAAAAATTAACTCAGGATGTATTATGAATCTACATTTAACATGCAAACACTGGAAAACCTTTAAAAGAAGTCACAGGAGAAAATCTTTGGGATGACAGAGTTGAGGAAAGTATTATTAGATGTGACAACATCAAAAGCATAATTCATACAAGAAAGCAACAGTGTATTTGACTTTATCAAAAGTAGAGCTTTTGCTGCAAAAGACATTGTTAAGAGAATGCAAAGGCGAGTGTTACGGGTTGAATTGTATCCTCCCAAAATTCATATGTTGAAGTCCTAACCCCAGTACCTCGGAATGTGACCTTATTTGAAGATAAGGTCTTTGCAGAGGTGATCAAGTTCAAGTGAGTTCATTAGGGTGAGTTCTACTCTAATCTGACTCATCTCCTTACAAAGAAAGGAAACTAGAACAAATACACACACAGATGCAAGCCCAGTTGAGGACACAGGAGGAAGACAGCATCTCATCTACATGTGAAGAAGCAAGGCCTCAGGAGAAACCAATCCTGCAGAGACACCTTGATCTCAGACTTCTGGTTTCCAAAAAAACGTATGAGTGTATTAGTCCGTTCTCACACTGCTATAAAGAACTACCTGAGACCGGGTAATTTATAAAGAACAGAGGTTTAATTGGCTCACGATTCCACAGGCTGTACAGGAAGCGTGGCTGGGGAGGTCTCAGGAAACTTAAAATCATGGCAGAAGCTGAAGGGGAAGCAGGCACGTCTTCATGTGGCCACAGAAAGAGGAGGATGGTGAAGGGGAGGTGCTACACATTTTTTAAAACACCAGACCTTGTCAGAATGCACATCATGAGAACAGCAAGGGGGAAATCCGCCCCCATGATCCGATCACCTCCTACCAGACCCCTTCTCCAACACCGGGGGTCACAATTCAACGTGAGAGTTGGGTGGAAACACAGAGCCAAACTCTATCAGTGAGACAGTAAATTCCCTTTGTTTAAGCTCCCCAGTGTGTGGGACTTTGTTAGGGCAGCCACAGCAAACCAACACAGCAACTTGCAGACTGGGCGAAAACATTTGCAAACCACACATTCAACAAAATGCTTGTATACAGAATATGTTTTTAAAAGTCTTAAAACTTAGCAGTAAGAAAATAAATGCACCAATTAAGAAATAGACAAAAGACTTAATTACACACAAAAGCTCTTGCACAGCAAAAGAAACAATCGACAGAGTGAACAAACAACCAGCAGAGTGGAAGAAGATACTTGCAAACTATCCATCCAACAGGGACTAATATCCAGAATTTACAGAGAACTCAGACAACTCAACAACAACAAAACCCTAAACAATCCCATTGAAAAGTGAGCAAAGACATGAATAGACATTTTTCAAATAAGATATACAAATGGCCAAGAAGCATGTGGAGCAATGCTCAACATCACTAATCATCAAAGAACTGCACATTTAAACCATAATGAGGTTCCATCTTAAACCAGTCAGAATGGCTATTATTAAAAAGACAAAAAGATCACAGATGTTGGCAAAAATGCAGAGAAAAGGGAACACTTATACACTGTTGGTGGGACTGTAAGTTGGTGCAACCTTTATAGAAAACAGTATGGAAATTTCTCAACAAAAACTACCATTTGGTCCTACAGTCCCACTACTGGGTGTACACCCAAAGTAAAAGAAATCGTGATACCAAAAAGATACTTGCATTCATGTGGATTGTAGCAGTATTCACAACAGCAAAGATGTGGAATCAATCTAAGCATCCACGAAGGGATGTTTGAATAGGGAAATGCAGTCTCTATATAGAATGGAATACTGTTTGGCCATGAAAAGAATGAAGTCACATCTTTTAGCAACATGAATGGAACTGGAGGACATTATTTTGAGTGAAACTGCTCAGAAAACAGAAAGACAAATCCCACACATTCTCACTGGTAAGTGGGAGCTAAATCATATGTAAAAAGCCGAATGAAAGATAATGGAGACCCAGGGTGGGGAGTGGGATGGAGAGAGGACAAGAAATTACTTAATGGGTACAATGTACATTATTCAGCTGATGGATACGTTAAAGCCCTCACTTCACCACAATGCAATATATCCACGTGAACAAAATTACACTTGTACCCCATAAATTTACACAAAACAGAAATAGACAAAAGACGGAAAAAGACATTTTACCAACGAGCACAAGGAAGGGAAATCATCACATAAAAATATTTTTCCTCATTTGCCATTGATGAAGTGCAAAATAAAACCATAATGAGATGCTGTTGCATATCGATTACAATGGCCAAAATAAAATTACTGAGAATGCCAAGTGCTAGCAAGACGGTAGAAAAACTGGATCTCTCATTTCCCGCTGGTGGGAATGCAAAATGATGCTGCCACTCCGAGACATAGTTTGGCAGCAGCTTCACAATTAAGCAGACACCGTATGGCTGAGATCCTGCTCCCAGGGAAAGGAAAACTTGTGTGCACACGTGTAAGAAAATTTCATGGCAATTTTATTAATGATCACCCCAAAATGGAGCTAATCCAAATGCCCTTCAGCAGGTGAATGGATAAACAAACAGATTGATCCGTACAATGGAACGTTACTCAGCAACAAAAGGAAATGAACTATTGATATACGCAACAATTTGGATGAATTTCAACGGCATTATGTGGAAGGAAGGAAGTCAATCGCCAAACTTTATACTCTGATTCTGTATGAAAGTCAAAAAGCTTTCTGAGCTTGACCTCCTTCCTTCTGCATAATGTCTTTGAAATTCATCCAAATTGTTCTTCTATCAATAGGAGGGCGTGTTTTGGGTGATGGATCTCTTCTGAATCTTAATGGTTATGGTGTTAAAATTCATAGAACTGCACATCAAAAAAGTTATTTGTATGATGGGATGATTTCTGAAAAACAATATAAAGAACCATCAGACTCTTCTAGTGTTGCTGAGGACTGGTGGGGTTGGGGTATTGAAGGTGTGTGCATCAGAACCCTGCGGAAGAACAGAGACAGAGTAGCATCACGGTGTGGCCGTGCCTGAATTGCCTATTGGTGCAGAACATGAGGCCACAGGTCAGGCCAGGCCGTCCTCCCAGAGACTCACTCCTTAGCAGGTGAGTGTCAGGCTGCCGTCTCCCGGCTGAGCCAGGCCCTCCTCAGCTGTCACCTCACCTATTGTCCTGTTATGGCCCCTCTGCCTGGCTGCCTCCACTCTCTAGCCCTCCAACCCATCTTTTCCCCTGCAACCAATGTGGTTTTTCTTAACTGTGTGTCCAACCCATCATACCTGAACTTGAAACACTCCAGGGGTTTCTCTTCTAAAGAATAGTTTGAACTTCATTTGCTTACTGTGCAAAGCACTCAGAGCCCAGGCTGCACTCCCGCAGCTGCCTACAAACCTCATCCCTTTACTGATCTGTGTGACGCTGGGTAAGCCACCAAACCACGCCCACCCTGCTCCTACTTGTCACCCTGGTATGGATAATGGGGTGACTGTGACAGCCACATCCCAGAGTTATCACAGTAACATCGAAAGGGCCCACCAAAGGCTCCTTGCTACTGTTTTTATTTGGGGCTAATCCCATAACTGTTGTTATTCCAAACAGGTACACATATCCAGTGCCCTCTCGACCACAGTCACCAAGCACGTGGAATCTGGGTTTTATTCTTACTCTACCATACTATTACTTAGAACCCTTTCTTTACAGAAAGGAAATTGAATTTAAATTGCTTAAACAACAATAACAACGAAACATATTGGCTCATGTAACTGAAGAGTCTGAAGGATGATTGGCTTCAGGCATGGTTTGATCCAGAATCTCTAAAGACATGACCAGCACCCTGTTTTTTCTCTCCCTCCACTGGTCCTGCTTTTCTTTATTGCCTCTTCAAAACATCTCTCTCTACATGGGAGCCAGATAGTCCCCAGCAGCTCCCAAGTCCACTGGACCAGCTGTGGACGGGGACACCCTCTCCCAGTAGTCTGTCTGCACAGTTGCAGGAAACGCCCTGCTCAGGTCGCAGGACCATCCCTGACCCAAGATACTTTCTTAGGAACGTGGAGTTCTTGTCCACAAGCTGATTGTCCAGGCTGAGGTCATGTGGCTGCTTCTGTGACCTGACAACCGAGTGGGGGTGAGGAGAAGGGTTGGGTCAGCATCGTCTAAATGGTGTGGAACAGGCAAGCCTGGGGGTCTGCATCGTGGGCCCCCACACTGTGGGCTCTAGAGGGTTTCACTGTTGAGAGGGAAGTATAGACCACTGGACAAACCAGTGACCACAGTGTCTGTGGCTGTGTGTACTGGGACAGTTTGTAAACTTTGGTGGCCTCATTTGCAACACGGGATGACAGCAGTCCTCGCCCAGGGCTGCTGGAGCTCTGAGAGGATAAAGGCACCTACAGCACTTTGCAAGTGCCTGTCACTAGTGAGAACTCTGAAACTGTGCCTTCCCCAGCTACATCGTGTTATTATTATGTATGATTGTTTTCATATTGCCCAGCAAATGACCTAGCCATGCCGAGAACTAAACTGATATTAGCTCCCTTCACTTTGCAGTCCCACGGACATTTCAATCACCTTAGAACTCAGCGTGTTTGCAAATTCTATCCCTTTTGCTTGGGAAGCTCCTGTTCCAACCACAGATAACACCGCATCGTTTAGTAGTAACAGCATTTTAAACAGAATTTGTGTGGCTCTGGCAGCTTCTTATGCTCTCTTCATGCCCCCTCATGGAAACTTTGCACACACCCATGGTTCTGTTGCACAGTTCCCTTTTGACATCGGTGGCATCAGAGGTCCATGGAGGATCCACAGGGCTGCCTGTCGGTCTGGCATTACCTTGTGCTGCTTACCTTGTCTGTTTTGGCTCCCAAGCCTCCAGAGGGCAGGGACTAGGGCTCATTCCTCACGTGTCTCAAGAGCTTAGTACACGGTGAAGATTCCCAGGAAATGTTACGGTGAACTGGATTGTAAGACAATGCACAGAACACACAGCACTGTGTAGCACCTAGCAGTTATGACGTTTATCATCCTGGGTTTCTACCAGTGCCAGGAGAGTCCTGGGAAGGCAGAGTCCACTGAGAGGTCATGGGATGGGAGGAACTCACAGGCTTGGGGCACAGATGGCTCCTCTGTGCCTGTGCCACCCCTGCCTGCAGGTCCCTGGTCCGTCCTGGTGCCCGAGAGTCCCCATCCTGCATGCATGGCTTTGAACCTGCTCTGGGCTAGGAATGTCAGGCAGCGTGTCTGAGCTTCAACCTCTCCCTTCATGAAACAGGAATAACATTACTGCCTGTCAGGATTTCGTGAGGATTAAATAAGACTGAATGAGAAAGAGGCATATAAACTTGATTTTTACATCCCTTGGAATATAAATGCTTCTTAAAATTTTCAAAGATGCCTTTTAAAATTCTGAAAAGTTAAAATAAAAAGTTTGCCTGCCCTGCCTTTCTCCTAAGACTGCGTGTGAAGATCAAATACAACAATGAAAGAAAAAAAATGAAGGGAACGTATCATGGTACCAGTTCAGCCAGCGCGTTACCAGTTCAGACAGCGTGTTAGCAGCTCAGCCAGGGTGTCACCAGCTCAGCCAGGGCATTACCAGTTCAGTCAGCATGTTACCAGCTCAACCAGGGCGTTGCCAGCTCTGACAGCATGTTACCAGCTCAGCCAGGGCATTACCAGCTCAGCCAGGGCGTTACCAGCTCAGCCAGGGCGTTGCCAGCTCAGCCAGGGCATCACCAGCTCAACCAGGGCGTTACCAGCTCAGACAGCGTGTTACCAGCTCAGCCAGGGCGTCACCAACTCAGCCAGGGCATTACCAGCTCAGACAGCGCGTTACCAGTTCCGCCAGCGTGTTTTGATGGCTTGAACTGAAGGCATACTGAGATGTCACAACTGATGCTTAGCTGTGTCCCCCAAGCCGAGCCATTCTCTACCTTGCAACCAGAAACTTGCAAACACAAATATGACCATCTCCCCTCTTTGCTCAAACCCTTGGGTGGTCCCGCATGGCCATGGTGGTCAATGCCATCCTGGCTTTAGGATGATGCATGCCACACTTTCTGAGATCTGGCCCCAGACACTGCTTCTTCCTTGGAATGTTTTTCTTCTCCTCAAAAGAAGCAACGATACTAAACGAAGCAAGTAAAAGCATTGCCCCACGGCAGTTGACAAGAATAGACAGAAGGACAGAAGGTGCATTTCATTCAGTCACCCAGAGAAAACTGTGCTCCCAGAGACAGAGGTGACACCCCCAGCTTAGCACAAGACACAGGGCAGTCAGTGGTGAGTCCTGCCCTGGCAAGGTCTCCAGGCACCCGAGGCCTGGAGGTCTGTGACTAGAAAAGAAGCCAAGTTCCCTGTCCCCAGGAAGGAGCTGGACTCAGATGAGTAGTGTGAGGGGGGAAAAGAAAAAGTGTGCTGTCCTCCTGCCGAAAGGCTTCAAGAGCCCCTGCAGATTCGGAGTGATAAGGAGCTTAGACCAGCAACTGCCGTTTGATCAAGTTGCCATCTGTGGGATTTGCTGACTTTGAGCAGGACTCGGAGATATCTCTGTGTTACAGCCTGGTCAGGACTGTGCCGACACGCCGTATCTGATCCTCGGGGAAATCATTTTCTGAGTAAGCTAAGCTATGATGGCTTCTAGAGACTCTGCCAGCTCCCCCAGTGGAAAGGTCAATGTATCTTCCACCAAGAAGAAATAATCGTGGAGGGACTCTGCACTTTAAACACCACTTCTGAGTTTCAAAGAATGTTCACAAAATAGTACAGCAAAAATGGAAAGAGAACGGTGGGTGAAGTTTGGGGTTCCTCTGGGGAGACATTTCTCCCCAGTCTCTGGGGAGACTATGCAAGCTTTTGAGGGTTAAGATTGGCCTTACTCACAGTGTCACCCCGTGACAGTGTCCAGCACCCGGTGATGATGGCTTCGTGGTGGTGGTGGGTGCTCAAACTGTGTCACCAGGCACCATCGTCTGGCGAATTTACCATCATCCGAGGTATGGCCGTAACCACCTGGGCCCAGACGCTGTCTTTTGTCTGGGGCTCAGACTTGACCAGACACAGATGGGAAGCTCATGAGAGACAAGCACATAACGGAAATGCCGGTGTGCTGATTTTCAACACCACGGGGCGGAAGGAGGAGCCTCCTGGCCGTTCCTTACTGAGATGGGTGTTTGGCAACTTACATTTGATTCCCTGCTACCATCACGCCATTGTTTAGAGCACCCACTCTTTCTAAAGTCTTGGCGACAGCCTCCTAGTTCCCAGCCCTGCCTTGGCTTGCTCCCCCTCACACCATCCTCCATCCTCTGTCGGGCCAGCGAGCCTGTTCCGTGCGGGATGCAAGCCCCTGACAATGGCAGTGTCTTACCTCCTCACCATCCTCATGCTCTTCTAGCTCTGCACTGCACCTGGAGCGATGGGGCTGAACATGACCCATTAGCAAGACTCCCCCTTCCCCCCTAGAAAGATGAAATCAGCCTCCTTGTCATGAGATTAGGGCCAGGCCACAGTGGGGACACCACACACATGGGTTGGGTTCCACAACATGGAGTCCAAAATGATAGAAAATTTCACGACGTTGCAAACTCCTTAGTATTCTGGCCATGCAGTGATGGGGCATCTGGAATTCCTACCCCAGGCACCAGCCCCTCAGTGGCTCTGCCCAATGCCAACTGGCCTCAGTTTGCCATAGGAGCCCAGAGGCCTCTCTGCCGCACCAAGAACTGCTGGGTCGCTGTGCGCATGGTCAGAGTTCCACGTGGCTTATGGCCTCAATTTAAATGATTACGAGTATTAGTTAATGGATGGATGGAGGATGGAGGATTGACAGCACTACCTAATATTTACTAAGCACCTGCTTTGTGCCAGGCGCCCTGAAGCCTTGCTGGATACCGCACTTGCTCCTCCAGGCACCTCTCTTTCCATCTCCTTAGTGGCCATGCAGCAGCAGCTGTTATTGCCCCGTGACAGATTGAGTCTGCGGAGGATCAACGCGGCAGCAGTACGTCCCTGCTCTAAGTGGCGCGGGCTTTGGGTGATGGCATTTCCCCAGCTGTGTTCCCTGGCAGAGACTGTGGTGATATTTCTGTCTTTGTTGCTATGTCAACCCCCGAGCTTGCCTCCTGTCTTGCGTCAGGGCTGGAGGCAGCCCCTCCTGAGCTCTCCCTGTTCCTGATGTGCACCGGAGGCTACGTGCTGCGAGCAGCCATGCCAGTGAGACATCACACGGCCAACTTCCCGTGTTTGGATGTCTGACCACCACCATGAGGGGCCTACTCTTAGGCTCCAGGGGCAGGCTGGGCCGCCCCACTGAGTTCTCACCCGAGGGGAGAGACCTGGCTGTTAGCGGGGTGAAGAATGAGATGAGGGTCCTGAGACAGAGGCCCTGCCTGAAGGGTAGAACAGTGTATGCCGCATCACAGGTGACAGCAACTTGTTGAATGAGCAGTAGCTGAGCAAGTGGACAGATGCATGATGACACGTAAAGATCTGGACTTGTTCAACGTGGGAGTAGGGCCGGGAACCATAATACCACAGCAGCACAGTTGCGTGGTACAATAGCATGTAACCTGGATTGGGTACCAGGCACCATTCCTAGCATGACGTGCGAGAACGTGTCCAGTCCCACAGCAAATGTAATGCAGGTGTGTCACTGCCGTGGTGCTGTGCACTGGGTACAGCACACAGGGAAGCTGGGGTCACAGAGACTACATTGAGATCTACCCACCTCACCGCATCCAAAGTGGGTGGGGCCACATTCTATGCAGAAGAACTATCAGCTTCATAAATGGTTCCCTATCACTGGAGCAAATGGGAGCTGGTCCGTGGTACAGGCAGGAAACTACGGGTGTGCGCGATCGACGGCTACAGGGACGGAGGGCAGACTGAGTCATCAGGAGGTGAAGTAGCAGTGCATGGGGACTATGTGGACAATGAGTGGGGGGAGGTGGAGGAGAACCCCATGCCTGGGGGAGAAGGATCGTGTGAGGAGCTGCTGCGACATGCTCAGGGAGAACAGCAGGTATGCGATCCTGAACCACGAAGAAGGTGGTTCCGATTCTCACAAAACCTCCAGAGCAAGAGAGGGGAAGCTTGCCAAGGGCAGTGTGGAGTGGAGAATGTTCTCACCCTGCCCTGTAGAGTCATGGAGCAGTTTTTTTCTGAGGACGGCACTTCCCATGTGGGAAGAGAGTGGATTGGTGCATCCAGCTCTGTTCCCCAGGGGTATCCTGTGACATGTTACTGCTTGTATTAGGTTGGGAGGCTGTAACAAAGCACCACAGACTGGGCAGCTTAAACAACAGACATGCATTTTTTCACTGTTTTGGAAGATTGGAAGTCCAAGATCAAGGCATTGGCAGGGTTGGTTTCTCCTGGGACCTCTCTTTGTTTTGTTTGTGGCTTTTTTTTTTGTGTGTTTCCTCGTGTAGTCGTCACTCTGTATATGTCTGTCCTAATCTTGTCTTATGGGACACCAGCCACATTGGATTAGGGTCTATCCATATGACTTTATTTAACTCACTCACCTCTTTAAAGACACGACACCCTTTCTAAATACAACCACAGTAGGAGTTAGGGCTTCAATGTGTGGATTTTTTCAGAAAGCACGATTTAGTCCCTAACACCTCTGCCTTGGCGTCCTGTGGTCATTTATCTCCCGAAGTTTTGCCTCTCCTCCCTCGTGACTGCCCCATTGCCATGGGATCCATCCTAGGAGGGGTCTGAAGGCAAACATACAGCCCTGGCACAGACCAGTGGGGCAAGAGTCATACCTCCTTTCTTTTCCTGTCTTTTCACCATAGAAAACCTACCTGAACTTAAGCATTTGTTTCAAGATCAAGATCAAGATTTCCTGTTGGGATGCCTGTGAGAAGCCTTGCTCAGAGGCTGTTCTCCAACCTTGTACCCTAAATCCATCAATAGGGTACAAGAAGCAGGAAGTGGAGGCCTGGGAGCTGGGCAGAAGCTGGGAGGATGCAGACACGTCTCTGAAAGTGGGGGCCTGCTGGGTTTTAATCTTTAATTCACTTTATTGGTGGGCTTCAGGCATCTAATGAGATACATGAGTTTTCTCACACAAGAGGATAATTTTACTTTTGACCACAGGAGAGAAAAGTACATCCCTGGGCTTGAGACAGACAGTATTTTTATGGTATTTTTAACGCTTTTGAGTATTAAACTTTTATGGTGTTTTAAAAAATTCAGGAAGGAACTTCTAAACTCTCACGCATCCCGCGGCCTTTGATTGTCAGAGGTGCAACATGACGGTGCGGTAGACGGGGTGGGTGTGGACGTTAGCAGCCCAGATTCAGATCCAGACACCCCTGGCTGTGACTCCAATTCCACATCAGTAAAATGGGGTGGTGGGGTTTGTGGGGCTCTCTGAGGACGGTGTGTCACGCCTCGTAGCAGCTGCTCAGGAAAAGCAGCAGGGCTTAGCACTGCATTGAAAGGGCTTAGCAGATGTCTCCATGGATTGATCATTGGGTCCATGGATGTAAAACATTTCTGCTCAAATCACACCCCTGTAACGGCGGTTTTTTTCACTCCACAAACACAAATGCCTGCAAGGTGCCAGCCCGTGCTGGTGTTTGGAGGATAAAGATAAATTTTGTACACACTGTATCCTCTGGGAGTCTCAACAACAGACATAAAATGCAATCAGACAGACACACAGGGACCATGGCATGTAGAGCTTCTCCAGATCACTCGAAGAGGGAGCAAGGAAGGGCTGAGGCTGTCCTGAGACCAGTGATGTGACTCAACCAACTGCCGGGGGAAAAGACCTGCAGTTGGTTGAGAAATCAGGAGCGTCTCAGTGGAGTGCCCAGCGTGTGGAACCTACCTGGCATATTTAGGAGCTGAACTTCACCACTGGGGCAGGGACTGGCTGGGTGAATAAAGGCCAGGGGAGACCCTGTTCTGTACAGAACCAGGCTCAGCTCTGTACAACAGATGGACTGAAACTCCACAGGTGGGAAGTCAGAGTGGTGGGGTGGGCCTGGGGCGGCAGACATGGCATGGCTGGACCAGGGTAGCAGAGGCAGTGTGGCTCCCTGGACACACCTGTGGCTGGGAGGTCTGAGCCCAGGCACACCTAAGCTTGGTCTCGGACTCTGCATTCGTACTGGTCGGGATCCTCACCTCATATTCCTTGGGATATAATCACGTTGGTGGGGTTTCCACAGCAACCGTGCTGCTGCCGCTGTCCTGAAAGTCTGAGGAGCTACTGCTCTTCAGTGTTTTCCAGTATCCAACACTGTTCATCATTTCTGCTAAAGGGCTTCTCACCTGGCTGGCAAGAGCCTCATTGCAAAGCAGCAAATCAGACATTTTAGGGAGCGTGTGGCCCTGGGCTGAGTGGTGGGAGCCCTTCAGGGAAGTCACACTTACAGATGGGACCAGACAGTGGCCTGTGAAGGAGGCGCTGGATGCTGGGTGCTTGGGCCACCTGAGATTTAGAGACATACAGGTGAGAGTGGGTACCATGGAGCTGGAGGGCAAGAGCGAGCTGAGGATGTGTATTAGTCCATTCTCATGCTGCTATAAAGAAATACCCCGGACTGGGTAATTTATAAAGAAAAGAGGTTTAATTGGCTCACAGTTTCGCGTGGCTGGAGAGGCCTAGGAAACTTACAATCATGGTGGAAGAGGAAGAAAACACGTCCTTCTTCACGTGGTGGCAGGAGAGAGATGTGCTGAGTGAAGGGAGTAAAAGCCTCTTATAAAACCACCAGATCTCGTGAGAACTCACTATCATGAGAAGAGCCTGGGGGAACTGCCCCCATGATTCAATTACATCCAAAGAGGTTCCCCCTGCCCAACACGTGGGGATTACAATTGGGATTACAACTCAATGATGAGATTTGGGTGGGGACAGAGAGCCAAATCATATCAGAATGAGTTGTACACTGCGGGTTCACTGCACACTACGTCCTCCACTGTTTCCAGAGAATGGAGAAACAGAAGTAAAAATCCCTGCCTTCAAGGGAATCACACTCTAGTGTCAGAGAAAGACCCAGGAAGAAATGATTGTGATGAAATGAGAGAGCTGCGCTCACAGAAGCAGGAAAACCATTGCAGAGCGAAGAGACTGGGAACACAGATGCCAGGTGACAGGGATAAATCTTCCCAGACAAGGGGGCACTTGCATTTCACTCTTGCGCTCCTTTAATGAACAAAGCGAATTCCTCCCACGAGGGAAGCATGTGCTGACCCCTGCCCTTTGAGAGGCGGGGAGGCTGGGAAAGGCATCCAGACACCAGAGAGCAAAAGCAGTGCAGTGCGGGGGTGCACAGCCAGCCAGGCGCAGGAGCCGGGCAGGGCCGGGGGGAAAAGACCTGCAGTTGGTTGAGAAATCAGGAGTGTCTCAGTGGAGTGACCAGCGTGTGGAGCCTACCTGGCATATTTAGGAGCTGAACTTCACCACTGGGGCAGGGAGTGGCTGGGTGAATAAAGGCCAGGGGAGACCCCAGGGTAAGATGAGGAGGCTGGTACAACCCTAAAGGGCCCCCTGGACTGAGTTAAGCGGTCCAGACTAGGTACTTGAGTCACCAGGACTTGCAGAGCTCTCTAGAGAGGTCGTGGTACCTTTGGGAAGATGACTTGGGGACCAAATGGGCCACCAAACAGAGCAGTCATGTCCTCTGCCCCTAAAAATGTCATAAAAATGACAGAAAAGAGGGAATAAGCGTATAACCAGCATAACCAGCAAGAGACACCATGAAAGAGACAGAGGTTACAGGATTTCTCAGGAGAAGGGGTAGGATCAGACGAGCGGAGAAACCAAAGCGAACCACACACGAAAAACAGCAGGAAAAGCTACTGCAAAGATGACGCCAAACCCTGTGCCCAACAGGCAGGCAGAGACGGGGCGTGGGCACAGTCCTCAGGGTCACTGAACAAGTGGACCCAGGAAGAACTGGCTTCTGAGCAAGAGGAAGGGCCGGGGGACTGTGTGGCGCCACAGCAGAGTCTGTGTGCCCTGGAGTCTGCCTCCATGGGCCTGAATGTGTTCTATAAAATGGAGATCGTGAGGGTGTCATGTTTCAGCTTCAGCCAGTGCAGTTTTTATCATGTTGTGATGCGCACAGGGCAGGGGAGGGGCAGGGGGAGACTGGTAACCCAAGAGTGAGGCTGAACAGGAAGGCGGAGCTGAACCAGCTGCAGTGTTCTAGTGTTTGATAGAATAGGAGGGAAATTACAGTTCACAACAATTTATTGTCTATTTCAAAATAGCCAGAAGAAAAGAATTGTACTGCTCCCAACACAAAGAAAAGATGAATGTTTGAGGAGGTGGATATCCCAGTTACCATGACGGGATCGTTACACATTGTACACGTGTATCAAAATATGATATGTGGCCTCAGAATATGTATAGCTATGATACATCAATCAGAAATACAAAACAAGAGAATGGAATGGAAGGAGACACGGAAGGGAGGGGCCCTCTGCTGTCTTCAGGAAAGCCGCCAACCTGGGGGGTATTCAGGATAAATTCCCAGGTTACATCCTGAAAAGTGAAAAGAAAAAGAAAAAAAAACTGAGGAATAAAAATGATCAGAGTTCTTGGAAATGTATAAAATACTTGAGATATATCTGAGTAGCAGAATGGCCAAACACTGAATCATTCATCTAGATGACTGGGTTGTGGAGTTTTACCAAAAGAGAGGGAGACGCAGGAGGAAAGAGATGAGGAGAAAGGAAACGCTCACAGATGGAAAGAAGAACGTTCCCCCGAATTGAGGAAAGTCGCACATTTTTAGAATAAAAAGAGTCTATTTTGGGACAAAATAGATTAAGAAAAAAAAATACAAGCGCTTAGATACATTCTAAATAAAGAACTTCAAAAGTGAAGAAACTATCCCCAAATCTTTTATAGCGTAACAACACCAAAAAGAGATTCCTAGAATGGAACAAGTTTCATACTGGTGACAGATTTCTAATAGCCACATCACACCTTCAGAGAAAATGACTTCCAAGATCTGAAAGTCCTTTGAGACTGTAATTCTATGCCCAGACAAATTATTATTCAAATCGAGGAGGAAAATAACCAATTTTCATGCATAAAAACCTCAGAAAATTAATTTACCTTCTATGGACTCTTTTGAAAAATAACTTGAATATACAGCTAAACAAAACAATAGTAAACAAACAAAAATCATGAGCCCAATAAGAAAAAGGACCATGGGATGAAGAATAATGGCAAGAAAAGAAACAGGAGAATGTTGTAGTTAATTGTAAATTGATTTCTAGGTATAATATATAAAGCTAGGAACATATTTTTATACTGAAAAGTAGGATCTTAACATGGCGGTGATGAGAATCGGGCAGGAAGGGAGCGAGGAGAAAGTGAAAGTAAGCTAAATGTCTTATTTTCTTCAGTAGAAGGAAAACTATTTATTATGACTTTTAGAAAAATGTTAGGCTGAATATATGTGCTAAAAAATATGATGGCTTCTTACCAGCTATTGGTCAATTGAATGTCTACATAAAAAAAAAAGGGGGTTTTAAGAACTACTTTGTACCATAGTTAAAAAACAATTTGTTAGACTTGGGATCTAAATTTCAAAGTTAAAAATATATATCTTTTAGAATTAGCATGGTAAAATATCTTCATAAACTTTGAGTAGACAGAGTTAAGGGTGATAATTATGATCATATATAGAGAATTCAAAGAGGCACATTTAAAACAAAATGATATAAACCGAAGATATTTCAATGGAAAAATATATCCAGGCAAATACATGCATATATTTTAAAATATAAAGCAGGTGTGTTAATATTAAAATCACACAAGGAAGACCTCAAGGCAAAGATCATAAAATACCAGTTTAGCAGTAATGTTTTATTTCTTTTATTAAAAATAGAAAGTTAAAAGTATCATAAGTGTTCATCTCAATCAGTTAGCAGAACAAACCTTAGTTTGAACACACACACACACCCCAAAACCAAACAAAACAAAATGTAGAAAAATGGAAGTTGTGAAATCAAAAGCAGAAATTAATAAAATATGAAAAATAACAGAGAAAGCCAACAAAGCCAAAAGAAGCTTATTTGAAAGAAGTGATGAAATAGATACCACTGGGGAAAGTCGTGAATCCAAATGCAGAGAGATAACAAACACAACCTGTAAGAATGAACCCTCTCATAGGTTCTGTGGACTTTCAAAATAGAAGAGAATACTGCCTTAGAGTCGATTTTGTGCCCATGGATTTAATATCTACGATGAAATGGAAATTTTATAGAAAACTATAAAATACCGAAATTTATTAGAGGAAAAACAAAATTTCGGGATAGACCTGTAGCTATTTTATAAATTGCAGCGTTACTCAAAAATCTTTTAATTCCCTTTCTCCCCGGCCCCAACACCAACAAGGCACTGCAAAAGGGATTTTGAGGGTAAATTTCTCAAAACCCTAATGGGACAAATAATTCCTTTTCAACACAGAGGGAAATAAAATCAGAAAGCTTTCCAGGCCTCGCTAGAAGACGATGTCCTTGACACCAAAACTGGACAAGGACAATACAAAAAATAAAATGCCACATTGATTTTTGTTGTGAAAGTTGATGCAAATATCGTAAAAATATAATAAATTGAATTCAGGACTATGTAGAAATTATGTACATATGTATGAATATATATAATTAATATATGTACATATATATGAATATATAATTAATATATGCAAATATATAATTAATATATATGTTAGTACTTATTCCAAGTTTATTTTATGAATGCAATGAGTTTATAACATTAGGAAAAATCCGTTAATATAATTGGTCATATTAAGAAATTAAGAAGAAAAAATACTTATCATCACAATTGACAAAAGAAGCATTTAATAAAAGATGTAACTGTGTGGTATTTAAAATGACCGATTCAACCAACCAATGTATAATATCAATATCTTAATATTTTAGCAGATTAGGAATATGACATAAAGGCCCTGAATACAAAAAAGTGTTTCTAACCACCCAAATATCATGTCAATGGTGAAACTCCAGGTCAGTTGTTTTCAAAGGCAGGGGCAAGATAAAAGTTTTTCCCTCAACACTTTCTCAAAGAAAGAGGGTAGGGTGGAAGGTTTATGAATCCCAGAGAGGAAGAAACCAATTTGCTGTTATTTGCAGATTATATGAATGTTTATATAGAGTAGGTTTACATAGAATAGGAAAGTTCACTGAGATTTCTAGATACAAGATCTAGCAACATACAAAACCAATATTGTTCAGGTATACCAGCTTCAAACAATTAGAAATTGTAATAATCATCATAAAAGTGATGAAAATTGTGTTGCTTAGTATTCTGCCAAAATTATTAAGTAATTTTTAGTGAAAAAATGAACTTCCATTGAGAAACTTAAAGGAAAACTTAAAGAAATTACAGACATACACCCTGTTTTCCCAATGTTTTAACAATGAGAATTCTCCCCAAGTGGAAATACCAACTCAATTATACGTGGTTGAGAGAGATGCTGTACATACACTGTGGAATTCTACAGGGTATATGGAACAGGATGCGATCTCATTTATTTTTATGGCTGCAGAGTAGTCCATGGCATAGTATTAATACTGTGGTGTATATTCTATATACACCATGGAATAATACTATGCAGCCATAAAAAGGAATGAGAACATGTCTTTTGCAGGGATATGGATGGAGCTGGAGGCCGTTATCCTTAGCCAACTAATGCAGGAACAGAAAACCAAATGCCAAATTTTTCACTTATAAGTGGGAGCTAAATGATGAGAACACGTGGACACAGACAGGGGAACAACAGACACAGGGCCCTACTTGAGGATGGAGGGTTGGGGGAGGGAGAAGAGCACAAAAATGACTACTAGGCTTGCTACCTGGATGACGAAAGAATCTGTACAACAAACCCCATGACGGGAGTTCACCCATATAACAAACCTGTACGTGTACCCCTGAACCTAAAATAAAAGTTAAAGAATAAAAACAAAACAAAACAAAACAAAAAAAAACATTGTGACAGAATCGTTCACATCAGAGGACAAGTTGATTCTAATATCTGGACAGAATAAATGACTAACAAAAGCCAGGTCAAAATTTTAAAAAATAAGCATAGAAAGGAAGGGGATTCATCCTACTAAAATAAATATTTACTTACAAGTTTCAGGAAATAAACAGCATCGTATCATTGCTGGTGCAGACAATGGATCCACTGATGCCGTCATCAAAGTTGCATCAAACACGCAAGGCAACGCCACACACCGCAGGCCTGCTATTAGCAACTGACTTTCCATATAGAACAAAAAGAAATTCTTCTGGCAGGAAAAGCTGCTCTGAAATGCCATGAAGTAATAAATAGTTGTTATTTATCCTGTGTGTGGGGGCCACCGATGTGCTTTGCTTCAGGTGCGTTAGCTGCGGATGGAATGGAGTTCCCTGATGCAGTTGAGGACCTCGCAGGGCGATTGCACCTGTTTCCTTTTGCAGACGACTCTGACTCTGAGACACATCTGGTCCAAGTGTTCAGGTGGGAGGTTGTGGACGTGCACGAGGGTCTTAGGCGCCAGGAGAATGAATGCTGATGCTTCCAGTTATGCATCTTGAGAAGGGGCCACGGTCAGCTCACTTTTCTTGTTTCTATTCCGAAAAACCAGCCTTGAGAAAATAGTTTGCCTCCTTGACATCAGACCGCTGCCGCAGAGCTTGGGGCTTCTTGAAGCAGCGATGCAAAATATGTTTCAGAATGTCCAGATAGGGACCTGCTGGAGCGCCCTGCTGCTTTGGATGGTGTGCTTTCTGCAGGCTCAGATTTGGGGCCTGAAGCACCTTGTCCTGAGAGGGGAGCAGCTTCTCTGGCTCCCCCGGTTTTGTGGCTCAAGTCTGTGGGGAACCAAGCAGGTGCCCATCCCGGAGAGGTGGGCATTGCATCTTCGGAGATGGGAGGAAGCCCCCGGAGTGGCAAGTCGGGCCAAGTGTCTGGGTGGGTGCTTTCTCTAGGGCTCTGGGATTGGAAAGGGACCTGCCCAATGTCGGTGCCATGTCCCTTTGCCCATCTCCCCATCAACACCTGTGTTGTGCCTTCCTGGCTCCCACCTCCTGCTCCCAGCCCACACCTTTCCCTTCCTCCCTCCCTTCATACCTTGACTGTTCCCAAGACTTTCCCACTTGCTCCTTCCTTTTGGTGAAATTCACAGTTGTCATCCTTGGTCAGAGTTCCTCAGAGCCGCTAGCCCAGGTCCAGTCACTGGTTTCAACCACCTTTGCAGAAATCAGGAGACATGTCTCACTAACAACTCTGAGAAAGTCGAACTCGTCTGAGCGCAGTGCCCCAGCTCACACCTGTAATCCCAGCACTTTGGGATGCCAAGGCAGGCGGATCACCTGAGATCAGGAGTTCAAGACCAGCCTGGACAACATGGAGAAACCTCGTCTTTACTAAAAATACAAAATAAGCTGGGTGTGGTGGCGGGCGCCTATAATCTCAGCTACTTGGGAGGCTGAGGCAGGACAATCAGTTGAACCTGGGAGGCAGAGGTTATGGTAAGCCGAGACTGGGTCACAGCACTCCAGCCTGGACCACAAGAGCGAAACTCCATCTCAAAAAAAAAAAAAAAAGAAAGAAAAAGAAAAGGAAAAATGTTGAATTCTGAATCCCTAAACGGAAAATCAACCTCGTGTTCTTGATTTCACCGGTAATTGATAACCACAACTGTTGTATGTTGAACACTTACTATGCTTGGCATACTTATAATTTGTGTTTCACTTTATCCTCAAATTTAAAATGAAGTTTCTCCTACTGACTCCATTCAGCGCACACCAGGATCAAGGATTCTAGAGCTGTAGGGACTTCTCCAAGTCACATGTTGTGGATAGCAAAGCCAGTGTGTGAATCAGAGCCTGAGCCTGGAAGCCAGAAACTCTAGGCTGAGGAGTCTCACTGTCACCCATGCCTGCCCAGGTGGCAGGATCCTGCTCTGACCTCTCACCCTGAGCTGCAGACCTTCTGTCTCCTGATCCGCCTGCCTCGACTATCACTGCCGGTCATCAAAGCAGGTGCTCCATGCTGCCCCTGCCTGGCTGGCCTCAGTCCCTGCCTGGGAGGTCAATGAGTGTCCATTGCATCCTGGGGGTACGTGGACTGCCTGCCATGGTCTTTCTCATCTGCCTGTTCTTGAGTCTTCTGAGCCTGTAGGTGGGGAGTGGGTGGAGTAGAGCAGCAACAGTAGCCTTTGTAGAATGCTCACTGCACACCAGGCATGGTTCTGGGAGGCCCATTTCCATCCATTTGATGAGTTTTGTTTCTGCAGTAGTGCCAAGCACAGTAGAAGGCAAATACTCAGTGGCTCATGAAGACATCTGGACATATTTCTGTTGCTTCCAAACACAAGGTATCCTCTGAGCTATGCACAGTGGTGTGTGGTGCCATTCATGGACCTGGTGTTCTCTCTGAGCAGAGCTTCCTCTGTGGAGGAGGTGATGATGGGATCATGGAGAGCCCAACAAGGCTCTCCATGTGAAGCCCGTGAGGATACGGGATCCCTGAGGCCAAGGTCAAGTCTGATGTCCCTGAGGCCCAGCCGATGGTAGGCATGTGTGCTGAATAAATAACGAGGGCTGCTAAGTGCTAAGATGAAGGAGTGAGAAGGGCTGACCTTTAGCTAAAGTCTGAGGGCCAGTAAGAACTCATAGGTAGCCTCTCCTGGCGATCAGGCCTTGTGTCCCTTGGCGCTCTCTTCTATAGAGTGACAGCTTCAATAGCATCTCTGTTCCCCCCAGGGCTGTCTCCTGAGTACTGGCTCAAAGCCAGTACTGGCCCCTTGTCCCCTCCCAGGCAGCACAGTCCAGCTATGGACAGTCCAGCACAGTCCAGCGTCACCACATGGACACTGAGGGTGGTGTCCCTGGACACAATGTCGGGACAGTGATAGGATGCAGACCACACCAAGAGAAGCCCAGGGTCCCACCAGCTGAAGGGTGGTTAACAGGGGTCCACTCCACAGGTGCAGCCTGGAGACCCCCACTTGCCGGCCTGGTGCTGTTAACAGTTCTGGGACAGGTCCAATAGACAGGGAACGGGAGGGGGCTCAGGTGCCCTCTGCAGAGTGTTCAGGCTAAGCGAGGTCTTGAGGGACTGGCCAGCTTTGGAGATGGGATAACAAAGGATGGACACTCCTCCCAGCAGGGGAGCATGGCCGCCATGGCCCCTTCTTTGCCGGAAGAGCTTGATTTACTTTGGATTTCACCCTTCTGTGCATCCAGGAAGGGCCCCCCCAGTCTTGGGAAGTGAGGGGTCAGAGCAGTTATGCCCAGTGTTGATGGGGGCACAGGGCATGTTCCCACGTGGGCACCTGCAGGCAGAAGCTGAGGGAGTAATAGCATGTGCGGGAGGATGTGCCTCTCTCTGTGTTAGGGCTCACGTGTTTCCTTGGACTCCAGCATGGCTGAGGCCACCTGGGGGCCATCCAGAAAGCTGAATAGACACACTCAGGCCTTTGATAGCTCTGTTGGGTGGCCCAGGTAACCCATCCTCCCTCTGGGCTTTCCTCCAGTTTGGCTGAGGTGGGGGTGGGGCTGGACGGAAGGGAGCTGCTGGGACTTGGGGCCATCGGTGCCAGGCCAAGGGGAGCAACCTCGTGAGGAAAGCACTGGAAAGCAGGAGTCGTGGCACATAGGCAGCGTGTCCTGCCTGCAGGAGAGGCCTAGAGAGGTGGTCAGAGCTGGGGACCAGCTTGTATCACTGACCCAACGCTCAGCCATCAGGAATCAGGAGGGAAGTAGTCATGTCCACTCACTGGCCACACTTGCTGAAAGTCCAGCTGTGAATGGTTGGGGCCTGGGCTCAGCCTAGGATACCAGGAAAGATATGACACGGTGCCTGAGGGCCTGCCTGCAGGATGACTTTTGGTTCATGTGAGAAAATGATGGGGTCTAAGCCAATGAGCAATGTACCCATGTGCTGTGTGTTGGTGGGTTGGTGTTCAGGCCACAGAACTAGGAAGGAGCTGGATCCAGTGCTGTGGGTTGGTGTTCAGGCCACAGAACTAGGAAGGAGCTGGATCCAGTGCTGTGGGTTGGTGTTCAGGCCACAGAGCTAGGAAGGAGCTGGATTAAGTCCCTGGAGCAGGAATGGCTTCCTGGAGGAGACCGGTATAACAGTGGGAGAACCTAGTGGTACATTTTCTCAATGGTAAGGGTGAAGGGTACATTGGAGGAGAGACCTCTCCATAAAAATATCCATGCAGCAAAAAGTGGTCCAAAGCACCTGCTCTCTGTTTAGGCAAGCATCCCTGAACAAGGTGGCACAGTCCTCTCAGGGCAGTGGAGGGACGGAGACTCCCCCAGCAAGAGGATTTGGCAAGATACACAGCTCAGGTGGCCCACGAGCAGCTGCTAGAGAGCCTTTTCTCCTCCCTGAAAATAGCTTCTGGCTGCTGGGTGAACTATGGAGAGAAAGCATTTTATTATTTTTCCTAGCCCTGTAATGCATTGCTTTACTGTCAGCTTAGCAGGGAGAGAAGAGCAGCTAGGATCACATTGAGCTCAGCTCCCAGGATGCAGGATATTAAATCAATCAAACTAAATTAAAAGCTTTGGACATCTCTTGAACTCAGGGTTGGGAGACAACCCTTTCTTCTTATTCCAACTGCTTCCCGGGAGGATGTCCAGCCTGTGGGGATCTGCAAGGGCTTAGTGCTTTGAATTATTTAAAGATGGAGCAGGACTGGGATATGGGAAAGTATCCGGACTCAGAAAGAGCTGCAGTGGCTTCTGCTGCAGAGAGCCATGGGGATGCCCTGCTGGTGGTGAAGACAAAGTGCAGGGGGAAGGGGTGGCATCCCGGCAGACTTGGCTGTCACCGTGGTGGGCTTCCCAGTTTAAGAGACTCTGTTCTGCAGCCAAGGAGCTGCTGCCTTTTGCATCCACCCCTCCTCCCCCAACCAAGACTGGGAAATACTCCTTCTATTTGGTCTTTGAGGCAGCCCTGCCCCTTTAAAGGGGATGGAAGATGTGGTCAGAAGCTGTGGGTTCAAATCCCAGCCCCACTCCTGAAGCTGGGCAACACTGGAAAGCTGATTGAACTCCCTGGGATCTCCCTTCACTGTGAATGATGTTCATTCTTACCAGCTTTTATGGGTCTGAGTCATTCCAGGCACTATCCTGGGCTTTATTCTGCCACGTATGAATTTGTCCAAAGCACATTCATTGAGCGCCTGCTATCTTACCGGGTTACATCAGGAAAACAAAACAGGCGACATCCATGCTGTCAGGGAAATTGCAATCTAATGACAAATTTCTCTCAACTGTTTGGTTTCTCTGGAGGAAATAGGCAGGATATACAATAAGAAGTGAGATGGGATCACCAGGTAGGGCTGCTTGGAGGAGGCGGCATGGAAGCCAAGGCTGTAGAACCAGTTGACTAGGCATTGCACAGGAGGAGCTGCATCCTTGGCAGAGGGAAAGGAATGTGTAGGCCCTGAGGTAGGCACCAGGTCTCTGGTTAGAGGAAGAGAGGGCAGGCCCTCTCCAAGGTGGCTCGAGCTTGGGGAAGGAAGATAAGTATCATGACAAGAAGACAGATGGGCCTAGATCCCAGAGGATTTGTGGGTCAAGCTTGGGTTGGCTTATTCTAGGGCTAATGCCAAGCCAGGGCTGAGGTTTCCGGTGGTGATGACCTGCACTGTAATAGGACCTTTTGGCTGTCTCTGGTGCAGGCAATTGTCAGCCTTCTCCTTTGCCCCATTAGCTTTGCCAGAAGAAGTTTGGTCAACTTCCCTGAAAGGCCTTTTTCTAACCATCTCAGTTAAATTGCAGTCCGCATTTCATAATCATAAAGAGGTCAATTATCTAAGAAGAGAGAGCAATACTTAATATGCATGCACCTAACAGCAAAGCATCACAACACAAGAGGCCAAAAATGATAGACCTGTGAAGAGATGCATCCACTACTGTAGCAGAAGACTTAAAATCCCTCAATCAGCACAGGACAGATGTAGCAGGTAGAAAATCAGTAAGGATGCAGTTGAAACCAATGGTGCTATCAATCAAGTGGGTATAATCAATACCAATAGATGACTTCATTTAACAATAACAGAGTACATATTCTTCTCAAGATCACATGGAATATTCACCAAATGGACCAAAGTTTGGGCCATAAAACACATTTAACAAATTTAAAAGAATAGAAATCATACAGTGTGTGCCTTTAGACCACAGTGCAATTAAATTGGAAATCAATAACAGAAAGCTGGAAAATTCCAAAGTACCTGCAAATTAAACAACACACTTGTAAATA
Source organism: Colobus angolensis palliatus (assembly GCF_000951035.1). Lineage (NCBI taxonomy): Eukaryota > Metazoa > Chordata > Mammalia > Primates > Cercopithecidae > Colobus > Colobus angolensis. Next base: position 3,148,616 of record NW_012115244.1, on the reverse strand, counting down.
ACACATGGGTCAAAGAAGAAATCTTGAGAAGAATTTTAAAAATATTTGGAACTGAATAAAAATGAAAATATAACATCAAAATTTGTGAGATGCAGCAAAAGAAACATTTAGAGGAAAATTTATAGCTTTGAATGTATATACTAGAAAAGATGAAAGATCTAAAATCAATCACCTTAGATGTATATATTAGATTGGATGTAATTTCCAAAGCAGAGGAAAAGAAATAATAAAAATTAGAACAAAAATAAATAAAATTGAAAATCAGAAATTGACAAAACCAAAAGCTGGTTTTGAAAAGATCAACAAAATTGATAAGCCTCTAGCCAAGCTAACTAAAAAAAGAGAGAACATAAATTGCTTTAATGAGAAATGAAAGAGGGAACATCACTACTGATCTTATGAACATTAAAAGGATAATAAAGGAAACTATGAACAACTGTATGCCTCCAAATTTAATAACATAGATTAAATGGACCAATTCCTTAAAAGACATAATCTGACAAAATTCACACAAGAATAAATAGACAGTCTGAAAGCTTTATATCTATCAACAAAATTGAATCAATAATTAATATACAAGTGATCACATGAAAAATTGCAGAAGTACTTGATATTATAAAACTCAACACCCATTCATTATAAGGACTCCTAGCAAACTCAGGGTAGAGAGTAATTTCCTCAAATGGATGCAGAACACCTACAAAATACTTACAGCTAACATGATATTTCGTGGTGAGAAACTGGAAGATTTTCTGCTAGGATAAGAAACAAGGACAAGGTGTTCCCTTGCCACTCCTTTCAACATTATACTAGAAATTCTAGCTATTGTGATAAGACAATAAAATAAAATAAAATAAAAGGTACATGGATTGGAAAGGAAGAAATAAAACTGTCTTTATTCACAATTGACATAATCATCTATGTAGAAATCCAAAAGAATAGACTGAAATAAAAACCCTGAAATTAATAAGCAGTTAGAGCAAGGTTGTTGATTATACAGTTAATATAAAAATTTTGTTACTTTCCTATTTTCAGTAATGAACAAATTGTCTTTGAGATAAAAACAAAACACCATTTACATTAGCCTTCCCCAAATGAATTACTGATACACATCAAACCAAATATGTGCAAAATGTATGTGAGAAAAATTATAAAACTCTGTAAAATAAAAAAATAAATGGGGAACTATTCAATTTCTGTTATTAAGAAGGCTTGATATTATCAAGACATCAGTTCTTCTCAACTTGATCTACAGATTCAATGCAATCTCAATCAAAATACCAGCAGCTTATTTTGTAGGTATCAGCAAAATGTTTCTCAAGTTTACATGGAGAGGCAAAATACCTAGAAAAGCCAACTCAATATTGAAAAAGAACAGAGTTGGAGGATTGATGCTGCCTGACTTCAAGACTTACTATTAAGCATAGTAATCAAAACAGTATGGTACTGGTGAAAGAACAGGCAAATAAACCAACAAAACAGGGTAGAAAGCCCAGAAATAGACCCAAATAAATATGTCAACTGATCTTTAAGAAAAGATTAAGGGCAATACAGTGGACCCAAAATAGCAGTTTCAACAAACCGCTGTACAACACTTGGACATCCGTATGTAATAAAATGAATTTAGACACAGACCTTACACCTACCCTAAAAATTAACTCAACATGTATTATATATTTACATTTAGGCTAATATGATACTTAATGGTGAGAGACTAGAAGTGTACATGTAAAATGTAAAATGAAAATCTAGAAAACTCCCAGAAGATAAGAGAAAATCCAGATGACCTTGGGTGTGGTGATGACTTTTTAGATACAACAGCAGAAGCATAATCCATGAAAAAAATGATTGATACGTTGGACTTCATTAAAATTAAAAATTCTGCTCTATGCCCTTTCCTTGGTGGACTCACGCTGAGCTTCCATCTTAGTCCCTGGCTCTTGGTCGTGCCCCATGGCCCTGCCCAAGTCCTCGTGCTGTGGGAGGCTGTGCTCTGCCAGGGTGAGGGCTGCACACCCCTCTGGCTGGCCCCTGCCTCTCACCCTCCCTGTCCCTGGCCAACCCCAGCTTCTGGAGACAGCATGGCTGCCTGCCCAGTCATCAACCACACAGATCCTCAGCTGAACATTAGGACTTCACGCTGGAGTCCAGCCTTTCCCTACGGCTGGCTCTCTCCTGATTGGCAATGCCCGACTGCGGGACCGGAGGTGCTGGGTCCCAGGCGTGAGTTAACCCATGTGCCCTTTGGGTTCCTCAGACTCTTCCAGGCAGGGGCATGGGCCTTACCTTCCTCCCTGTCTCCCAAGTCTCCTGCCCCCTTGCCTGGCACACACAATGCCATCCTTTCCTGCCCCTGCCCCGCCTTGTCTGCCCCTTCTCTGGGTTGCAGCAGCAGAGAGACCTGTGCACCTGCCCCTCCAGGTACGGGGCCTCCCAGCTCAACAGTCAGCCCTTTCCTTGGAAACCCAACTAACTGATGAGTGCACGTCCTCAACTCCCCAGGCGCTCTCCCTCTGGCCTGCAGACACAATTGTTCCTGCCACATCAGATCCCAGCAGGCTCCTTGGTGCTCAGTGCTGTGGCTGCCACGGGGCTGTGCGTGCCCTGCCTGGCTCTCCTCTTAGGAAGACAAAGAGAACTGCAGGCTTGGGAGAGCCTTTTACAAGACTCGGTGGGTTCTTCCTGTTTCCCTTGACAACTAAAGCCATAAGATTGAATGTTTCTCAAGAAAAGAGCGTAAATCAGGGTGTACAGTTGCTGAGTTGCCTGTTTCCAAGTGGAAGGGATAGAGCCGTGGGTGCTAAGAGACGGGAACTTTATCCTGCTCCCTGGAGTGACCGCGGCAAGGGAATGAGCTCCTAACGGCAGTTTCCTGAGGGTGGAAGCAGAGCTTGGCTGGTTGTTGCTAAGTGTTTTTCCTCCAGTAACGAGCACGGTCGATGTGATGTGTTGGCGTGGCTGGGTGCTGGTTCTGACTTTGTCTTCCCTGTGCTAGTCATCTGGGGACAGAGGCCCGTTTGACCTCTAGGGGGTCTTTTTGTGGAGACGGCCCACCAGCATCCCGGGACAGAGGCTGCTCTGGGCCCCCTGGATGCGTGTTTCCCACACTCTCCCGCAGGTGGATAGGTCTGCGGCTTCCACGTGCTCCCAAGCTCCAGCACGGTCTCTGGCACGGAGCAGGGCCCTGAAGCTTTGGGATTGTTCAGCTCTTCCAGCCTAATCCTAGAGGCAGCAAGTCCTGGAGGAAATAAATCAGGCTCAGGACAAGAGCCTCTGAGCTCAAAGTCCTGCCCTACCATCTCCAAGCCTCTACCCTGGTCCTGTTTTTTATTTATTTATTTACTATTTATTTATTTAGAGACAGAGTCTGGCTCCATCGCCCAGGCTGGAGTGCAGTGGTATGATCTCGGTTCACTGCAGCCTCCACCTCCTGGGCTCAAGCAGTCCTCCCACCTCAGCCTCCTGAGTAGCTGGGATTACAGGTACACACCACCACGCCCAGCTAACTTTCTGTATTTTTAATGGAGACAGGATTTCACCATGTTGGCCTGGACGGTCTTGAATTCCTGGCCTCAAGTGATCCACCCGCCTCGGCCTCCCAAAGTGCTGGGATTACAGGCATGAGCCACCAGGCCTGGCCCTCCTTTATTTATTTATTTTAATGTGTAAAATCAGGATGATCATAATTCTGGGTAGAGTTGTAACCAAACCTAAGTCTGGCCACTCACCGCTCAAAAGCCAAACACGGGAGACCAGGTTATGGGAGGAAAAGCAGTTTTGTGTGGAAAGCCAGCAAACCTGGGAAGATGGTGAACTAGCATTCTAGAGAAACATCTTAAATTGTTCAGGCTGGTGGAGGATTTTTCTGGGAGGGAGATATGGGGAAGAGGAATAGGGTGGTATCAAGAGGCAACCAAGGACCACAGAGATCTGATGCCAGCGAGGGGCCAAGGAGGCTGGGAACTTCTTTGTCCTTAGGTCACGATATTTCTGTGAATCTTAAACAAAACATAGTTAGCTGTTTATAGACTTTCCCTTTAATCCAAGACTTAGTTTCAAAAACTATACAATTGTTGTTTTTGCATTATTATCTCAGTGCTCTAAAATTACCTTATCCTATCCTACGTGCAAAAATGAGTAGAGATCCCTTCACCAAAAATTGAGTGGGTGCTGTGAGTTCTTTTGCTGTTTCACTGTTACAGAGTAACTGGATATTACAGATGTTTGCAAAATGCCTTGAACACATTAGATGTTTCTCTAAAAAGCTGTCCTTATTATTATTGTTTGTTTGGCACTTTCTGGCTGAGTTTTCTAACCACAAACTATTTTTATATTCAAACACCGAAAGCACAATGTAATGAAACAGCAACGTTCTACAGACTTTGGTATGTACGTACACCGACTGGAGACAATAGATATATTTTCTTGCTTTTAAAAGGAGTTTTGTGCTTTAATTAAGAAAAAGAGAAAGTTTTCTCTTAGCATATTACTTATCTCTCTTGTCATATCAGGTATTTGTTCCAGATGACAGGCCATAATTAGTACACAGAACGGACTGAAACTCCCAATGAGAAGACAGGTGTCTTGGTGACCTGGGACTGATGGCGTTCTCTGGCGTTTCACCAGGTGTGGGAAGGGCACGCCTGGAGCAGGGTCTCTTTGGGGTCAGATGTAGGGAAGAAAAAGCTATTTATCACTGCCTCTCTGAGGGCCACTAAGATACTGTGCTTTTTCCTTCACCCTCCCTGGGACAGTCACTCTTTCACACAGCTTTGAGGCCATGCTACAGATAAGAACGGTAGAAAAAGTGAGCATGTTGGTTCCATTCCCAGATCTGCCAATGACGATGCCAGTGACCTTGGGCAAGTGACTCAGGAGCTCTGTGTCTCTCCTGCCACAGTGCAGTGGATTGGCTAGGATGCGGGCGATGCGGGCACTGGGTGCCAGGCACAGTGTCGGCTGCACAGTAGGGATCTCACGATCGTAAGCCCAGCTTTCTTCCCTGCTTACCACATTCAATCAGAGTTAGATATTTTACTAATTCACCCACACACAGACTCAGAAGTCCCACACTGAGCGCCTTTTCTGTGCTGGGCATCAAGGCAGAACTGTGAATGTAACCTATCCCCGCCCTGCAGAGATCTGTGCGTGGACAGACATTGGAGGAGCAGGGAAAATGCGCTGGTCCACTGAGCTCTGTCATTTTCCTCCGGCATGTATTTTCCATGCTCTCTCATAGATGGATGGGGCTGAGCATCTGACTTGTGGCCAAGAGCCATGAGCAGTGGTGGGGTTCACTGCTTCCAGACCTGCCTCCTACAAGGCCCTTTGATCACCCTGCACCTTTTCTTTCTCCATTTGCCAACTGGATGCAGAGGGCAAATTGGAGTCCCTCAGGCCCAGGGAGGATTTGGACCCACCAGAAAAAAGAGGCCTGAATCCCTGAGTGACCATGCGGAGCAGAGTGCACTCCCAATTCTTGCCTGCTGTATTAGCTTGTTCTTGCATTCTATAGAGGAATACCCCAGGCTGGGTGATTTATGAAGAAAAGAGATTTAATTGGCTCACAGTTCTGCAGGCTGTACAGGCATGGCTCCAGGGTCTGCTCCTGGTAGGACCTTCAGAATCTTCCAATCATAGCGGAAGGTGAAGGGGGAGCCAGTGAATCACATGGAAACAGCTGGAGCAAGAGAGAGGGTGGAGGAGGTCCCAGACTCTTTTAAACAACCAGATCTCATGTGAACTAACCGAGCAAGGACTCATCACCAAGGGGCTGGTGCTGAGCCATTCACAAGAGATCCACCCCCATGATTCAGGCCCTACCACTAACACTGGGAATCACATTTCAACATGAGATTTGGAGGGGACAAACATCCAAAGCATATACCCCGCTTAGGTCACTGGTTGTTGCATGGAGCCACTGAGATATGGGAGTTGTATATTGCAGCCATTACACGCTCTGGTGGGGGCAAGCCGGGGGGTGCCTGTGTGAGCCTGGAAGTGAGATGCCAGCCCCTCCTCCTGGTGCAACAGGGGGTGAGAAAAGCCCTCATCCCTGCCTCCAGTCGACATGCACAGTGCTGTATAGTGAGGGCCCAGTGATGGGATGAAGGCAGGAGTCAGGGAGAGCCCATTCCCAGAGGAGGCTAGGCCTTCCTCTTTGCTGTTGTGGACGCTCCCATCAAAAATCCATACAGCCTTTGAGGGTGGGACACTCCATCTTCTCGGTGCCTGTGTCCCCCGAAGTAGCACAGGCCTGTCCCAGGTAGGCCCTCCATGTGCTAGAGCTGAGCCCAGCAGCTTCTGGAAAGTGGGAAAGAAACTGGTAGAGACCAAAATGGTACAAAAGTTCCTTCTTTCCCACACACAGGACTCACTCCCAGCACCTGAGAAGGGAAGTGGGCGATTACCTGAGTGAGATGTTCCCATCTCAACACTGTCATCCTTTAAAGACTGTTGTTTGATCTTATCATCACAACTGGTATATTACAGCACTTATAGGCACTTACGTTAGACAAATGTTAAATACATTATCGAGTTTAAAATGTTATTATGGTAATAGGGTGCCTGATTTCACTGCAGTTCATCTGAAAAGGTTTCAGTGCTTGAGAGTATTTCTATTTCAAGGTTAATTAATAGATAATCATGCTGATTTGCCTTAGAGAGATCTCCTTCGCACACCCGGGCCACTGTGAGTGTCAATTTTTATTATCTATAAACCTTGTTGCCAACACACCCTTCCCCTGGGTCCTCCTGCCCCAATACATTCAAGCAAAGCGACTCACTGCTCACAGGGAGTTTTGACAAGATGTGGGTTCCACTACATTTTATTCTGTTCACAATGTAGAAAAACCACTGCTTCAGAACACATGTTTTAAATATTAAAGTGCTGAAGGATACATTCAAAATGTACAAGAACGCATCACATAATCATCTCCTCAAGGTAATATTAGCACTCAACAGGCCTAACATTGTACCAAAGAGAAATGGGAGCATCCTTGGAGCTACGTCATCCTGGTTGCCCAAGGTCTATTAGAGCAAAGGTCCTTTTCTCTGCAGGGCAGGTCTTTTTCTGAATCACAGAATATCGGTTCTACCATTTTGACCAATAGGTTACTAACTAATCAAACCCAGGCTGAAACAATGAGCTGCTAGAGTTTAATTTTTCCTGGTAGGAACTCGATGTAGGGCACTCATCGGAGAAAAAGTTAATTATCCTCTGGCATCGGATGCTTGGTTACAGTAGTAACTGCCTATCCGTGGACTAATTCACCCAGTAAAACATTTCATGACCATCTCCAGCCAGATGCTTGCAGGAAGATCAATCAGACCCAAACCCAGAGCTCCATGCCGGGAGCCATTGGAACCTGCACAAAGATGGTGCGGCTTTTGGAGGCAACATCTTCTAATCCCCAAACTGATGACCTCTGGAAGAATGTGAGGGAACTCCGCGATCTCTGTTCTGTAAGAACATGGGCCTCTGTGCCTTGGTTCCTGGCTGGTGCCTGCCTCAGGCTTGCTGCCTGGGTTCCCCTGTGCCCCCGCTGCTGCCTCTGCATCTCACTGGCATTTCTCAAGGGTCCACCCTGGCCCACGCCTCTTCTGGGAGCTTTCCATGCACTCTCAATTCCTCCTGCCCGCAGAGCGCCGCTGGGTGCTGAGGGGATGGATGGAGGTTGCTGTCATGAGGAAGTGAGGCAGCGTGTGTAGGAAGTCTGCAGTACCGCACCCTTCCTAGGTGTCCCCAGAGCCCGTAAGATTACTCTCCTCCTCTCCTCTCCACGCCCCTCCTGGGCATCCCCAGGCCCTGTAAGATCACTCTTCTCTCTTCCTCTCTGCACCCTCCTAGACGTCCCCAGGCCCCGTAAGATCATTCTCCTCCTCTCCTCTCTTCCTCTCCGCAAGCACACTTTACAGCTTCCTTTGCAGAATGTCGGGGGAGTCAATTTTAGCTGTGAGGTGTTGAAAGGCCTTCCTGAAAGAGGTTGTTGGAGGAGGAGAAGGAGGAGAAGGAGGGAGACACCTGAAAAGGAAGGGGAGGAGCGGGAGGAGGAGAAGTGGAGCACCCCAAAGGACTGGGAGGGGAGGCATTTGGATGACAGGGATACTCCAGAATCAGCATGTGTGAAGGCTCCCGAGGGGGTGGGAGTAGATGGAGTGGTTAAAGCAGGAACATTCTGGAGTCCTTGGTAGATAGGTGCGCTGCAGTTGAGGGGGCAGGATGGCTGGATGGGTCTCTGCACAGAATATGTAGAGTAGCTGCCTGATTCTTTGAGGTTTATTATTCCAAGGGGCAAAGAAGCAATTGCTTCTCTCTTACCATGCCCTGCCTTTGAACATTGCTGCTGCTTTAGCATAACATTAAATTAAATGTGCTTTTTGTCTGTCTTTTAAAATAAACTCCCTGAAGGATTAAGTTGTGATTTTGTTCCCAAGTTAACTCTCATTTATCTGAAATCCTGTCTGTGGTAGCTCAGAAATCTGGGTCCATTCCTTCGCTGACATTTCCCGTCCGTCAGCCTGGCCTAGTGTAGGGGAAGAGTTGTTCATGTCCATCCGTCCCACCCAGTGGCCGTCAGACTACCAGAGCAGGGCTTACGAGCCTGTGTCAGGGCCTCTGAAGGACTTAGACACACTTTGGGCTATGGCCTGGAGCAGTCAAAGTGCAGGGTGGGAGCCCTGCCCGCAATCCTTGCATTGTCTCACCCCCTAAATCTGTGCCCACTGGAGACTGGACACAGTCCTGGTGCAGGAGGCACAGTGGTGAAGACCAGCAAGCCAGTGAGGTGCCTGGGTGGGTCTGGAAATGAGATGCCAGCCCCTCCTCCTGGTGTGAGAGGGGCTGAGAAAAGCCCCCATCCCTGCCTCCGGCCAGCCTCCAAGAGCCACATCCCCTGAGCTGTGCAGCGTTGACGTCTTTCCACAGTTAACACAGATTCCCTGTCCGGCGGGGCGTGTGTAAGAAACAGTGTTGAGGAAATGTACACCCTGGAGCAAAGGGCAAGGGCCACTTGAAAGCCCCCTCCACACACTGCTTCCACCACAGGGGCCTCCTTGCGTGCAGAGTCTGCACCGGATGCGTCTTTGTGCCCACATCCCACAGATGAGGACCTTGGTGTCTGCCCTAATGAAGAGTTTTGCTGCTCTCCTGTCAATGTGCTGCTGTGAGAGGCACACAGAGCTTCAGACCCTGCTCAGGCTTGATGCTGGTTGCGGAAGCAGAGGGTTCAGGCTGCAGGGTTCTCCTGAACGGCAGACATCCTAGCGCTTTGCTTTCTCTCTCAGCCACTGGGCTCACGATGCAATGTAATCAGTGGCCCACACTAACCAACAACAGGGCTTCCTCTGAGCAACTGCTGAACACAGCAGGTCCTCAGTACTCATCTGAGGCTCTGGGCCTGATGCACAGATCTACCCTGTACTGCAATCTGGGACACAGATTTTCCTGGGAAGCTGTCAGGAGTGCAGACCAGCCTGACGCTGAGGGTGCAGCCCTGAGGTTACTGGGATCTGCTTTAGCACCGATCCCATGACCTGCACCTCTGCCCTGCCCAGTGTCTGGCTGCCTCTCAGCTTCCAAGAGAGGCCTTTGGGAACCACCCAGGCTTCTCAGACGCTGCTTTCCTTTGGAGCCTGGATCAGTCAGGCTGAACCTGGCTATGCTGTGAAAACAAACCCCCCACTTTAAAGATTTTTCACTCAGTTAAGTCCACTGCGGGTCTGTGGCTCCCCAGGCAGCTACCTTCCACGTGGTGACTCAGGGATCCAGGAAGCTTCTCTGAGGATCCTCATCTTGCTGGGAGAGAACTCCGGGCACTCACCTTTCTCCACTGCCACTGGGCAACTGGGAAGTCTTTCCATGAAGCCCTGGAAAGAGCATAAAATTGAATGAGATACTCTAGTGATCTCCGTGTAATATCCAAGCTCTTCCAGGAGAGAAGGACAGGCTGAAAGGCTGGGCAGACCCGAGCTCTATTCCTGCCCTCAGACCCTCAGGAGTGTGTGCCACTGGGTGGGCCCCCTTCTGTGCAGAGCAGCAACTCTTCTGAGCCAAAAAGATGTCGGGCTCCTGAGCCAAAAAGATGTCGGGATCAGAGTCCAGCTGTTCCTGAACTTGCCAGCCCTGCTCACAAAGGCTGCAGAGCCAGAACAGAGACAAAGGCAGAAGCTCCTGCTGCCCGTGCCCCTGTGCACCTGGCCCTGGGGTCCATGACAAGCAAAGAGCCATCTGTGGCACTTCCTCAGGTCCCGTGACCACGTGCCACGGAGAACTCGGTGTGGATTCCAGCAGAGGTGAGGAGGTGCCCGCACGTGTGGGTCACGAGGGCCTCATGGTTTGGGGAGCCTCTGGAGCCTGCCCCTGGGTGCACAGGATGCTCATTCTGAGAAAGGACCCTGCCAGGGGTTGGCTGCTGCTAACCAGGGACAGTGTGGAGAGAAGACATTGACTAGGAGGCCAGAGCTGCAGACCAGGAGAGGGCCAAGTGTGAGTACACAGGAGCCCCCAGATGGTCCCTGGAGAAGACTCACCTTTGGGGAGGGGCCTTGAGTGAGGGTGGGGGTTACCTGAGACCTTGCAACTATGTGGTGAGCAAATCACTGCAACGGTTGTCTGGAGAGTTAGCAGGACCTCACAGTACCCATGGCACTGAGAACCCAGGGAAATGTGGCCGTCTAGAACTCAGCCTTCCTCCAAGGCTGGCGGAGGATTAAATGAGAGACTGTGGATGAATGTGTCTTGGCTGTGGGAGGTGCCCGTCCATCTTGGCATCCTCTGCTTGCAAGGAAACTGCAGGCAGGAGAGAGGAGCGGGGTCAGTGTCCTGGGTGGGTCCTGCCTTGTGCTGCTCTGGGGCCATGTCCTGCCACCTGGGTGGGTCCTGCCCCGTGCTGTCCTGGGGCCATGTCCTGCCACCTGGGTGGGTCCTGCCCCGTGCTGTCCTGGGGCCATGTCCTGCTACCAGCTCTGCTCGCTTTTCCCAGTGCAGCGAGCAGGGAGCTGCTTCTGCCAACAGCTTTTTGGAGCACACTCTGCTACATGCAAGCCTTACTTTGGACTTTCTATGGCAATGGATCTTAGTTATATTAAGTGTTTGAACAGCAATGTCACCTGGAACATTCGCTGGCAGTGGCTTCATACGCTTGTCAAACGTGGGTGAGTTCCGGTTCCATTCCGCTTTTCCACGTGTGAATACTTACCCAGGGCAGCATCTGACCACGTCTCCCCCTCCTCACAAACTCACCATGGCCTCCATGTCTGTTCAACTTGCCTTACCCTCCACGAGTCCCACAGGCAGTGGCACTATCTGCGACCCCAGCCTTTGTGAGCCTGTGGAGGTTGGGACTCGCTTGTGTCCCAGCAGCCAGCCCTGAGTGGAGACCGTGCTTTCTAGAAGAGTGAATGTCTCCTTTGTGTGCGGGGGAGACTCTCTCACCTGCTTCTGCAGCCTCATCCCACCGTCATTCAAGGTCCAACCAAAATGCCTCTTCGTCCAGGAAGCCTCATCAGGTCACTGCCCTGGAGAGATCCTCTCCCAGGTTTGTGCTTTAAAAGTGCTGGGCTGGGTGCTCTGTGGCTTTGATCCCATTTGACCTGGCAGTATAAGTATTTATTCAAATATTTTAGAGGCTGGCCCGTGTCAGCTGTCACCACGGCAGGAATGCGTCCAGGCATCGTGGCTCATACTTGCTGTAAGTCCCTGGTTTACCTCTCCTGGATGTTCCTTGGGTCATAGTTAGATCAGAATCAATGGCATTCATCCAGAGGAGTTCCACAGTGTGAGATGAGTCTACCTTGAGGTCAGATGGATCACTCGAGCCTGCTGGCCAGCAGCGATCCATGTGTGCTAATTTAATTAAGGTAACTAAGTTGTTAAAGAAAGGCATCAGCCTCTCTCCAAACTCTCACAGGTCATGCAGGGCTTGCGTAAGTCCCAGCAGTATGAAGGTGGGGTGCCCCACATCCTGCGCGTGTGCTGTCGCCTGTGGAGTGCAGACGCCTTGCTGGGAAGCATCTCACACAGCTGGCTGCCGGGTGCTGCCAGATGAGGGTTCTCCTACCTGACCACTCTCCAAGAACCACGGCTTTTCTGGGCCCCACCTCCTATGAAATGCATGTATTTTTGGCATGGTGGTTGGGACTCGATTCTAGATTCTATCCTGTTTTATTTTTCTTTTTATTTTATTTTATTTTATTTTATTTTTATTTTTATTTTTTATTATACTTTAAGTTCTAGGGTA
>NW_012115244.1:3125470-3130307 GCF_000951035.1 Colobus angolensis palliatus | reverse complement strand
TTCAAAATGCAGAAATCACCGGTCTTCTGTGTCCTTCGCGCTGGGAGTTGGAGACTGGAGCTGTTCCTATTCGGCCATCTTGCTCCGCCCCTATTTTTCTTAATAAAGCCCCCGAATTGACAATGGTGATCAGCCCAGGTCGGGACCCAGGTTCTTACCATTTCCTTGACACAAATGCATCCGCCTCCCTTCAAAGGGGTTGGCGTCCAGCCTCTCCCACCCACATCACATGAGTGTCTCAGTGACCACCACTCCCCTGCTCCTTCAGTCGCAGACGTGCCCCTCCTCTGTCGGTAATGACCAGATGTCTTTCCGGAGCGCAGGTCCTTCTTTGCCTGTCCTCAGATTGCATGCTTACCCTCACTTTCCTGGGGACTTCCTCAGCCTCCCTGACATTCCAGTTAAACCCATGTCCCCACTGCTCCCTGAGATGTTGCCCAGGTGGCTCCCACCAGCTGGAAGCCCCACCCAACCTTCCAGCCCTGGTGGACCAGGGCCTTCCCGTTGAAGCCTGCCGGGCCCCTCGGCCCTACGTGGTTCTTCTTTCCTCTGTGTTGGGCACCCTTACAGCACCCTGGTTCTCCCCAGGCTGCACCCTGCTGATGCACGCTTCTCCGGGGCAGGACGTGTAATGTCATAGCTGAGTGGCTCACAGTGCGTGGCCTGGAGCCTCTGCTCAGGGCGGCTGCGCACCACATTTTGTCACAGCAAGAAGCTAAAGTGACTTACTAGTGGTTTTCTTCTCGCTGGTTGTCATGAGCACGTTGCAGGACACGTATGTCTGTGCACTGGACGTCACTACCTTCCGAAGAAAGGCTATTTGCAGACGAAAACAATGTATATAGGATGAAATGTGGGACTAGGGAGGTGACACAGACTGTGGGACTGTGGGCCCTGGAGTCCTAGCTAAGCCACACAAGCACGATATTGTTCACCTTTCTAGGCCTAGTCGTTTAATCTGAAAAATAAGGATACAAATAATGTCTCATAGAATTGTGAATAATTAGGACAATCACGTCCACAAAGGCCCAGCACAGTTCCTGGAACACAGCCGATGCCCCCATGCTCAAGAAAGCAACACTGGGTGGGTCAGGATGCTGGTAGGTTAGACGCCTGGGTTAGAAGTCCTGGTGGGTTAAAGGTCTGGGTTAGAAGTCCTGGTGGGTTAAGAGTCTGAGTTACAAGTTCCGGCGGGTCAGGAGACTGGATTGGTTAAGATTCTGGGTGGACTAAGAGTCCTAGTGGGTTAGGATTCCTGGTGTATCAGGAGTCCTAGTGGGTTATGGGTCTTGCTTAGAAGTCCTGGGGGGTCGCGAGTCTGGGTCCTAAGTCCTGGTGGGTCCAGAGTCTGGGTTAGGAATCCTGATGGGTTAGAAGCCTGGGATTTTAAGCTCTTTGAGAATTGTGACTTCGTCTTAATTCCCTTTATACCCCAGTGCCCAGATTGAAGCCATTGCAGTTGCTTACTAAAAGACTATGGGCTGGGCCGGGTGCAGTGGCTCACACCTGTAATCTCAGCACTTTGGGAAGCTGAGGGAGGTGGATCATGAAGTCAGGAGTTTGAGACCAGTCTGACCAACATGGTGAAATCCCATCTCTACTAAAAATATGAAAATTAGCCAGATGTGGTGGCACAGGCCTGTGATTCCAGCTACTCGGGAGGCTGAGGTAGGAGAATCGCTTGAACCTGGGAGGTGGAGGTTGCAGTGAGCTGAGATTTCACCACTGCACTCTAACCTGGGCGACACAGCAAGACTCTGTCACAAAAAAATTAAAAAAAAAAAAAAAAAGGCTATGGGATGAATGAATGATCTGAATGAAGGCCGGTTTAGCTGTTCCCTGGTGAGTGAGGAGAGGAGGATGAGCAGGGTAGAGGCTGGCATTCTGCCTCATTGGCCCTCGTGGGCCCTTTGGGGTGATAACCGCCAGGAGCAGGGGAGCCTTCAAGGCTGGGAGAAGGGCCGTCAGCACAGGACTTGTCATCTGAGCAACCTGGTCTGCTCACTGAGGTCAATTCCTATTCCTGGGGACTGGAGAGCCAGGGACAGAGCACATGAGCGGCCGTGGCCTGACTCTGGGTGACAGAGAGGAGGGAGCCATGGCTGAGACCCAGAAAGGGCGTCCAGCTGTGTGCCAACATTTGGGCAGGCTGTGTGTGGTGTATATATATGGTGTGCTATGTGTGTGGTTTAGGTGATGTGTGTGTGAAGTGCTTGTGGCTTGTGTGGTGAGTGTGGAGGGGTTTGGGGGTGTGTGGTGTATGTGTGTGTGGTCGTGTGTGTGTGTAAGGTGTGTATAGTTTGTGTTGTGTGTGTGGTTTGTGTGTTGTGTGTGTGGGGTGTGTGTGTGGTTTGTGTGGTGTGTGTGTGGGGTGTGTGTGTGTGGTGTGTATGTATGTGTGTGGTGTGTGTGTGGGGTGTGTGTGTGTGTGTGGTGTGGTGTGTGATGTGTGTGGTGTGTGTGTGGGGTGTGTGTGTGTGTGTGGTGTGGTGTGTGTGGTTTAGGTGCTGTGTATGTGTGTGCGTGAGGTGCGTGTGGTTTGTGTATGAGTGTATGGTGTGTGTGTATGCATATGTGTGTGTGGTGTGGTGTGTGTGTGTGGTTTATGTGGTGTGTGCATGTTTGTGTATGTGTGAGGTGTGTGTGGTTTATGTGCTGTGTGTGGTGTGTGTGTGATGTGTATGTGTGTGTGTGGTATGGTGTGTGTGTTTAGGTGCTGTGTGTGTGTGTGTGAGGTGTGTGTGATTTGTGTGGTGAGTGTGTGTGTATGTACGTGTGTGTGGTGTGGTGTGTGTGGTTTAGGTGGTGTGTGTGGTGTGTGTGTGTGGGGTGTGTGTGTGGTGTGTATGTATGTGTATATATGTGTGTGGTGTGGTGTGTGTGGTTTAGGTGGTGTGTGTGTGTGTGAGGTGTGTGTGTGGGGTGTGTGTGTGCTGTGTATGTAATGTGTGTGTGGTGTGGTATGTGTGTATATGCGTGTGTTAAGGTAACCAGAAATAATGCAGCATATCTGTTTAGTTTTGAATCCTAGATAAATAACAAATACTGGTTTTCTAGTGTGTGCTATGGAATATTTGAATGCATTTATACTAAAAATATGAGTATTGTTTATGCTGTATTTTTGCTTGCTAACTCCGATAAGTCATGTGTGTGTGTACCTGTGCATAATATTTCATCTAATCTTCAAAACAATTCGTTAAAGTGGGTACTGTTGTTCTACCCATTTTATAGATGAAGAAACTGAGGCACCCAGAGATGAACTTACCCGGGATCAACAGCCCAGATGTGGTGGAACATGAAGGCCCCTCACACAGCCTGGCTGTTAGCCCGCAGTGGGCGCCGGGACCTTCCGGCAGAGGCTGAGAATGTCGGGGAATTTCAGATCCATTCTGGAGGGAGCCTGGCTGGGCTTCAGTGGGGTTGGCTGCCATCGGGGTTCTGGGGGGACGGGGCACCCTTGCTCCACAGCCGGGGCCTTCTGCTCCACTGGGCTTTTCCAAAGCCTCCTCAGGCCTCCTGCTTCCCTGCTCCCTCCTCCACTCCCCATGTGGCCAAGGGGGTGAGGAAGCTGAGCCATGGAATTCAGACTTTCCCACTGTGCCCCCTTAGGTGGTTCCTGAGGCCGGGGTTACATCTGTAAAACCCCAGCACTCCCTCTCCTGGGAGGGCTCCTTTCCATAACTGAATGCTGTCATAATCGTGTCTGTGCAGCCCCGTACAGGGGCCCGGATTCTGCCCTCTCCTTGGCCCACACATTCACTTTTGCCTTAGGAGTGGGCCGTGGTGACACCTGCGGGCTCTCCAGTCACAGACCACACCCCGTCCATCCTCAACCCCATCTGCCCCCGCCCCAGAGGTGTCCCTCGCCCCTCAGCATCAGCCCGACCTCCTCCAGCCTCCCTCCAAGGCACCATTTCTGGTTCCCACAGTGGGACCTGAGATCTCTTTCTCCTTCTCTCACTGGCTCTGGTAACATCTCACTCAGAGCCCAGCGGGAGTTGCAGCTTCCTGATCTGGAATGATCTGTGTGTGTCTGTCACTGGGGGGCGATCTCCCGTGGGCAGGGATCATCATGGCTGATGCCTCCTGGCGGCTCCCAGCACCCTGCCTGCTTCTGTGTGTGCTGAGTGTTGATTGGCATGAATCCTTACGGATGATTTCCATATGCAAATCATGCAAAAACCCAACATCCCCAGCCCCCTGTCAAAACCAACTTTGCCCTAAAGTAGCTGCCTCTAATTGCACTTAACACATAGCGCTGTGGCTGAACGACGTTCCCATAGCTGTGGGCATTCTGAAGGAAAATGTGCCCTTATCCCCATTTATAAGGGGTGTTGTGGGCCAAATTACGTACCCCAAAAAGTCGTGTCCAAATGCTAACCCGCGGCATCTGTGAATATGACCTTATTTGGACATGGGGTCTTTGCAGATGTCATTCAATTAAGAATATGGAGATGAGATCATCCTTAGGATTTAAGTTCAAATCCTCAAATCGGATGACAAATTTTATTTTGCTTTATTTATTTATTTTGAGATGGAGTCTTGCTCCGTCACCAGGCTGGAGTACAGTGGGGCGATCTCAGCTCACTGCAACCTCTGACTCCCGGGTTCAATGGATTCTCTTGCCTCAGCCTCCCCAGTGGCTGGGACTACAGGTGCACACCACCACACCCAGCTAATTTTTGTATTTTTAGTAGAGATGGAGTTTCACCATGTTGGCCAGGCCGGTCTTGATCTCCTGACCTCGTGATCTGCCCACCTTGGCCTCTCAAAGTCCTGGGATTACAGGCGTGAGCCGCCGCACCCAGCCAAAATGACAAATTTTTTTTTTTTTTTT
>NW_012115244.1:3024746-3124686 GCF_000951035.1 Colobus angolensis palliatus | reverse complement strand
AAAAAAAAAAAAAAAAGAAGCGAGGCCTGTCAACACCTTGATGCTAGACTTCTGGCCTCCAGCACTGTGAGAGGTTGAATTCCTGTGGTTTTAAACCACGAGTTTGTGGCAATTAGTTGTGGCATCGCCTGGAAGCTGATAGGAAGAATACAAACTCTACAGAGAGAGGGAAAAAGTGCACGGCATTAGCTGGGTTTTACTGTCTGCTCATGGACTCAGATTTATTGAACATCTATTGTATTAGTTCCAAGAAATAGAAGTACTTAGAATACAAAGCCCATGCTCTGAGAAATACATCCGGAGAAATTTAGTACAGCAAAGACAGCTGCTAGCTCCGTGGACGTGGGTGCCAGGCAGGGCTTCAATCTGGGTCTTCACTAATGCTCTTGTCTACAAGGCAATCCCAAGGCACAAGTCATCTACCCGTGAGCAAACTGAGCCGCAGAGCATTCAAGCAGCTTTCAAAGAGGATCACACGCTGGTGGTAATTTAAAGAAAGAGTGCTTATGCTTAAACCAAGAAGACCTCTTCAGTTAGGTGGCACTTGACTTAAATCTTTTTTATTTTTTTCTTTTGAGACGGAGTTTCCCTCTTGTTGCCCAGACTGGAGTGCAATGGCACGATCTCGGCTCACTGCAACCTCCGCCTCCTGGGTTCAAGCGATTCTTCTGCCTCAGCCTCCCAAGTAGCTGGGATTACAGGCATGCGCCACCACATCCAACTTATTTTTTGTACTTTTAGTAGAGACGGGGTTTCTCCATATTGGTCAGGCTGGTCTCGAACTCCTGACCTCAGGTGATCTGCCCGCCTCAGCCCCCGAAGTGCTGGGATTACAGGTGTGAAACACCGTGACAGGCAGACTTAAATCTTAACAAATGGATGGAAGGCAGCCATACATAGTGTTGGGGACAGGCCACCTGGTTCTGGGGGCAGGAGGAGCAGGCAGGGGGCCTGGGTGCAGGTGGTCTGCGAGGAGGCAGCACACAGAGCATTGTGTGTGTCGGGGAGCTGAGGGGGAGAGGCCACAGATGTGGGCACAGAGCAGGAGATTCAGGACAGACACTGTGCTGAGATGGGATTTCTTCCTACAGAAGTCGGGAGAGCCTCTAAAGGGTTCCAGGTCGAATGAAGGACTGCATTTGAGAGACAGCGTGACTGAAGGGGAGAATGCAGGTAGAAGGGAGGCCAGGAAGAGGCTCTTCTCCACCTGGGATGGTGAGGGTCTGTCTAGCAGCACGAGGTGTGTGACAGAGGGCAGTTCTAGGAGGTCAGGCTGTGTGAGGGACACAGGTGGCCTGGTGGAATCCCCAGGAAGCCGCATCAGCGTTAGGGAGCTTTGTGGACGAGGTGAATCCTGAGTGCTGTGCAGGTCATGGGTCCTTTGTCAACTACCATTGAAGAATAAGTGGTAATTTTCAGAGATGCAAAATGTTGCATGCAGAACGCAAGTTCCCCTGCAGGCCGCGGGCTGCCTGGCTGCGGGGTGAGGGTGGTGGGAGTGAGAACAGTGCTCCCCTTTTTTGTGCATGCTGCTCCTCACTGTCAAGTTCAGCACGACTTTGTCGTGCTGGGGGAACAGCCCAGTCAGGGATTTGTCTCCGGGACATAGAATGATGGGGTGTGCGGGGAAGAGGATGCCAGGGTACACCCGTTTTCTAGTGGGCGGTTGCTGTAGGGTGATGTCTGCAGGCCCCGGTGTAACCTTCCCTTTTAAATCGTCATCTGAGGCAGCAGAAGCGTCAGCTCCACGGCCACGCTGCCCTCGTCTGTTCTCTCCTTAGAGGGGAGAAAGATTCATGTCTGGCTTTTGAACCCGCGTCACCCACTCCCATTTCACCTTGCCACAGAGTGCAGCACCAGCACAGGAGTGATAAAGTGGTAGAAAGCGTCGCTCTGACTTGGGACCTGCCACATCCCACGTGGATTCTTTCCCTCCAGAAATTCATGGAAGGAAAAATGACCTGGTCAAAGTAGGATCTGGGCATGAAGGGCACCTTGGACATAATGGTACCCTAAGATTCATTTGAGTACCATGAAACTGCCTGTATTCAACCATCGTTCTCTGCTAACATGGCAATTTCTGTGGTCCAATCTGTACCAGCCAGTAAGGCTTGTGTCTCATGTTCACCTCCAACAAGCTGGAAAAGAGAGAACACAGGAGGTTCAGGCAAGAAAAGATGCCTGGTGTAAGACTATTCATCTGTGTGTGTGTGTGTGTATATGCATGAATGTATGTATGTATGTGTGTGTTCATGCGTGATCATGTTTGTGCATGCATTGCGTGCATGCAAGAGTGTGTGTATGTGTGTGTATGCATGATTGTGTACATGCATGATTGTAGGCATGCATGATTGTGTGTGTGCATGCATGGTTGTGTGTATGTGTGTGCATGCATGTGTGTGTGTGCATGCATGATTGTGTGCATGCATGGTTGTGTGTATGTGTGTGCATGCATGTATGTGTGTGTGCATGCATGATTGTGTGTGTGCATATGTGCATCTGTGTGTGTGAACAGGGCAGGGCGTGTAACTTTCCCAAGTCCCTTTGAGAGGGCAACAAACTTGGCTACACTTTCAGGGAATGGAGGAGGCAGCAAGAGGGAGCCAGTGTGAAGGCACCTGCCTTGGAGCTTGGACAGTGGGCCCAGTATGAACTGCCTGGGCACAGGGGAGTTGGCTTAGCACTAATGTCTGGAGCTGCCAGCGCTGGATTCCCCCTAGCATGGGTCATTTTCTGATGCACTATGTACCTGCATGTTGTATCTGCTGCTTCCTTGCTAACTCACCCCTCTTGCTAACTCACCTCTCTAGGGTATAAGTCCCCTGAGTGCAAGGACATTTTTCCATCCAGGCCACTGATGTAGCCCCACACCGAGAAGATCCCTGAAGGATGAAAGCTCTCTGGAAGTATTCGTGGGGTGGCCGATGGAGCTAAGGCTGTGGGCATTTGAGCGTAGCTGATTTGCGGAATGCTATTTATATCACATGTGCTTGACATTCATTCTTTGTGTTCTTTTTTTTTTATGGGATAAAACAGTGTCTCGCACATAGTACATGCTGGGGAAATCGTTCTTGATTGAATAAATGAAATAAGAAGAAGGAATAGATATCAGATGGCATTGTTTCTAAGATTGAGTTGCCAGAATAAAAAAATAACAATACAGGGTGTACAGTTAACTTTGAATTTCAGATAAACACATAACTTTTTAGTATGAATATGTCCCAAGTAACATGTGGGATGCACTCATACTGGAAAATTAATCTGAAATTTAAATTTAGCTGAAGATCTTGTATTTTATCTGGCAATTCTACTCTAAGACCACGTGAAGTATATAAATTTATTGTTATTTCAGGAAATGGAACTGAAAAACTTGGACAACATGCCCAGGATCACAGAGCCGGCAGGAGGCTGGTCCACTGACTGATGTTCCTCCCTATGCCTCCTGCCTTTAAAAGGGGGCCCAGGGACAGGACCCCGCACATCCCTTCATTTCCCAGGCAGGAGACTCGGGGGTCAGAGAGGCGGGAGGCTCGCTCAGAACACAGCGCCAGGTAAAGCGGGTCTGGGCTGGACCCTGTACTTCTGCTCCTGCCCAGTGGGCCGGCATTCTTGCCACTGCCCTGGACCTTCATTTATTCTTTGCCTGATTTATTGAATCTCTGAGGCACTATTGGAGGAAATGCTACCCCACACCTCCATCTGGTTTCCTGGACGTTGCCTGAAGGCCAGAGCTCCTGCTGGCCGTCTGACCTTTTGTCTTGTTCTCCTGGCGGCCTTTTTACAGAAGAGACCTTTACAGCCAGCTACCTGGGAATCGCTGTGCACTTTTGGGCCACATCTGCTGGGGACAGGCTGCAAGCTGAGCAAAACCTGCTCGTTTGCTTGAGCTGCTCCAGATAATCTAATGAAAGAAACAGAGCTGATTAATCCCAGATACTCTGCTGGCATTTAATCCCGGTGAATGTTAGACAACAATCTCATTATGTGCTTATGTCTTCAACATGATAGGCAAGGAATGAAATCAAGCCATAAAATCAATTATTTCTGCAGAAATTGTCATATAAGACAAAAACATCATCAGGAGGCGAAAGCAATGATGATTAGGCCTTCATTTCCCCGGTGCTGACTGTGGAGCTGGCACCACACTTATGATGTTCTCCAAACCATCCCGTTGCAAGGCTGGGTCCTGGGCACAAAATGAGGATTTCAGAGAAGTCCATCACAGACATCTCTCTCTTCTCGCCACTTCCTCTCCCCTTCTCTCTCTTTCTCTCTCCCTTTCTTCCTATCTCTGTGTCTCTGCCTCTCAATCTCTTTCTGAATCCTGGTGGACATTGTCAGCTGTTGTGGCTGCGTTTGGGGAGTCTGAGGACCCACAGTGGGTCTCCTGTCGTACCACGTGGCATGCCGGGTCCCAAGGGTTTGCAGAGGGACTCAGGAGAGTGTGACTACATCGTTGTACATGTTTTAGACACTGAGGATTAGTGAAAATAAAACAAAACATTGACTCAGAAGTCAGAAGACGGGTGACAAAACTGTGTCACCTCCCACCTCTTGGGTTCTTGGAAACTTTTCTGCCAGAGGCTCAGTTTTCATGTCCGCACAAAGTGGAGACTGTGGGAGGTAGTTTTTCAGGCCTGGTGTGACATTCCCTTAGAACGGATGCTGGGACCGAGTGCTGGGCAAAACCTCTACACAGCAATTAGATAGCCAGTGAGCATGGCTGCGAGGGCGTTTGTCATCCCAACAGCCCATATGCTCAGAAATAATCACCCAGAGGAGCGTTGGTACAGAGACGGATAGGGCAGCAACCACCAGCTCCTGACCTCAAACGGAGGTGTACGGACATTCATCAGAGACAGCAGCCAGGTCCTGCTGCCTCACGGCGCTTCCAAGGTTAAAATAATAACTTTCCAACACCTCCTGCCCTGACACGGGTTTACTTCTTCTGGGAGAGGTGGGGAGAGGAATCGATGGAGTGAGAAGCATCCTGTGACCTCTATATGACCTCTATCACTGGGATTGTTGACAACAAAAATTCTCTAATTGTTTACTTCTGTAATTCAAAAGCAAATGTCAGTGTTGAGAACAAGGCGATTTCCAGCTGTGGTTTCAAGGACCCACACCAGCTCTGAGAGTGACCTGCGGTGGGGCAGACCTTTGTGCTGGGTATGCAACCACAATGATGACCACAAAGGAAAGATGGCATCTACCGGCGTCAGAGGCGCCTGCTTTTATTCTCATTACCATTTGCCCAACAAGAACTATTCAATCCTTTTGACAGAAGAAGCAACTGAGGCCCCAGAAGGCACCGTGACTTCTCCAAGTCACACAGCTAAGGATGGAGGAGCCAGGAAGCTGGCCCAGGATGAAGATGGAGAGCTGAGATTTTCTTCCCCTTTCCGGTACCACTGCACACACCCATGAGGGAGCACTTCTTGCCCATCAGGCCTGGGAGGGTACGTACAAGGCAGGACAGGCCTGAGAGATTTCCCCAGCAGCCTCTCCCTGTTGCCTGGACTTAGGTTATATCAGCCCTGGGGGAGGGCAAACAAGAAGGACTAAGACACAAGACACCCCAGATCTGACACCCCCTGATTCCTTGCCAGCCAGGCAGCTGGAGGTGGGGAAGGGTTGTAGGTCATCCCTGGGAATGTTACCTAACGGTCAGGATGGTTAGGGCTGGGTCTTCTCCCCTCACTTAAGCCCTACCACCTTCTTCCTCCTGCTGGGGACTCAGCCCCCTGCCCCACTGGAGCTCCTCTATCACCACAGTGATGAGAAGTCATTGATTAAGATTGTCGAGTTTGTACAGATGGGCAAGGAGTCACTGTTTACTCCAGAAGCAGATACAGCAGCAGGGCCCCTGGTGTGCTCTTCTTCTAAACATATGACGCCTTCATCTTCCAGCCAGCTCGGGGCCAGGAAAGACATCTTTTTTTCTCGTGTCTGGATTGAGGCCAGGCTGCCCTGCCCTTTCAATCTCACAGAGTGATGGAAGCATGTCTGCAGAGGGCTGGGTTCCACCTGCCCCTCACCCACCGAGAGCCTGCAGAAAGCTGGCGGCCACTGGGGAGCAGTGGAGGATCCAAAACTCAGCAAGAAGTCCAGGCTGGATGCCTGCGAAGGCAGTCTCTGTTGTCCACTCACAACCACGGCCTCACGCAGGACGGGCCCTGCCACACGCCCACCGAATTCCTGTCCTCAAAGGGAAGCACTTTGAGGTGCAGGGAAAACCAAGTGCACACAAACCATCTGCAGAAGGTGCCAGAGCAGCCTGATGGGAGGACAGAGAAGGCACTGGCAGGGGCTCTGGGACAGCGAGGGGACGGCCCCTGGAGAGAGCTGCACCACAGCCAGGTGGGAAGTTGTCAGGGCTGGGGCCACAGGTGCAGAGGAGGTGGAGCTGCACCTGTGCTGCAAGGCTGAGGACAGAAAGTGCCGAGCACATGGGGGATGGCATGATCTATTTATCGACTCATTTAAACATTTATTGAGTGCCTACTGTTTGTTAGGGACTGTGCTGTAGCCACTGGAGGAAGAGAAATAAGGAGTCTATTAGGGAGAAAAGAAAAAGAATTAACCGCAGTTAATTATCCTTTAATGATCATTACAGTGAGAGAAAGATTTGCACAAAATGTTCTGGTAATCCAGGGGAGGAAGAGATTTGAATCCAGGGGGAAATACAGGATAGTAGAGAAGAGTCTAGGACCTGGGCTGGAGGGGCACAGTTCAAATCCCAGCTCTGTCACTCAATAGCTGGGTGACACTGTGTAACTTGTGTAGCCTCTCTGGCCTCTGCTTCCTCATCTTTAAAATATGGATAATAAAAATTATACCATGGTGTCTATAGGTAATAACACTGTATCCTATACTTGAAATTGGCTAACAGTAAATCTTAAGTGTTCTCACACAGCAAAAGAAGAAAATGGTAACAATGTAAGGTGATGGCTATGCTAATTAGCTAGGTGATAGTAATCATTTCACCATGCATCAAAGCATCAAGTTGTACACTTTATTTATTTATTTATTTATTTATTTATGAGACAGAATCTCGCTGTGTCTCACCCGGGCTGGAGTGCAGTGGCGTGATCTCGGCTCACTGCAGCCCTCTGTCTCTTGGGTTCAAGCGATTCTCCTGTCTCAGCCTCCCAAGTAGCTGGGACAACAGATGTGTGTCATCACACCCAGCAAATTTTGTATTTTTAGTAGAGATGGGGTTTCACCAGGTTGGCCAGGCTGGTCTCAAACTCCTCTCCTTAGGCAATCCATCCACCTCGGCCTCCCAAAGTGGTGGGATTACAGGCATGAGCCACTGCACCCAGCCTGTACACTTTAAATATATACAATTCTAACCATCAATTATACCCCAATAAAGCTGAAAATAAGAAATAGTAAGCATACCTGCTTCTTTAAGGTTATTGTAGTGGGGTGTTGGTGTTAACCAGCTCTCTTGAAAAAAAAGTTATGCATATACATCTATATAAGCTTATTATAAATTTTACTATAAAATAATTTCAATTCAATTCAGAAATAAAGTTGCCCACATCATTGACTAATGACTGTGGTTCTAACAGGAATGTTGGCTGATGATTTTCGTTCAAATTAATAAGTAAGACAAAAACCAAAGGAGAAAGACATGTAACAACGATGGGAACCAGCTTCTTGCTGAATCAGAAAATGAGTTTGAGTAATATTTGATACCTTTGTTTTCTGTATAATTTATTTCATTGCAATTTCATATTGTTTAATTTCTAATAATGGGGCTATGTTTAAATACCAGCTTGTAAAAGTCTTGCAAGTTTACCACCTGGCCTTGGGAGCTGGTGTCTGTCTGTCTGTCCGATCAGCACAGGAGTCACGGGAAAGAGCGAGTACCTGGCATCTGGGAGGCAGGTCCGTGGTGTGGCCACTGTTATAAAACCACGACTGCTGTTATTTTTTAATCTGCCTGCAGGTGTTGGAGAATGTTTGTAGAACAAAGGACATTTGAACCGGGTCTTGATGCACAAATAGGAATTGTTTTAGGCCAGTGATCTGTAAAAGGAATCCAGAAGAGCCAAAACAACAGAGTTAAGGCCACAGCTGCAAGCGCCAGGCAGGGTGGAAGCAGTAAGATCTTGTGTGTGATAAGATTTGCCCATGGACAGCAGCGAGCAGTGGCCTTTTCCTGGGGATCTTTGTCTGCATTGCTGAGAGATGTGTAACAGAGAGTCACTCCAGGGTCCTGCAAGGATGAAGTCCCAGCCTGTCCCATGATGCCCACTGGGGGTGGAGTTAGAAGACCAGGTGGCAGCTTCTGCCACTGACCCAGCTGAGACAGACGTCGTTCTGGTCAACCCTCAAAGGTGGGCCACAGATGTCTTAAGGGTGGAGACAGGACACAGCTTGTTATCAACAGATAGGCAGGGAGGGAGCGATGGCAGGGCATGCCCACAGCTCCCTGAGGGTTCTCCCAGGGCATCTGCCTCCTTATACTGTAGGTAGGTCTCCTATCCCATCTCCTCCACTGAGGACAGAGCTCTGTGCTCCTTTCCTTAGATGTTTAGAGCTCACACGCACCGATCCACCTCCCTGGGCTTTCCCTTGTGGGATGCAACCCAGGGACCCAGTGGCAATGGAGGAAGCAGCTGGAACCCCTTAACCATGCAAGACTGGCTGGTCAAGGTGGATGGGCCGCTAGCTGGGACCTGAGGCCACTGCGGGAAACTCCTGCAGCTTCTGTTCAGATGGGCGCAGAGGCCACCTGTGAGGACACCTGGGTCTTCTTCACAGTTTCTGACTTGAGCAGCCACCAGAGGCTAGGGGAGGGGAAGTCATGGAGGGAGAGGGAAGCACGTCACCCTTGCATGTCTCTTCCCTCCCGACATTGGAAGGAGAAGACTGGACCTTTGGAGGAGCTATAGAGCTGGTGCCACATGACAGAGAACCAGGTCCCTGAAGAGCAGACACACTAGTGGAAGGAGTCCAGTCATCTGTTCAAGGTGGACTCAGCAATTTCAGTCCATACATAGGCCACTCTTCCTCCCAAGGGGCTGCAAGGCGCCCAAGACAGATGGGCAGGGAGATGCTTCTTCCAACAGCCCCACACTGTCTCCTACCCCTTTTCCATCCAGAAACTGCAGTAGGGCAAGACTCTCCCAGCCCATGATAAAGCTGGGAAGTTGGCAAGATTGCCTCCGTCTCCCAGATGATCTCAGCAGGAGGTGCTCTTAGCAGATTTCTGCATTAAAGTAGAAAATTATTGTGGAAGATGCTAAAGCTGGGCCCATCATGGCCTCAGTAGTGTACGTGACCTCTGACACGACCTTCCCCAGGCCTGGGCTTCCACTGGGTTCTGAATTTTCTCGGACTTGAGTAAATGAAACTTTCTCTCTAAAGCGAGGGGCTCAGCCTTTAGGGATCCATTTCTCTCATCTTGTTTCCTCCTGTTCTCTGATGGAAATCTTACAACAGTTAATTTGATACGCTTGTTAGGCTGATTCTGCCTACCTCACCATCTGCAGAACCAACACTGAGAGCTGGATCATTAAACTTTCCCTTTCTTTTGGGTCCAAGCTCAAGAGTTGAGTTTCTCTACTGTTCATTCTCTTCTTCCATTACATGGCCCTTGCTGGCACCTCACAGTGCCTAACTTGAGACCATCAGACCATTTATTAAGTGGTTTTCTTATATGTGTGTATTTTATTTTTTTTGAAACAGAGTCTCGCTCTGTCACCCGGGCTGGAGTGCAATGGCATGATCTTGACTCACTGCAACCTCTGCCTCCCAGGTTCAAGCAATTATCCTGCTTCAGCCTCCCGAGTAGCTGGGATTAGAGGCGCCTGCCACCAGGCCTGGCTAACTTTTGTATTTTTAGTAGACATGGGGTTTCACCATGTTGGCCAGGCTGGTCTTGAACTGCTGACCTCAGGTGATCCTGCCTGCCTCAACCTCCCAAAGTGCTGGGATTACAGGTATGACCTACCATGCCGGGCAGAGTGTTTTTCTTTGTTGGACACCCTGCACATGTTTTCTTAGCCTCAGATAACCTCAGGGGACATGGGGTGTCTTTAGACTGATTTCACACAGTTAATATTACTCAGTGGCAATTTAAATATTTATGTTTCATGAAAACAAATGCAGATATGAAATGGAGTGGAGTGTTCAGGAATTAAAGGTAAATATTATCATTAAGAACTCCCATGCCCTAAGAGGCTCCTTTAGGGTATGTGGCTTAGATCCTCTTCCCCATATTACACATTTACTTTTCTTCTAATAGAAGTAGTTTCAGGAAAACATCTGAAGCAGTGATAGAGAACAAGCCTAGCAGACAGAACTGTGGAGCTTGAAACTGCAGAAGCAGGGAGAACCAGGTTGCCAAGGAGGCAGAGAAGTATCCTCAAATGGCACTGAAGATACTCATCAGGGAAAGCCCTAGTCCACTTCTGTTGCTATAATATAATACCACAAAATGGATAATATATAAAGAAGTTTATTTAGCTCACAGTTCTAGAGGTTGGGAAGTCCAAGAGCATGGTGCTGGCATCCGGCAAGGGCCTTCCTGCTACCGTATGACATGGCATGAGGCTCACATGGTGAGAAGGCAAGAGGATGCGTGTCAGCTCAAGTCTCTTCCTCTTCTTATAAAGCCACCAGGTCCATGATGGGGACACCACCTTGATGACCTTATCTAATCCTAATTGCTTCCCAAAGGCCCCACCTCTAATCAATATATGATTTAGGGATTAATTTTCCAACATATGAAATTTGGGAGAGACATTCAAGCCTTAACAGGGAGACTCATGGGAGCACTGGGCTGGGGTGTGGCCTGGCTTGGTCAGGGCTGAGCTGGAAATGGCAGACAGGGTCGCAGACAGTGTCGACATGCAAAGGGCTTTGCCGTCCCACCATTCACAGTTTTTCTACCATAAGCGTGGGGTTGTTTTTGATTCTCAGGTACTATTTATTTATTTACTTATTTATTTATTTATTTATTTATTTTGAGACAGAGTCTCGCTCTGTCGCCCAGGCTGGAGTGCAGTGGTGCAATCTTGGCTCACTGCAAGCTCCGCCTCCTGGGTTCACGCCATTCTCCTGCCTCAGCCTCCCGAGTAGCTGGGACTACAGGTGCCCACCACCATGCCCAGCTAATTTTTTGTATTTTTACTAGAGATAGGATTTCACCATGTTAGCCAGGATGGTCTCGATCTCCTGACCTCATGATTCACCCGCCTTGGCCTCCCAAAGTGCTGGGATTACAGGTGTGAGCCACCATCTCAGGTATTCTTTCCTTCAGAAATAGTGTCCCTTTTGTCGCACACATTTTTCTCATCACAGAGTAAAGCAAATCAGGAAGCTCTGGGAAGAAAAGAGATGCCCACTGTAGACAAGCTGAGCAGCATTTAGTCTTCATGGCCAAGAGAATAAACTGTTAGTCAATGATTTAATTCAACTGCCTTGAATCCTAAACAGAGTTGATGAGGTTACATTACTAGTCTGGATTCTGGCAGAAGGGGCCGTACATGGAAATTAACAGGGGAAAACCAATATTGAGTCAAAATGCTAGGCTCACTCAGGAAACAATTAAATAATATCTAGAGGGAATTGAATATTAAAGTCAAATGCATTCTAATGGACTAAGTGGCCTTTTGAGCTTGCTCTCTCCTCAGATCATATATTCATATATTTCCAAGTCTTGCAAGCTCTGAGACATTCACGCCAGGGACAGTGCATGGTATTTGCAGAATATTAAGGGTATGATGATGTTTCTCAGTAGTTCACAAATAATTCAGGAGTTGAGCTGCTTAAATGGGAACTGACGTGTTGCAATGTGGAATGTGGTCTCTGTGTGGTATGCTGGTCTGCAGGCTTTTGCTGAATGCAATGCCAAAGCCATCAAAATCTAGAACAGGGCAGGAGCCTTGCCAGGAACTGCTTCAAGGCAGGAGCAGACTGAAACTGGAAGAAGGTTACAGACACAGCTTTTTGAGGTGCAGAAAGCTGGGGACAGGACTGGAGGGGACAAAGCATTTCCTAGCAATCCGCAAAGCTGGCAAATAGGCTGAAACGCAGGAAAAGAGATTCCTGTGATTTGGAAAGTCGATATCTGGGACCCAAGGCACAAGGAGAGCCCTGGATTGTCACTGGTGCTCAGATCACAGGACATGCTAAAGGAAAGATTCTGATTTCACCCTCAAAATATTCCAGTCAAATGATGAACTCAATCTAAAGTTCCCTCAAAGCCCAGGCCCAACTCAGCTACCGAGCGGATGGATTCTCCCCACACCAACTCCCCTCACCGTGGTTGGGCAGGAGCAGGGCATGCTTTCTTCTGGAGCTAAGCATTATTTACTTTGGTCTACTTTTTCTTTTTTTTAAACAAACTGTCTCCAGAATAAAATAAATCTGACATGACACATGAAGAAGAAATAAGAAAAGGAGACCCACGGTCATAAGAAAAAATGGCCATGAAATGTCCAGAGAGGGCCTGGATGGTGGCATCATCTAATAAATAGGCCCTTTAATATACCTATGGCAGCTACGTTAAAGGACCTCATAGAGCGGTAGAAACAAGCTGGAAATTTCACCAGATAGATGGAAACTACAGAAACATCCAAATGGAAATGACAGAAATGAAAACTGTGAGATCCAGAATGAAGATTAATTAAATGGTCTCACTAGCAGATTGAGCACATCTGGACATTGCCTGGTGTGGCCCCAGGCCATTTTTCACTTGTCAGTTCTCCTTGAACTCCTGGGATGGTTGGAGCATGTCCCACACATGGCAATTGGGTAAGGCGCAGAGGACGATGGACAACACTTGCTGTCTGATATGGTCTCGCTCTGTGTCCCCACCCAAATCTCATCTCAAATTGTAATCCCCATAATCCCCAGTGTTGAGGGAGGGACCTGGTGGGAGGTGATTTGATCGTGGGACTGGTTTTCTCCATGCTGTTCTTATGGTAGTGGGTGAGTTCTCTTGAGATTGGATGGATTTCTGTTTGAAGTTCCTCCTTCACAGGCCTTCTCTCTCCTGTTGCCTTGTGAAGAGGTGCTTGCTTCACCTTCACTTTCTGCCATGATTGTAAGTTTCCTGAGGCCTCCCTTGCCACGTGAAACTGTGTCAGTTAAACCTCTTTCCTTTATAAATTGCCCAGTCTTGGGTATCTCTTTATGGAAGCATGAAAACGGACTAATACATTGTCTCACAGTGCGTCGAGTCTGTGTGGGTCCTCTGTCTCATTCTCACATGTCATTTCCAAAATAGATCATGAGCCCAACCAAACATGATGGCATGGTGAAACATACTCCTCCCCTTTGAGTAGGAGGAATTACAAGGTTATGTAGCAAATGGCATGAATTAAAGTCCTGCTAAGGAAGGATTGAAGAATTAGTCAAGAATTAGGAATGATAATATAAGCTAAATCCCAAAGAAGGCAGGCCAGTGAATGAGCCTGAGTGTTGCAAGACCTTGTGTTGTTCAGGAGGTGGCAAAACTACCAATGTAAGGTTGGTAGTAATATACCAATGATTTCTATTATAATATCTATCTAGTCACTAAAATAATAATAAATAGACATGTAACAAACTAATAGCAAAGAAAATGGGATAATAAGGCATACTGAATTAAAAAATAAATCAAGAGAAGGAAAAAGGAAAAAGCCAGGAACAGACAGAAAGCAAAAGGTAAGACTATAGATTTAAACCAAATATGTAGTAATTACTAGGTTGAAGCATACGAAATTTCTCTTTTTTTGTTCAAAAAAATTTAATGTTGCAATTCCACACAGTTCAATCTAATGCATAACATGAAAATTAACTACATACTCCAAATAAGAAGCAAGGATGATCACATAGGATTCAGAAATCTCAGATAACAACAACAGTAGCAGAAATTAAACTGAAAAGGAGCAAAGAAAGGTGAAGGTAAAATGATACCAAAAGTATCCCCATGCCATCACTAACTGAAGAAAAGTTTCCACAGCTGAACTAATATCAGACACAGCAGACTACAGGTGGTGAGCGACGTTAGAGGAAGAGAGGCATTTCATAACTACCAAAGACCAATTCAACAGGTAGGTAAAACAATTATCAATAAGTATCCCCATGCCATCACCAACTGAAGAAAATCTTCCACAGCTGAACTAATATCAGACACAACAGACTACAGGTAGTGAGCGACGTTAGAGGAAGAGAGGCATTTCATAACCACCCAAAGGCCAATTCAACAGGTAGATAAAACAGTTATCAATAACAGAGCAATCCACTTCCTATAATATCAAAGTATGTGAACCAAAAAGTTACAGAACTAAGAGACAGACTCATTCACAAGCACAGATGCTCAGGAGCCGCCTGACCCAGTGTTCCTACTTCTGGATCTGTACTCAACAGAAGTGTAAATACATGCACAGCAGGAGGAGAAAAGAAGCTTTCATTGTAAAAGCCTAGAATTCAGAATGTACCCAATGTCCACTAACAGTAGACTGTATATGTGAACTGTGGCATATTCATATCATACAATATTATATATGATACAATGAAATATATGGCAACACAAACAACAAAATATGGCTAAACACAACAAAAAAAATAGACCTTACAAATACAAAGTTGTGTATGCACCATGTCATTTATGGAAAGTTCAATGGTATTAACCCTGAGAGAGTCATGAGGAAGGCTTATGGGAGGACAGTAACATTTAATTTTTTATCATCTGACTTGACACATTTTCCTTTATAAAAAAAAAGTGAGCTATAAACTTAAGATTTGTACAGCTTACTTCATTTATGTTCTGATTAAATTTAAAAGCCTACGAAGAAATTCTACCAGGATTTTTGAATGACCATATCAGACACGTGATCTGACTGCCAGAAGAAAGTGGACGGCATGAAGTTACGATCTTATCCTTATGAGCTCATCCTAGATTTCAGCTTCCATAGCAAGCACACTCTTCAAAGGAATTAAATGCAAACCAATGAGGATGTTTTACAATACCAAGGAAAGCAAGGATGGAAATCCAACCCAACTCCCCTTCTGTGAAATGAAGCAGTCATCTGGGATCGATCATACACTCAGCATTCAGGAGTATCTGGAACCCAGAACGTCAGCACCGCCGCGATGCCTTCTCTCCCTCACCCGTTTCGGGTCTCATCAACAGATCCAGGCGGCAACAGCGCTCCCAGCTCCTCTCTTCTGTCAGTGGGGATTATTCTTCCCTGCCCGATGACATCAGGCTTACCAATACTTGTCTGGCCCATGGAATATGGCAGCACTGACTCACAGGAACCTTGGGAGACACTGACTGGGCCTACCTGTTCTCCACCGTCCTGGCTCATGGGTCCTTCAGACAGAGGCTCTTCTTGCTGCTAGAATCCCAAGATGAGGAAGCACCCGGAGCTGACCTGTAACATAAGAAACAAAGGTTTCCTATCCCAAGCCATTGACACTTGGAGATTGTTTGTTAATGCAACTAAAAATGAGCATGTTCTCACGCCTGTAATCCCAGCACTTTGGGAGGCCGAGGTGGGCGGATCATGAGGTCAGGAGATCGAGACCATCCTGGCTAAAACGGTGAAACCCCATCTCTACTAAAAATACAAAAAATTAGCAGGGTGTGGTGACACGCGCCTGTAGTCCCAGCTATTCCGGAGGCTGGGGCAGGAGAACCGCTTGAATCGGGTAGGCTGAAGTTGCAGTGAGCTGAGATCAGGCCACTGCACTTCAGCCTGGGTGACAGAACAAGACTCCGTCTCAAAAAAAAAAGTCTGCTCTTGGCCAGATGTGGTGACTCATTCCTGTAATCCTAGCACTTTGGGAGGCCAAGGCGGGCAGATCACTTGGGTTCAGGAGTTCGAGACCAGCCTGGCCAACATGGTGAAAACCCGTCTCTACTAAAAATACCAAAATTAGCCAGAAATATCTCTTGAACAAAAGAGACAGAGGTTGCAGTGAGGTGAGATCGTGCCACTGCACTCCAGCCTGGGCGACAGAGCGAGATTCCATCAAAAACAAAAAAAAAAAAAAAAAAAAAAAGCCTGTTCTTTTTGCTTAGGATTGTCTTGGCTATACAGGCTCTTTTTTGGTTATGAAATTTAAGGGTTTTGTTTTGTTTTTTCTAATTCTGTGAAGAATTCTACAGAAGAAGAATTCTGTAACCTATTTGGTGGTTATTTATTTTGTGAAATACCAACCAATGGGACAAGATGCCTGGGCATGGTCAGGGAAAATAATCCAGATATCTCATAACCTCAGGGATTTCAAACACTCAGCATTTCCCACTGTGAGTTGGGCTGGTTCTGAGGAGTTTTCTCAGTCGTATTTTGATGGGAATAACACTGAATCTGTAAATTACTTAGGGCGATGTGACCACTTTCATGATATTGATTCTTCCTATCCATGAAGATGGAATGTTTTTTCCATTTGCTTGTGTCCTCTCTTATTTCCTTGAGCAGTGGTTTGTAGTTCTGCTTGAAGAGCCCCTTCACATCCCTTGTAAGCTGCGTTCTTAGGTGTGTTATTCTCTTTGTAGCAATTGTGAGTGGGAGTTCACTCATGATTTGGCTCTCTGCTTGTCTGTTATTGGTGTGTAGAAATGTTTGTGATTTTTGCACGTTGGTTTTGTATCTTGAGACTTTCCTGAAGTTTCGGGGAACAACACCCACTGGAACCTATCAGGGTGTAGGGGGGAAGGGGAGGGAGAGCATTAGGACAAATACCTAATGCATGCGGGGCTTAAAACCTCGACGATGGGTTGAAAGGTGCAGCAAACCACCATGGCACATGTATACCTATGAAACAGACCTGCACGTTCTGCACATGTATCCCAGAACTTAACGTAAAATAAAATAAAAAATAGACTGAACACTGCATGTTCTCACTTATAAGTGGGAGTTGAAGAGTGAGAACACGTGGACACAGGGAGGGGAACATCACACACCAGGGTCTGCCAGGGGGTGGGGGGCAAAGGGAGGGAGAGCATTAGGACAAATACCGAATGCATGCAGGGTTTAAAACCTCAATGACGAGTTGATAGGCACAGCAAACCACCACGGCACATGTATACTATGAAACAAGCCTATGCACATTCTGCACATGTATCCCGGAACTCAAACTACAATTTTTTTAAAAAAATAG
Source organism: Colobus angolensis palliatus (assembly GCF_000951035.1). NCBI lineage: Eukaryota > Metazoa > Chordata > Mammalia > Primates > Cercopithecidae > Colobus > Colobus angolensis. The sequence continues at coordinate 3,107,571 of NW_012115244.1, read as the reverse complement.
GCTGAACACTGCATATTCTCACGTATAATTAGAAGCTGAACAGTGAGAACACACGGACCCAGGGAGGGGAACAAAATTCACTGGGGCCTGTCAGGGAGGGGCTTGGTGGGGAGAACATTAGGGAAAAGAGCTAATGCATGCAGGGCTTAATACTGAGGTGATGGGGGTGCAGCAAACCACCATGGCACAGGTTTACCTGTGTAACAAACCTGCAGATCCTGTACATGTATCCCGGAACTTAAAAAGTAATAATAAAATAAAATTAAAGAAAATTAACCTGAACTGATTGATACAACAACCTGTACCACATAGAGAGACATGAAGCCTGGAAACTCCGGAATTACATCCTAATAACTGTGGGGCCCAGTGACATAGGCCTATCCACCTGTAAAGTTTGTCCTATTCCGGGTCTGTAAGGGCTCATGTGTCCACTTCCAGAACAAACCTCTGGCAAGGATGGATTTCTATGATTTCCCGGGTTGGTAATGTGACCATCTTGAGGTCAGAGGGAGTCTTCTCTGTACATTCACAGTTTGAACAAAGCCTTCTGAAAGAGGAGATCATTGTTTTGGTTTGGATGTACAAACGATACATGTACACTGTCACTATCACAAGATGCCAGGAGTTAATGTAACCTATTTGGTGGTTATTTATTTTGTGAAATACCAACCAATGGGACAAGATGCCTGGGCATGGTCAGGGAAAAGAATCCAGATATCATAACCTCAGGGATTTCAAACACTCAGCATTTCCCACTGTGAGTTAGGCTGGTTCTGAGGAGTTTTCTCATTCCATGATGTGCTGTATAGCATGTGGACCAGCCAACTGATCTTTGCCTATAATATTATTATTATTTTTTGAGACAGAGTCTCACTCTGTTGCCCAGGCTGGAGTTGCAGTGGCACCATCTCGGCTCACTGCAACCTCCACCTCCTGGGCTTGAGTGATCCTCCCACCTCAGCCTCTCAAGTAGCTGGGACTATAAATGCATACAGCCACTCCTGGCTCTGTTTCCTAATTTTTTAAATTTTTTTAGAGATAGGGCTTATTATGTTGCTCAGTCTGGTCTTGAACTCCTGGGCTAAAGCTATCCTCCCACCTCAGCTTTCCCAAGTGCTGGGATTACAGACGTGAGCCACGGTGCCCAGCCTGGCTGTACTATTGATCTCAGGACTGTCACCAGCCATGGCTACTGAAGAATTGGATAATTTCATCTGCAAAATTGAATACATCATCTTTTTCCTTGAACCCAGTTGTGTTTGTTGTTTATCAATGAATGGTCCTAGGACACACCTCGCTTTCCAAAACTGAAATCTGGGATTCACTCTACTCTCTCGCTACCAGAGCCCATTGCATTCGTTCTCTGTTGCTGCTTTTACACTTACCCTTAATTTAGTGGAGCAAAACAACACAAATTTATTAGCTTATAGCTCTACAGTCAGAAGTCTGATAGAGTCTCAAGCATCATCAGGGCCGTCTTCCTCTCTGGAGCCTTTGAGGGAAGTCTGTTTCCTTGCTGCTTCCCGTCTTAGAGGCTGTCCACATTCCTTGGCTTATGGCACCCACCTCCATCTCCAAAGCCAGCAAGACAGGTTGAATCTTTTACACCATGCTTCACGGTAACCTCGCTTCTGTCTCCCTTGGACTTTCTCCTCTGCCTCTCTCCTCTCTTGAGACCCCTGGATTATGTTGCCCCCACTGCCAGGGAATCCAGGATAATCTGCCTATTTCAGTCAGTTGATGAGCAGCCTTAATTCCTGCAACCTTGCCTCCCCTTTGCCCTGTTGTGAAACCGACCCATTTGCAGCTTCTGAGGAGCAGGAGCTGGGCCTCCCTGGGGCATTATTATTCTGCGGAACACACCAAGCAAACGCCAACACCTGCAGACCTGTCTTGTTAATATCCTGGGTCCTGTAGCGGTTCCCACTCACGGCTCCAGTTGTGTTCTCCACCCTCCCTACTTTGAGTTGTATATTTAGGGAACCTCATTTCCAGATCTGCCTGGGTCATGGCTCCTTTTAGTCTCAGCAGGTCCCGGTTTGGATAATTAATTAGATGATTACTCTATCCTGCCTCACGTGCCCGGCCACTTGGAGTTCCCCAGTCATGGGGAGCTGCCTCATACCTACAGCCTTTCTACTGTTCTGCCCTTCCAGGAGATCTCTGTATTCCAACCCACATCCATGTGGAAATATAACTTATCCTTCAAGGGTAAACTGCTATGTCCTGTCCTTTGTTAAACTGTCCTGTTCTGTGGAGGCTTATCTGATCATATCTGCTCTTATGCCAAGCTTGCATCTCATATGGCTCTGATACAAAATGTTGAGTACAGTGGAACTGTATTTGTTATTTCTCCTCTCCTGATGCTGAACTTGAAGGCAAAGGTAGCTCAGGTCTCCAGGCACCCACCGAAGAGCCCTACAAGAGTCAAATCTCAGTAAGCATGGATGGAGTTGAACTAACTTGACACCCACCCTTTTTTATAAAAAACGAAGAGTTAGAAAGACCCAGTCTCCTCCCTCCATTGCACATAAAAATAAGTTAAGGCCAGGCACAGTGGCTCACACCTGTAATCCCAGCACTTTGGGAGACCGAGATGGGTGGATCACGAGGTCAGGAGTTCGAGACCAGCCTGACCAAAATGGCGAAACCCCATCTCTATTAAAAATATGAAAATTAGCCAGGTGTGGTGGAGGGAACCTGTAATCCCAGCTACTTGGGAGGCTGAGGCAGGAGAATCGCTTGAACCTGGAAGGCAGAGGTCGTAGTGAGCCGAGATCGTGCCACTGTACTCCAGTCTGGGAGACAGAGCAAGACTCTGTCTCAAAATAATAATAATAATAAGTTAATGTACAGAGATATCACTAAGTACATATTAGGGTCTTTTTAAGTTTTATTCATTAAAAACTGTAAGTCGTTAAGTTTAGAAGAATTACAGATTTCTTAAACATCACTGTTTTTCCGACCCAAAGGAATTGATTGACGTGGGCAATGATCATCAATGGATACATTCATTAGATGAATGATGGGTGGAGACTTTGACAACAGACAGATTAAATTGCCACCACTTATATTTCCTGATTGTCCCAAGAAGAGGACAACCATAAAGTGTGTCTCCAGTGTGATGAGTGTGTATCACACACGGTTCTACTTGTGAAGTATTCTTGCTCAAAACATTACACCTGAAACCACTCAAGGTTCTACCTTCCATTTACAAAGACATGGGGAATAGAAGATGAACTCAAATGACACCACAAGGAACAACCAGACAAATCCTCTACGGCTGGCATTTCCAGGACGAGTCATCTAATGTTGGGGAAAAAAGTTAATGCACAAAAAAACAGGGGCCAGGGACTTCTGAGCAATAAAGAGACTTAAGAGACTCAACCCAATTCGATGCGTCTACCTTGTTTGCAGTCTGATTCAAACCGACCGACTGGGTAAAGATGTTCATGAGTGGGCAGAGACGCATGACTATGGGCTGGGCATGGGGTACATGTAAGAATTTATTGTTCATTGTACCAGATGTGATCATGGCGTTTTGGTTATAAATAAAAACTTCTATTTTTTAGAGCTATACACTGAAGCCTTTAGGAATGAAATGATACAATATCTGACATTCATCGAAAACAGCTGTAAAATGTTATAAATGAATAGATGAAGCAGTCATGAAAGATAAAACCTCTCTCCCTTTAAGTATGTTTGAAATTTTGCACAATCCCTTTTTAAAAAAATAGCAATCATTGATTTTATGTCTAAAGTGATTAAGTTAGTGAATAAAATAGTTTTCTCCCAACTATGCAGCAAATATTTTCACCGGTAAGTGGGGGAGGTCGGACCTGAGAACTGGAGAAGGCTGTGCGAGCTAACTCTGTCATGATACATAATCACTTAGTACCTTCCTTATTTTACACCTGACAGGTTATGTGGCCAAGCAGTGTTCGTAGTTGCTGCAAACTCTGTTTCTGGTCTTTCCAAGCAGCGGGCCAGCTTCCCTTTCCCCTCTGTCCTCCACAGGGCCTCGCACAGCCCTCTTCACACAACAGGTATTCAGCACCCACCCTTCGAGTGAATGAGGGGGATGGATGGCTGGGTCTTTGCACAGTTGCGATACCATAGCTCATGAATGAATGGATGAGGCTAATATAAAAGACCATGTTTTGCACTGAAATTGCTTCATGGTCCTTTTGGGTCCAGAGACTCTTTACTTATAGACATTGTGTCTATAAATCCATATCTACCAGGCCAGGCTCTGGAGTGAATGATTTACCAATATCCCACTGCCGCCCCAAGGATTCTGAAAGACCGAGAGACCATTCAAAATCAAAGGAAAGATTATTTCCCCACTGAGAGCTGCATACACTGAAAAAATAGGGAGATGGGGTGAAAAAAACTCACTACTACTAGATGTGGTGTGTAGTTCATGAATCTCAGCACTGATCTCTCAGCCTGTTTCTCGCATAAATAAAACAGAGTACTGGTTTGCATTAGAATCTCATAATGCACTATAAAATCCATGCCAGAGTCAGGCATCTAATTTAAGAATTATTTCTCAATTTTGTGTCTCGCACCCTGCTTCTGCCTCTTTCTGCTGACTGGATTCTTCCCTTCCCTTTCCCTAACAAGCTTGTCTCCCCGTCTCCCTGCACCTCTTCCCCTCTTCTTTCTCTCCTGCCGTCACCTATTCCTCTCTCCCTAATAAAGTGACCCTTGCCTGGCTAGACATCTGTGAGTTGGCGGAGAAGTCAAGACAGGTCATAGGCCAAACACCGTTTCCACCAGATCTGGGGCAGATGGGTTGGGTTTAGAAACACAAGGAAGAGATGTAGGCTCAGCTTGGGTTGGGTCTCCAGAAATCTGGATGCTGGCACAGGCTCTGGGACTGACAAGGACCCGAGCCAAATTCCTTGTTTCTGAGCCTTGTCTCCGCCTGAGGACTTCATGCTGGTCAACCGTGTTTCTCTCTCTTTCCACGATTCTGGAGACAAGGCTCAAAGCTGAGTCGAGAGGAAGCAGAGCAATAGCAAGGGTGCTGCTGACGCTGCTCGGATACCTTGCCCGGTTCTGACAAACGGTTTCCATTCCCCACCCAGTTCTACACGTGTCCCTGCACTGGGGGAGGCTCTCTCTGGGGTCAGCATAGCCAAGGTCCCTGTATTCCGAGGACTTGGGTTCTTGTGAGGGGAGACAGATAATAAACACATTAAATAAGTACATGAACAAGTGGATGTCCAGCACTTACTGCGCTTTGGGAAAGATGAAGATGAAGTAATGCCTCAGAGAATGTTTCTGGGGGTAGAGAAGGAGGAGATGCTGAGAAAAGCTCCAAGTCTCCGGGAGAAGGTGACAGCTGGCTGTGGCCTGAACGAGGAGCAGCCACATGGACATCCAGGAGAAAACATCCCAAACAAAAGAACAAAGGGTTGGTGCCCTGGATTGAGAATGAGTTTGTGGGTTCCAGGGCCAAAGATGTGGCCAGTGTGGGTGTGCGTTGTGGGTGAGGGGAGAAACAGAGGAGGATGGAGTGAGCTGGGATCAGACCTGGATACATGGGCAACTATAGCTTTTATTCTGAGTGAGGAGGTCTTAAGGTTAAGGCATTGTGACCTGGAGAGACTTGTGCTGCTTCCAAAACTCCGGGGCTGGTGTAGAAAAGCAGGAGAAGAATCAGGTGGCCAGACATGGGCTTTCCTGACGATGTGGGCACAGGGGATGCTGGCTTGGAGGAGGGCCACAGCTGTGAAGGTGGGTAGAGGTGACGGGCTGTGCCAAGTTTTTATAAGTGAGCTGCAAAGAAAGACACCACTCAGAGATCATTCACTTCTGGTCTGAACATCAGGTGGTGGTCTATAGTTTTCTAAAACAGAGAAAACTAGAGAAGCCACGGATGTATGAGATAAAATCAATGGCTCTGCTTTTCCAGGAAAGACTGTGACACCCGGAAAACATCCAGGCAGAAATGTCCTGTGGTAGCTGCTTGCACATATGAGTCTGAAGCTCAAAGCCAGGGCTCTGGCTGCAGATAGAAACCTGAGTTCTCAGCACCTAGATGTTCTCCAGAACTGGGACTAGGCAGGTCACCCAAGGAGGACACAGAGCTAGGGACAAAGGAGGGAGGAAGGAGGAGCCTGAGGTGGCCTCCCTGGAGCTGAGATTGCAGAGTGGAGATGGGGCCCACAGAAGAGATGAGGAGGGCTTGGGCCAGACAACATGGTGCCTCTTTGTCAAGCACAGTCATGAATCCTGGAATTAAGGTCAGAGGCAGCCACTGCCGAACTTGGAAAAGTGGCAAGAGGAAGGCAAACTGTCTGGAAACCCAAGTGTAGAAGGAAGAGCAGAGCAGAGCGGAAGGGTGCCTTCTGCCGCCAACCCAAAAGAAGCAAAGGATCTGGCCTTTCCCATCCCCCAGGTTGGCAATGGAAGTCAGCCTGGGTGAACTCGTTCCTGTCCTAGACCCAAGCGGAGTCCCTCCTACAATAACGAGTGAACCCAGACTTGCCACCAGCTGGAACAGTTGGGAGCTTTGCCAAAAATAAGTGACCTACAGAGACTCCTTCCTCACCAGGCCTGAGACCCTCCTCCCCAACCTAGAGATGCAGGCATAGCTGGGACAGTGGCAAGAGGGACAGCCAAAAGGAGTGGTGCAGCCTGGGAATCACCCCTCCCCTGCAAGCCTGAGACTCCTCTCCCCACACAGACAGTGGAGACCGGGGTGTGGTTCCAGTGGGGTGGTGAGGTCCCACCACAATGACTATCCAGCCAAGGAAGCCTGAGACTCTCCTCCCTCATGGAGAGATGCAGATGACCTGGTCTGCAGAAGCTCCTCCTGCCTGAGGTCACTCCCACAGGGACCCACAGAAGCTCCTCCAGCACCAGATCCACCAAGCAGTGCAAACAATAGCACAAAGACTCTGAAAATTAAACTGTCATTAGAATCCCAGCCCACAAAAGTAGGCGAGAGACCTGTGTGCTAAAATAAATAGGGTGACCAGCTGCTAAAATAGAAGACGTAAGTAGGACTCAGAGTCTCCTAACATAATGGACAAAGTGTCCACAATACAACTGAAAGTCATCTGTCATACCAAGAACCAGAAAAAGCACCATTTGAATGAGAAAAGACAGGTAACAGATGCCAACAACAAGATGGATCTGATGTTGAAATTACATGACACGATTTTAAAGCAGTCGTCGTAAAAATACTTCAACAATCAATTACAGATTCTCTGGAAACAAATGCAAAAAGAGAAAAATCACAGCAAAGAAACTGAAGTTATAAAAAAAGAATCAGAGAGGAATTATAGAACTGAAAAATATGGTTACAGGAACGTAAAAAACTTGTTGGGCAGGTGCCATCACAGAGAGGAGATGACAGAGGGTGGAGCCTGGAGGACAGATTGAAGTCACTTACCTATTCTGAGTGATGAAGAAAAATGAACTGGAACAAAATGAAGAAAGCCTGAAGGACCTGTAGAACAATAACCAAATCTCCAACATGCATGCCAGAAGAATCCCAAGAGAGGAGAGAGTAGAGCTGTAAAGGTATTTGAAAAAATCAGGCCGGGCCCAGTAGCTCATGCTTGTAATCAAGCACTTTGGGAGGGCAAGACAGGTGGGTCACCTGAAGTCAGGAGTTCAAGATCAGCCTGGCCAACATGATGAAACCCCATCTCCACTAAAAAAAAAAAAAAAAAAAAAGCCAGGTGTGGTGGCGGGTGCCTTTAATCCCAGCTGCTTGGGAGGCTAAGGCAGGAGAATCACTTGAACCCAGGAGGTGGAGGTTGTAGTGAGCTGAAATCTCACCATTGCACTCCAGCCTGGGTGACAAGAGTGAAATTCCATCTCAAAACAAAAATAAATGAAAAAATCATGGCTGAAAAATCCCTGAATTTGGTGGTAGACATAAACCCACAGATTTGAGAAGGTGTGCAAATCCCAAACCGGATAGACCCAAAGAAACTCACACATGGTCACATCTTATTTAAACTTCTGGATATGAACAACAAGGAAAATGTCTTGATAGCAGCCAGAGAGAAATGAGACAGGACCTATAGGTGAACGCCCCGTCGAAGGACCACTGGGGGGAAGTAAACGAGGAGAGGAGAAAGAGCTTCAACCAGGAATTTTATATTGGGGAAACCATCCTTCAGGAGGGAAGGAGGCAGTAAAGACAGCCTCAGGGCCAGGCGCAGTGGCTCACACCTGTAATCTCAGCACTTTGGGAGGCCGAGGCAGATGGATCACTTGAGGTCAGGAGTTCGAGACCAGCCTAACCAACATGGTAAAATCCCGTCTCTTCTAAAAGCACAAAAATTAGCTGGGCATGGTGGCAGATGCCTGTAATCCCAGCTCCTTGGGAGGTTGAGGCAGGAGAATCCCTTGCACCTGGGAGGTGGAGGTTGCAGTGAGCCAAGATTGTGCCACTGCACTCCAGTCTGGGTAACAGAGTGAGACTCTATCACACACACACACACACACACACAAAGACAGCCTCAGATGGAGGGAAACTAAAAGAGTTTGTGGCTTGCAGATCTACTTTTAAAGATTGGGTAAAGAAAACTCTTCCAACAGAAAAAAAATAAAAACTGAAGAAATCATGAAACATCAGAAAGGAAGAAAACAGGAACATGGGTAGGTATCGTGAGCACACTATTCCCCTTCCTCCTGAATGGTCTAAATCACACATGATGATTGAAGTAAAAATCATGTTACCATCTGATACTCAAGACAATGATATTTAAAACTGGTGAGGGCAAAGGTGCCTGAATGGAAGTAAGGTGTACACACATCACATGAAGACACACTGATACGCATAGAAAAAAAAAAAAAAGCAAAACAATTGGAAGGTTGGACGTTTCAACAAATGGTGCTGGAGCAATTGTTCATCCTTAGGAAAATTAAATGAACCCCTCCAAACTAAACGGCTCGCCTTATACAAAAATGAACTGGAAATGATTCATGAACTTAACAGTAAAAATGTTTAACTGAACAGTCTGGGTCAAAATTATGATTCTTTCTTTTAAACTCTGAAAAAAACCGTGTGGAGAGGACAAAAAGACAAGTTACAAACAGGGAGAAAATATTTGCAAATCACATATCTGACAAAAGATTAGTATCTAGAGTTTATAAAGAATTCTTAAAATTCAACAGTGAAAAAATAGCCTGATTATAAAATGGGCAAAAGGCATTTGGAAACAATTTCATGTAGAGTATGTACAGATGGCAAGTAAGCACATGGAAAATGTTGAGCGTCATTAGCCATTGGAAAAATAGAAATTAAAACTACAGTGGGATATCGCTGCATCCCTACTAAAGTGGCTGAAATAAAAAGTAGTGATGATCCTAAATGCTGGCAAAGATGCAGAGAAGCTGAATCACTCAGACATCACGGGTGGAAATGCAATACCGCCACTCCGGAAAACAGCCGGGCAGTTTCTTACAGAACATTCAGTTGCATTCTCGGGTATTTACTCTTGGAAATCTTATCTTCACACATAAACCTCAACATGAATGTTCATAGGGACTTTATTTCTAATAACCACAAACCAGAAACATCCCACATGCCCTCAGTGGTTAAACAAAGTGTACCCAATACCATGGAAACCACTTAGCAATAAGAAAGTAATTCTTGTGGTGATAGAATCGTTCTGTGTCTAGACTGTCCTGGTGCATATGTGAACCCAGCATGTGACAAAAATATGCAGAACTAAATACACACATACACACACATACACAAGCGATTAGATCTGGAAATCTGAATAAGATCTATGGGTTGTATCAAACAATATCCTGGTTGTGATGTTGCACTAACACACACACACACGAGCAAGTAGAACTGGAAATCTGAATAAGACCTATGGGTTGATCAATCAATATCCTGGTTGTGACGTTGGACTAGTTTTGAAAGATATTTTCTTTGGTGGAAACTGGGTAAAGGGTACACAGGATCTCTCTGTATTGTTTTACAACTGCATGTAAATCTGCAATTCAATAAGAAGTTTTTTAATGTTTTTTTTTTTTTTACTTTTGAGATGAGTCTTGCTCTGTTGTCAAGGTTGGAGTGCAGTGGCACGATCTTGGCTCACTGCATCCTCTGCCTCCTGGGTTCAAGTGATTCTCCTGCCTCAGCCTCCCAAGTAGCTGGAATTACGGGCACCCACCACCACGCCTGGCTAATTTTTGTATTTTTAGTGGAGATGGGTTTCACCATGTTGGCCAGGTTGGTCTCGAACTCCTGACCTCAGGTGATCCACCTGCCTCCTCATCCGCATCCCAAAGTGCTGGGATTACAGGTGTGAGCCACCACTCCCAACCCAATATATTTCTAAAAATGAAAAGAGAGAAGACCAGAGATAGCAGGGGTCCAGTTGAGTAGTGACACAGAAGAGACAAGATGAGAACAAATTTACATGTAGGAACACTCATCAGCTATGTTCTCAGTGCTTCCTGTAACTCACTGAAACTTCACAGGATCCCATGAGATGAGAAATGCTATTTATTTTGCAGAGGATGACCCTAAAAGGTAGAGAGATTAAATAATGTTCCCACAGTCACACAGTTGGTAAGCCCTGCCTTCGTGGGCAGCACAGTGTAGTTGTGGAAGGAAACATTAAATAGTCCACAAAGTGACTTGTAATAGTAAGTGCAAGACGGTAAGATTCCTCAGGGCAGGAACTCAGTCCCATTTGTTCGCTGTTGTATACCAAGCACTTAAGACAAGGCCTGGCGTGGGACAGGTGCCAGGAAAAGAAGCAGGAGCCAGAAATCCATGGGGAACAGGCTATCAGTTGAGGAGAGGAGTCAGGCATGTTTTGGCAAACGACATTTAAGCAGACATTGGAGTGATGAGTAGGAACTGGCTAGATCAGATCCTCATTGCAAACATTCCAATGGGATTCTACCTCCCTTGGAATGAATCCGAGGTCCTTATCCTACTAGGCTCCTGGGACCTGGCTCCTGGTCACCTCTCTGCCCTCATCTCCTCCTGCCTTCCTCTCTTCCTCTAGGCTCCCTTCCCTTAACATCTCAAGCCCACTCCCATCTCAGGACACGTGCACCAGCTGTTCCTATGGCCTGAAATCTCCTTCCTCAAGCACACACAGGACTCAATTCACTCCCACTGGTCCCTGCTCAAGTGTCCCCTTAAGAGAGGCCGTCCCCACCCACCCACATAAAATCATGACCCACCTGTGTTGTTCCACTTCCCTGACCCTGCCTTATTTTCCACTGTGGTTCTTCCCAACACCTGGAAGATGTGTTTGTTCTCTGCCTCCTGACACTGAAAAAGTTGTGTACACAGGGACATTTCCTCTTTGGTTTGTCTAATGCTGCCTCTTCAGTCCCCAGAAGGGGTACAGGTGTGTGTGTGTGTGTGTGTGTGTGTGTAGTGACTGAAGAGAAGTGGAAACTGGGCGTGAGTGCATGGCTGTGCACTGACTCTGGCTCTGCCACTGCACCGGGAAACGTGACGAGGTGAACCCATGCCAGTCAGAGCATGAACTGAGAGCCCACATTGCATGAAAGCAGGGGGAAATGAAAACTGGGGAAAGAGAAATGACTTCCCATGGCCAAGACAGATGCCAAGATCAGAGTCTTTGTGAAGACAAAACAGAAGTCTTCCTGGAGAAATCAAAACCCAGGCCTGCGCCTCCCCTGTGTGAATCTCTTGCCCCCTGGTGGCTGGGAATTACCCAAGGCAAAGAAATTTTCTTCCAGGTTCATGTGACTCTGAGATTGTCTGGGAGAAGCAAATGTAGAGCAGAGCTACAGGAGAAAAGCCTTAATCAAATTATTACGTATTCTCACTGAAGATGAGCTTGTAATCCCAAATTACAAAACATAGGATGGGTGAGAGGAAACAGACAATGTGAGCAGGCAGGTTTGATCAATCTGGACAAGAGTATAAAGAAGTATAATTACACAAATTAAGGGCATAAAAGTATAAAGTAGAAAACAGTAAGTAGAGTTGCAGTAGGGTCAAATAGAACTTCTAGAAGTATAAATTACACACATACAGAATCTAAGGCGCATTGGTCATGTTGAGCAGCAGATTAGATATAGCTGAAAGGAAAGAATTAATAAGGTGAAAGAAAAAACCAAGGAAATTAACCAGGATGCAACACAGAGAGATAAAGCCTTTACCTGCAAATGTCTTTATTTTGTCCTCACTGTTGAATTATCATTTAGATAGCTGGAAAGAGACTTGTAGGTTTACTGTTATCTTCCCTTGGCACGTTCGAATATATTATAGACTTTATTCCATTATTTTATGACCTTCATTTACTTACCAGTTATGAACGTTTGTTGTAAACCTATAGTAATAAGGACAGTATGACATCAATGCAGAGATAGACGAATGGGTAAGTGGAACAAAGAAAGAGCCCAGAAATAGATCCACATATACGTTGGTATAAAACAGAGTCTGCCTTACAATTCAGCAGGCAAAGAGTGAGCTATTCGCTAGTGTTGGAACAGTAGGTTTTCCACATGAAATAAAAATACAACAGATCTATAACCCACATCACACATAAATTCCAGGTTGATTAAAGAACTGAATAACTAAAGCCGAACCCTAAACCTTTCAGAATTCAATAGATTCAACAGAATATCTGTGTGACCTCTGGTTAGAAAACAATATCTTAAATAAGACACACAATGTGCATACTATAAAGAAAAATTAAAGTATCAAACTTGCGTCCAAACATCTAAATCTCAAAAACATCATATGAATCAGGAACATGAATTTCAAGGTATACATCAAATACGACATAAGATATAAATGACTTTTAAAATTTAAAAACATGCGGAGCAATGAAATCTCTGGGTTCTGGATAAACATACGTGTAAGAATGTTACACACCCAAGAGATTAACAATGCTGAATTCAGGATGCTGGTTGCTGCTTCTGGAACTGGGGCACAGAGGCAGGTTTTGGGCTAGAAACAAGAGAATGAGGTAGTTCAACTCCCTCGTTAACGTTTTATTTTTAAAAGAAAGTCATCCAAACCAAATACCGCAAAACATTATGTTTTGAGAAATTCAAGTGGCAGGTATGAAAGTATTCATGATTCCCTATACTTCTGTCTAGAATATTACACAGAAAAAAGGAAGAAAATGTTAAATATGTACATAAGGATGCTGGAATTATTAACTGCGGATCTGAAGGTACCTGGAATCACCCTGGTGTGACGATTCCTTATTGTTTCTCTCCTCTAGAGAGTCTCTGAATGAGTTGACCTTTTTTTTAATCAGTCAACTTCAAGGTGACAATCTGTTGCTTTCAACCAAGTGAGTGCTGACTGGAGAATCCTGCTGCTGCATCCTGCACAGCTGCTCCTGGCACAGTAAATCACCAACCTGATTTCTGGGCAAGACTCAGCATATTGGACTCCTTCTCTTACTGGATTGTGGACATTCTCAACCACCCCTGCGAGCTGGGGGATCGCCTGGAATCTCAGCAGTTCTCCAGCAGTTCTCTGGGATCCGCTGCTCCTTCCTCACCCTCATCCAAGGGGCTTTGCCAGCACTCAGCAAGTGACACCCAGGGCGCTGCATGGCCTCTCCTCCCTCTCTGCTCCCGCCTCTAATCTCCTCCTGCGGAACGGGTGGGAGCTCTGGGTACTTACACTTATTTATGGCCGTGTACTGCTGGAACTTAATGATACATAAATCTCAAATTATGAAGTCACAGCTCTCCATATTCCTGGCTCAAAATGATCCTCAGGATAAAATTACCAGGGAAGCAAGCAGGAGGGCACCGTCTAGTGTGGAGGATTGCGCTGGATAGCCGGGGGAAGCAAGCCTTTCTCAGGCAGCACGTGATTCAAATGCCAGAGGATTTGCTCATTCTTGAATAAATGAATGAATGTGTGAAAGAAGACATCTGCAAAAATACATGTTCTCATCATTCATGTTTACAGAAGAAGGAGGCTCAGAGACACAATGTTGACAGGGCTGAGGCCTGGCGCTAAGGAATTACTGATGGAGAGATCAATCGCTTCTCCCTGAGGATGCAGCCTGGGGAGCATTAGGATCGGCTTACTCAGGGCACCTCACCCTTTCTTGCTGGCTACCAGCTCTAGAGTCTGGTACATGATCTTGAGACTCTCCCTAGGGTTTCTTGCCCCCACCTAATTTCCCTAAACCCTTCCTCCTTCTGACTTCCTTTTCTTCTCCACCAAGGCCTCAACCTAGGTTCATTTTTCCTCTATAGACGCTGGTTTCTCCTTGCTCTGACCTTGTAGCATTTCCTTTGCCTTTCCTTCATCGTCCTGGCTGAGATCCAGCTTTGTATCCTTCATCCCTTCTGCCCTGCCCCCTTCTGCCTCCCCAGCTTCTCACCCTGGACAGAGACATTCCGAGATCCTTGGCTCCGTTTTCTCTTTCAGGCTGGGGTGCAGCAGTCTGGGCATGGCTGCCTTCCTTCCTCACATCCCCGTGCTCTGGAGAGCACTCAGAGGCCCTGGGTCTCACCTCCACTGTCCCGTGTCTCCCTGTCTCTGCAGGCTGGACACTCCCCTAGGCTTGGACCACCTCCAGCCAGGCTCCCATGGTGTGATGGAGAGGGCTCAGGATGGGGGTGCTCTGAGAACTGACTCATCAACCCAGACAAGTGACAACCTCACTAAGGCTCAGTCCTAATAATCCTGATATGTTGGGAACCTCTATACTTTTGAAACTGACCCCTGGTCCCATAAACAGTGTTTTGTTTTTGTTTTTGTTTTGGTAAACATAGAAATTGACCCTTGTGGTCTTAAAGCTTGAAACTTGTATTTGTTTTATGAGTTCCTTTTTTCAGGAAAGGACTCCCAGGCCTCTCAGAAGCATCAAAGAATGGAAACTCACTAGATCATCTCATCCAGATAATGAGATGTCAGACCCTTCATTCACCCTGATTGCTTCCCTGCCCCTCTGAGCTCCTGTTTTCCCTTACATTGTTACGTTTCTTCCCTGTTTTATATAAACCCCTAATTTTAGCTGGTCATTGAGACGGATTTGAGAATCTCCTGGGCTGTAGCACCCGATAAAGCTTTCTTCCTTGGTGACACTCTTCGTCTCAGGGATTGGCTTGCTGTGCAGTAAGCAGCAGGACCTAGATGGAACCTATGATATTGCAGTAACGCCTTTTGTCAACTTGCTTCTAAAGTGTCGTGTAGAGAGACCCCGTCTCAGAAATACATTAGGGACTCAGAGAGTTACCATGTCCTCAGTAGCTTTCGGGATTAGTCTTCATGTCACTCGAATATTGAAGGCTGTGGTTTTTGCCTGATTGCCTTAACAGCCAGTGCCTGGTTCCCCTCCCTGAGTCTGTTTCCTGTCTGGGTTTCCTCTTCCTCACCCATCTGTTGTAGAACTCACCTTTGGCTTTACCCTGTTAAAGAAAACCGGAGCTGGGCGGTAGGTAAAGCAGCAAAATATATTTTACTCAGGACAATTGCAGCAGGGGAAAGAGACGTCGGCATAGAACTGGCTCAAGTCCAAACATAGCATGACAAGCGGGAATTCACAGCGGGGGAGGAGGGAGGGGTCAGGGGATGGGAAATCACTGAGAAGACATCAGGGTGAGGGGGATTCTGGCTAAGCGGACCTAATAGGATTCTTGCTGAAGACAGACCAAGGTGACCGACCTCACCTGGGGGATGGTGGAGAAGAAGAATTTGGTCAGATATGGAGGGTGATCAGTCATGGAGCTGGGGGTTTTGGCTAAACCAACAAGGGAGTTTTGCTAAAACTGAGCACTGCAAAGATGAACACAGACACCCCCAGGGGTGGCCGAGTCTAGAGGAGGCTCAGAGGAGCCTGACAGCAGGTAGCCCCTTTCTCTGTTCTACAATCGAAAGTCCCTTCTTTCCTTTGCAACCGACATGCCACATCTTTGTGGCCCAGGGCCCCAAGGGACCAGCCTGTGGCCTCGGGCTGCCTGAGGACCTCTCCACCCAGGCTTCTGTGAGTTTTCCGCGCTTTCCCTTCCTGGTGCTTCTCTCCTCGGCCTCAGCGCTACGGCCACAAGCACACACTCCAGGCCACAAGCACGAATGGTCAGCAGGGTTGAACCCCAGGACGAGCTGGATAGGTTCTTCCCTTCCCCAAAAGAACAGATAAATGTAGCAAGACTTGTGCTTCAGGATCTGACTCTGATCCCCAGAGGCCTTTGCTCCCACCTCCAGCCTCCAAGGCAGGTGCCAGTCACCTGCAAACCCATTATTTTCAAGAGCATGTAAATGCGTCTTCCAGTTTCAAATTCATAATAATCATTTAGACTATAGAAGGTGACATTAGTGTTCCCGTTGTACAGATGAGGAAGCTGGCAGCTCAGAAAGGCCAGTGATTCGCCTGAATTTACATAGCCCTCCGGTAGGCTCAGGTTTCAAGCCCTCTCCTGTCTGTTCCATTACCTTCTATTAATTCTCTCCTTTGCAGAGAACCCACCACAATCCCTGCCCAGGAAAATCTGCTGCTGGCCACACTGAGGCACCCCTGGAGCAGGACAGGCAGGCAAGGGGAAGCAGAGTCTCGGCCCTGGCCACACTGCTGTCTGAGGCACCCCCCCTGGAGGAGGACAGGGAGGCAGGGAGAAGCAGAGTCTCAGCTCTGGCCACACTGCTGTCTGAAGCACCCCCCTTGGAGGAGGACAGGGAGGCAGGGAGAAGCAGAGTCTCGGCCCCGGCCACACTGCTGTCTGAGGCACCCCCTGGAGGAGGACAGGGAGGCAGGGAGAAGCAGAGTCTCAGCTCTGGCCACACTGCTGTCTGAAGTACCCCCCTCGGAGGAGGACAGGCAGGCAGGGAGAAGCAGGGTCTCAGCCCCCAGTTCCCCAAGTGAGGACCACGGTGTGGAGACCAGCAGCTCCCCTGGGATCAAAGGCATGTCCTATTCCTGGGGGCCGCGCAGAGCCCTGACGACGTGCATAAGTAAAGGCTCGCCGTGCCTCATCTGCGTGAGGGATGCTCCGGGGTGACAGCAGCTCACCTCCGAGTGGGTCAGATTGAGTTCCGGAGACTTCCTCTCTCTCTTTTGCTCTCAAACAGGCAGCACATAAATTGAGCTCTCGGTGACCTCCAGGAGAGAGAGATCACCAGTGAGAGAATTGCTGTTGCACCCGCGGGTTGCTAGTGGTGAGAAGCACGGAGAGTGGCACAGAGAGGGACGGGCGTGAGGACTCCTATTGTACCCACAGAGCCCTTAAGAAAGGTGCTGCTTCCTTTACTTTCAAGTTAATAAAGTTTTGTTCTTCTAAGTTGTGAGAGAAAGGAATTCGTGATTTATTTGAGAAGGTTTTCTGAAAAATCTTTTTCACGGTTAGCCAACAGCTGACCTGTTGGGAAGATAGATGAACAGCTCGAGTCATAAAGATTCCTAAGTGACATTTCTGTGCGGGTTATTTTCAGGGGGGTCATTGCCATGGAATTTCAACTGCAGACTCATACTTGGCACCTGGCTGTCTTAGAAAAAAAACAGGTGTGGAAGATCCAGCCCAGGGGCCATGTGCAATGAAGATTTTCATTTCTCTGCATCATTGGGAGATAGACACATTTATCTGAACTCTCAATCTCATAACTGGCCCCAAAGTCCTGTGCAGGAGGGACAGGGCATGAGGCCAACGTTAGAGGACCAAGCACAGTCTGCACAGTCCTGCTGTCCCGAGGCTGGGCAGCTAGGAGGGGCCCCACATCCCTCAGATCTGTGGTTCAGATCCTAGGTCCCCCAGATGCTCGCCAACGGCTGGGCTCCAAGTCCAGTATTTTCCTTCTGAGATCTGGGCACAATCACTCAGGCCAGAAGGGTGCTATGGGGCTTACATGGGGTGGGGAGGAAGGTAAGGAATGGAATCTCACCCACTTCCTTACTGCACTTGCGTTCCACATCTGAAGACGGGTGTGTGCTGACTCCGTTGCCTTGTCCGTAGTGGATTCATTTGCTCTAAGGTGTTACTAATTGTCATTGATTACTTAGGTACCATAAGACAGGAAAAATGAAATTGTCAATGTAAATCAAAGCCAATGACCTAGGCAAATCTCAATCATTTTAGTATTTGCCAAAATTAAGGACGCGCATCCTAGAGACGGATCTATGCCTTTCTCTGAAGATGATTTTGAGAGCTTTAATATTTAAAGGGGAAAGGGCAGGATACTGAAAAATACATAATTTTCATGTACGGAGAGGGTAGGATAAATAGTCATTTATGACTTTGTCTGGCTCAGGGAATCTGCATTTTTACATAGGGTAATGTAGACAAGAGGGCAGAGGAAGCAATCAAATATGCATTTGTCTCAGGTTAACAGAGGGATGACTCAGTTCTGACCTATGTTCCTGTGTCTGTGAAGATAAGCTATCATTTTACGTTGCAGGATGAACTTCAACAGAACTGTTTCATGGTGACGATCTTGGGGGCCAGCAGGAATTTCTTTCTGGGCAAAATGTGAGGGAGGTATGTAGCTTTTCATCTTTGTAGCCATCTTTTTCAGGAGTAAAGATGGGAGGCAGGTTTGCGTGGTCCAGTTCCCAGCCTGACTTTTCCCTTTGGCTGAGTGAGTTTGGGGTCCCCAGATTTATTTTTCTTTCACGCCCAATTAAATTGATCTATGCAGTGCTCTCCCATAACTTGGAATTAGTATATTAGTATATATCACATACTTTAAACCTATACCACTTTTGTGTGTACATAAGGAAAATAGAAGTGGTATAAATTTGGTAATGTATTTGTATTCATTTCTTACCAAGGTGGTAACAAATTGTCACTAATTTCGTGACTTAACACAACACACATTTATTATTAGGTTGGTGCAAAAGTAATTGCAGTTTCTGCCATTAAAAGAGCAACAACCACAATTGTGTTTGCACCGACGTAGTATCTTGTGGTTCTGCAGGTCAGACATCTGACATGGGCATCACCCAGTGGCAGTCTTGGTGTCACAGGGCTGATTCCTTCTGGAGGCTCCGGGGAAAATCCATTTCCTTGCCTTCTCCAACTTCTAGGCTGCCTGTGTTCCTGGGCTGAAGGATCCTTGCTTCCCTCTCAAAGTCAACAGACACCTACCATCTTGAAATCTCTCTGACCTGAATTCTTCTGCCTCCCTTTTCTACATTTAAAGAGCCTTTGATTACACTGGCCCCACCTGGATCATCCAGGCCACTCTCCCTGTGCTAAGCTCAACTGAGGAGCAATTTTAATTCCATCTGCAACCTTAATGCCTCCTTACCGTGTAACGTAGCATTCACAACTACCGGGATTGGGTCATGGACATTTTTGGGGGCCATTATTCTGCCTACCAATCACAATATCCTTAAAACTTTAAACAAGTATTTAAAACCCAATACTCTGGAACTTTTTTGATTAGGAATTGCCTATGTTTCTCTTTTTCACAATCATCCTCTGCCCTCCAGAGCATCTGTGCAGCATTCCTGAAGGGAGTGCCCCATGTGAGGGTCCAGGATTTATTTCCCAGTCACTGCACCTGCTCTGCAAGCTTTGGCATGCATGCCTAGACAATGACCATTACATAAAGACCACTGTGTGGTCAACAGACATGGCAAGGACATCCAGATTTCAGAGGTGTTAAAATGTGGAAGACGACATATCCTGGAATTGATGAAATATGGCATTCTTTAATATTACAGACAATGAGTATCAGAAAGCATTTGATACTTAACTGATAGCATTTGATACTTAATCAGTTGTAATATCAGCTTATACATTATCTGTAAGTAATATATGTAAGTTAGCTTATATGATGGACAGGAAACATCATTTTCTTCATGGTTCAAAGCTGTATCTTGAGTTCCTGGAAGAATATCAGGAACAAAGTAGGTGTTCAGGAAGTGTATGTTGAATGAATGAGACATATTAATTAAGTGAATGGGCTAATGGATGAAGGAATGAATGAATCGATTCAATGAAATCTATGATTATTTTATTCAGATAAGAGTTATTAAGAGCCATTAAGTGTATTACATTATAGAATGTTGCATGTTGTCTGTGTAAAGGATGCCCTTTGAAAGATGGTTCTCTCCTCTTCTTGCCTCCCATCCAGACAGCAGGACAGAGTGACCCGGAATAGCAGAGCAGCCACTGGCTCCTAGCCCCTCGCACAGAGCATGTGCTCATTGAAAACTGTGAGTGAATGGACAGTGGACGGAGGCATGGACGCTTGGACAGATGGACGGATGGTTGCACAGATGGATGGTTGGTTGTCAGCATAAAGAAATGCCTGTTAACGAGGCCTCTGATGCTTTTGGTTATCCTCTAGTAGGGAGGATTACGGGTGATCCGTTTTACTTGCCTCAAACTCTGGGTGGCTTAGCACACATTCTTGGAAAAAAAGACCCATGGATACACTCATGAGATGACCCAGAAAGTCAGGACTTTCCAGAGGGAGAAGGCTGAAGAAACACTGAGCCATAAAGCCCAGAAGCTCCCAGGCTACAAAACCGTCGACTCTCTGAAGGAGGCGGGCCCCCTTTACTGCAGGCACTGCTGGCTCTGAGTGAGTCTGTGCCTGCTGGCTGATTCCATGTGTGTCAGACCCGGGACACATCACCTCGGGGTGAGAATGTGTAACCTCTTCATGTGTGGGTGGAGCAGCTGCAGTGGGAACATGTCTGAATGACTTTGCACAGTTCTGGATGGTAAATACATGTTTAAATAGGTGCATCCTAGGATGCACACTTCAGATCAGCTCTCACAGTCTCAGTGTCACTTCCTCAGGCAAAGCACACTCTGCTGGGCTTTGACCCCTTGAGCTCCTTCCCTGTTATGCAATAGTATCGACCGACCAAATGAAAACTGGGGGTGCTCCCCAAAGGCCCCAGCCTGTGAAGGTGGAGAGCCTCCTTCAGAGTCATGGGTCTGCAACCTTGTTAGGCTGTGGCGCTGGCGATTCCATGAGGGGCAAGGGTTACGGCTGGAAACTTTAGTAATTTGCACGCAGGGAGAAGCACCCAAGATCTGTTGATTACTCGTCCAATCTTTCCGACACAGTCAAAGAAGAGCCCTTCCTGGAAGAAGCTACGTGGGTCCCGGGGAGGGAATTGTGTTAGTAAATTTACCGGCTCATCCTCTTCCACATCCAGGACTCTGTGGGCACAGAGAAAACTCAGAGTCCCGGAAAGGTGCCTGCAGATCAAAGAGAGGCGTAGACTTAATTTCAGGACGACATATTTATGCATCATCTTTTATTTTTAGAATTTCATGCTGGGGCCTAAAACCTCGAACTCCAGTGGAAGAAACCACTTGCACTTCCAGGAGGGTGACCTTCGAAGTTCTTTTTCCAGGGGGAAGAAATTTAATTTAATCGTGTCTTCCCATATTTGTTCCTGTTAGATTACATTGAATGAGTTATTTTCAATCATTGTTCATAAATCACAGCCAGGGTACGCCCTGAGGCACAAAACATTTGCATAAAAATATTAATTGCCACTATCTCTCCTTTTGGGTTCATGGGAAATTAATGTGCAGGCAGCCAGTGGCAGGCACGAGGGCAGATAGAGGACAGGATGAAGGAAATGGCCTCCCTCAGGCTTTATGTCCTCCCCTGAGAAGTCTCCATCAGTTCACAATGTACCACTCAGAACTTCAGGATCCTCCTCAGATGTCTCCTCCTACAGGGAGCCTGCCTGGATTCCTCCCGTGTCACCTGTGAGCCATGACTGAACCCTTCTTAGGAAACTTGAACCTCCCTCCGAGTTCACACATCTGCGGACATGTCCCCGAGTGAACTGGGAGGCTGCTGCATATGGTTCCTGCCTGAGCACAGAGTGACCAGCAGAAGAATGAGGTGGGGCTGCCCTCTGTCTCCTGCACAGGCTTCCCCCATGGTCTGTGCTCCCTGAATACAGGCGCACATGATGTTCTCTCTGAATTTACCCTTTTAATTAAAAATCAGGAGTCACTACACCAGTGCATGAACTGAGCCCAAGACCCCGATTCCAAAACAGAAAGCAGACTGCTGTGTTCTGCTTCTATAAACCACCATTGCAGCCTGCATCTGTCCCACTGCACTGCTGACCAAGAGCAGTGCACACACCAGGAAGCATGGCAGCGTGTCTAGCCAGGCCAGGAATTCTGTAAACCAGGGCCTCCATCTCCAAAGCAGGCCACACAGCAGGAGGTGAGAGGTGGACAAGCAAAGCTTCATCTGTGTTTACAGCCGCTGCCCATTACTCACATTACCACCAGAGCTGCCTCCTCTTAGGTCAGTGGCAGCACTGGATTCTCAGAGGAGTGTGGATCCTACTGTGAACTGCACGTGCCAGGGATCTGGGTTGCACGCTCTTTATGAGAATCTAATGCGTGATGATCCGTCACTGTCTCCGATCACCCCCAGATGGGACCAGCTAGTTACATTAAAACAAGCTCAGGGCTCCCCCTGATTCTACATTACGGTGACTTGTACAATGATTTCATTATATATTACAATGTAATAATAATAGAAATAAAATGCATAATAAATGTAATGTGCCTGAATCATTTTGGGATGATTCCCCCCTCTAGTCCATGGGAAAAAAAAAACAACAGTTGGGGACTGCTGCTGCAGATCACATGTCTATTCAGGAGTGTAGACCCGGAAGAGAAGGGAAAGGAGAAGGCAGGTGGGGTTTGGACAGTTGTGCTGGTTTATCCACTCTCTATTGCCCCATGCCCCTGGTGTAAATATCCCTGCTGTGGCTGAACTTGAGTGACCATCAGGCCATCACTGGTCTTGTCATCGGCTCTCCTGAGCTCCTACATGTGGACTTCAATGCACCACCGAGATAAGTACGGGCTTCTTGTTTCCTTATTTTAGTTTTCTTTCTTTTGATTTATTTATGTGTTTTTGCAAAAGGAGAGGCACAGCCCTGAAGTGACAGCAGTTGTGTTGCCATCGAGATTCTGGTGCCAAGTTAAAGACAACCTCAAAATTTATGTAAGAGTTGTTACATATTTAGTTCAGGCCTAGCACAACGGGTCAACAGTTTGACCCACATCACAGAAGCTTTTATGTATGTAAGCGAAAGGTATTATCAACAGGGAGCTTGGAACTGACGAGAAGAGCTTTAGCTAGACAGAATTCACAGTATTGCCATGAGATCCTATGAAGGAAATGGAGAGTGGCTGAACTTGGCCAACATCATGAGGGTCTAAAGCAGCAGATTAGCTGCCTTCTTCTGCTTCCATTTTGTTATTTTTATTTGTCCATTCATTCACCAATTCATGGGTTGTTGTGTCCTACTATCTACCAGTCATGGTATTACATCTGCCAGTCATGGTATTACATCTACCAGTCATGGTATTACATCTACCAGTCATGGTATTAAATCTGCCAGTCATGGTATTACATCTGCCAGTCATGGTATTACATCTGCCAGTCATGGTATTACATCTACCAGTCATGGTATTAAATCTACCAGTCATGGTATTACATCTACCAGTCATGGTATTACATCTACCAGTTATGGTATTACAGCTACCAGTCATAGTATTAAATGCTGTGACTTGGAGGTGAAGACCGAGGCACAATGGTCCCTTCTGCCATTGAGCTTGTCATCTTGGAGCTTGGTCTCACCACCCAAGAACCTCCTACAGTGAACTTTCCACATTTAGAGCACCTCAGTTAAGGGTATGATTGTGTGTACATGTGAGTGTGAGTGTCAGTGTGTTGGGGGGGTACCATGACAACTAATGAATCTTAGAATCACTGTACTGGCTCCAGCATAAATTACCTTAAACTTTCTTTGTTCATATTCATGCTACAAAGTTAGACGATGCTGCTTGGCATTGGAATCTGATAAAAATCTGATTTTATGTCAGCAACCAGCAATCTTCCCCGGTGGTAGATTGTGGAAGCTGGCCTTTGATTTCTTGTGCAGTCCAGACTGAGAAGAAAGTCTTGGCGTTTCTGAGATTGCAGAGGGTTGTTTCAGCCCATCTGAGCATGGTGCACAAAGGTGGAAGCAGGTTGGTCCTCAAAGGACTGCTCTGAGAAGGAGAAAGCAAAGGCTACAGGCTAAACATCAGGGTCAGAGGAATGGCTCCAGCCCAGTAGAAAAAATTGTGTCTCTAGCAACAATAGAAAGGAAACAGGAAAGGAAAGAAAAATCCCTGAACACACTCCAATCTCAGAGTGGGATAGGGCTGAGCTCCACTGGGCAGTTCCAGTTGAGGAGATGGGAATGTGATCCTGTTCCTGGAAAAAGTTCCAACAAGACAGTAGGCTACAGCCAGCCAGCTGCCCCGGGGCATAACACAGAACTTCCTAATGACCCAGGAGGCAGGAAAATCCTAGACACTGAGAGACTCACTCGGGAAGCGGCTGAGTGGACAGAGGTGGATTTGAAATCTGAGACCCTGGTATCATTCCAAGGACTCTGGCCCTCAGCCTCAAGAGGAACAGAGCTTACTCTTCCCTGATAATGTGTGGGCAGGAAGCTGCTGATCCCCTGTTCAGTGAGCCAGCCTACTGCCCATGAGCTGGGGCAGCAACTTTGTCTCCAGACCACCAGGCAGGCCCCCCTTAGATAAAGACTGACCACATCCTGAAGCCATGGCCCCAGTTGCGTGGGCTCTGAATGATGTTGTTCCTGAGATAGATATTTGAGGTAGACTGAGACGGCAGCTTAGTGTATTTAAAAGAAAACAGGCTTGAAAATGGAAGGAGCTCTATTCAAGTCCTGGCTAAACCTTGCCAACTCTCTGGCCTTCGAGAACCAACTACTGTTTCTGCACGTGGACGTCTTCATTGGTAGCATAGAGATGGCTGATCTCTCCTGAAGGGCTGAGGCAGAAGTGGGAGGCCAGGTATGCCTGTATCTCAGGTTCTTCACAGACACTTGAAATTAACACTTGCAGGCTCGTTGGCTGAACAAAACACAAAACTCAGGCCATTTTCTCTGGTCTTTTGATCCAAACACTGTCATACCGGAAATAACCAAAGAAAATGAATATTGCAAGCACAGGAGCAATGGGGGTGGCGTCAGGAGTGGCCTTTGAATGCTCTGGAAAAGCAAAAGCTTCCTTTCTTCTTGTGGCTTGGCTAAGAAGCCCAGATCAAAGGTCCCCACTCTCCCCACAATGCCATTCTCTGGGGACATCATTACCATGGACGCAGCCATTTGTTGGTTTCAGTGCTGTGGTGTTTACACAGAATGACTTTACTGGCTATCGCTAGTCTTGTCCCAGGAAATGTCTTTTGTTTTATCAGGCAGAGCAACAACATCATGTGATGAAATAATCATCAGGATAATTAACCCCTTTCATCAAGAGAGCTAAGAACACACATTGAAGGACCACATATTAATAGCAATAATATTTAGAACTGGAAAAAATGATTTTATTGCTGCAGAAAGACCTGAGGATTAGGTTGGCCCCTCTAATTGATGCTCTGCTGAGTGTAAATCTGAGAGTTGGGCAGCACACAAACATTAATTAGTCTGTGCTTGGGCACACACCGGCTCCAGTACACTCAAGTTTCACCCCAAATTGCTGCTATCATTTCCCACTTTCTTCCTGGTAGACATTATTACATTTGTGATGATTCAAATAGATTTTCTGCAGGCATTAAAGTTTTAGTAAACAGACCCAAATTAACATCTATTTATGACATTTTACTCCAGGGATCAAATCAAAAGCACTCCTTTCATATATAAATATCTCTTCTTCTCTGCTTTCAATGAACGGGTATTTTTGTTGTTGTTGTTGTTGTTGAAAGCAAAATCAGACATATGCCTCACTCCTCCAGGCTGCCTAATCATACGTGCTCCGTCCCTCCAATTGAGAGAACATTATTACCTTTAGGAATGAAGACAGAAGCATGTTAATTTTCCATAATTCAGTGAAACAAAGCATAGATCTGAAATCTCCCTCGGTGGAACTCCTTTCTCATCTACAGTAATGGGCTGCATTTTAATGAAAACAATTCAGCCTGTTCTAATGTCACCATCAGGGCAACACAGGCCTCAATGGATCCTGATTTGGGAAAATGGTCTTTTCATTATTCTTGGTATTGTGCAGGCAATAAAGAAACTCAAGTGTCTAAGAGTGACCTTGCTGGTGGCAACGTTGCGTTTAGTGCTAATGAGGATGGCTTCACGGTCCAAGGATGAAAGGGCTGTGGAGGGGTTCTGGCAGCCGCGAGCATCCGTCCGCTTCCCACACTGATGGGAGGTGCTCACAGCTTCTTTACTGCGTGCAAAGATGAAATACTGATACCTGGGCAAAGCTAACTGTCTATTGGCATGGAGACCAACTTTTGGCCTCCAGCAAATTTTGCAGAATCACAGATGACAGGTCAAATTGTGTTTCTTCCCCTTCGATGGGGAGAAATTACAAGTTTTCATTCATGTTTCACGAGTGGACAGGCAAATGGGCAAGGTGTCACTGAAACCATGATGACTGAGAAATGCCTTCTGGATAAAGATGGCAAATTTAACACACTCACTTAGCTCTTTCTCTTCTCAAACCCTCATTACAATTACAACAAAATGAGTTTTCAAAAGGCCTAAGCCCACATGACAAAGAGAACAGATGAAGACAACACAACTTTGGAAACGGGAAGGAAAAGACTGAGTGAAAGTGACTTAGCACACAGTATCTTGGTTTGGGGCCTTACCAAGGTGAGGCTTCAAGTACAACTAGCTTATTCAAAAGGTGAAGAGAACTCCCACAGGGATGTGGGGAAGTGAGACAGGGAAAGGAAGACACCAGAAATGGGTGCATCTTCAAGCCAGTTGCCACCAGGGGCAATTTTAACCCAACCTGCTGCAGAGACTCTCGAAGCCAGTGAAGAACACCTACCTTCCTTCATTAGTAGGGTACAAGAAAATTCTGAGGGAACCTTTCAGAAACTAAGAGCACAAAGAAATGGAGAAGAGGAGAGGTTGAAGAAGAAGGAGGAGGAGGAGGAGTAGGAGGAGAAGAAGAAGAAGAAGAAGAAGAAGAAGAAGACCTGTCCAGGACTTCACATATCCTCATGGTAATTTCAAAAGGAGAGACTATCCATGTGGAAGGGAGGGGAAAATAGCAAAGAAATAACTCAAGAAAATTTCCCAGTACTGAGGTTATAAGTTTCCAAATTGAGTTTTCTCTTGACCCCACTTTTCCCACCAACTACTACATTTATTTTTACTCTATTTTGCAACAAAGATTATTACCTGTGACCTGTCTCTCATTCTCTTGTAAACTGACATCAATGAGGCATCCAGTCACCAGTAACTTTCATATTGCTAGACCAGCAGTCAGTTCTCAGGTGCCCTGTGGTTTACTCTCACAGCAGAGCTTGCATGTGCTGTTTGCATGGCTTCCTGACCTTGCCCTCCTCGCTCATTTTGTCTTCTCCTTCCCGCCTCACTGATTGCTCTTTATCAGTCTCCTGTTCTGGCCCCTCATCTTCTCTTTGAGCTTTAATTGTTGGAGTACCCCAATACAGGATGTTCTGCATGAGGTCCAAACTCACTGTCTCCATGGTTCTTATCCAGGGTGAGGTCTTGAAGCCCATCCCTATTTTAAGCACTCTATGTCTGCAGATTAGAACTTTCCTCCTCATCCCAGACTAATCTATCCAGCTGTAATTGTCACATTCTCCAGATGTCTGTCATCTCAGAAATGGACAAAATGAGATGCCTCACCATCCCCTCAAATTCCACTTCACCCACAGCCTGCCTCATCTCAGCAATGCTAGATCTACTCCTTTTAGTAGCTCAAGCCGAAACTTTTGCAATCATCTTAAGCTCCTCTTTTTCTTTTTGCTTTCCACCTCCAATATAACAGGAAATCCCACTGGCTTTGCCTTCAGGATGTATTTAGAATGTAACCATTTCACTCCTTCACTGCCGCTGCTGTACCGAGAGCACCCACTTCATCTCTCATCTGCACTGCTACAGGTCTTCCCAACAGGCCTTCCTGCTTCTACCCTCACATAGGCTGTCCTTAACTCTGGAGTGACAGTAAGACTGTAAAACTGCATTAACCCATTGTCACTACTCTGCTAAGAGGCCTGCTTGAGTCCCTCCATAACTTGGAAGAAAAGCCAAAGCATCCCATCCCGAAGCCCAGAATCTAAAAAGGGCCTCGTGATCTCTCTGCCTCATCATCTGCGACTCTTGTTAGCTGTCATTCTACTCCTGCCACTCTAATTCCCTGATGTTCTTCAACATGCCAGGAACACGCATACTTCAGAGCCTGCTGAGGACTGAATTGTCTTCTCCAAAATCCATCTGTGGAAGCCTTCATCCCCAGTGGGAGAGTATTTGGAGATGAAGCATTTGGAGGTGATTAAACTTAGACAAGCTCAGAGGGTGGAGCCTCAGGATGGCATCGATGCCCTGGTAAGGAGGGACACTGAGACCCGGACCTCGCTTGCTCTCCGCCGTGCGAGAACACAATGAGACAGCGGCCACCTACAAACCAGGAACTGAACCCTTCAGAACCTTGACGCTGGCCGTTCCAGCCTCCAGAAAGACTAGGAATCAATGTCTGCTCTTTAAGCCCCGGGTTGGTGGAGCTTTGTTATGGCAGCACCAGGGGCTAGTTGAGAACCTTTGCATGGCTCTTCTTTCCACCTGGAAAGAGATTTCTAACTCTTGGCTTCCTCAGCCCCTCACCTCATTGTTTCGTGTTGCAACCACCCGCCCACTCCCCATGACTCTGGCATTCTCATTTATTTTTTCTTTGATTTCGTAGAACACATCACAAAGCCATTTGCTCATGCATGATGTTTATTGTCTATTTTCTATCTCCCTGCTAGAGGGTAAAATGCTCAAGAACACTGCTGTGTCTGCCTCCCAGGACCTAGAAAATTCTTAGCATGTGGTATAACTTAGATACATTTGTGTTGAATAAATTAATTGAAGGGGTCTACAGACTATTCAGTACAATTGATTATAAAGACCCAAACCAGCCACATCATTGCTAATCTTTAATGAGGCAAGTAGATCGTTTTTCAGGGGAATCCAATGCTATCAAATTTCTCAACAGCAACCTTGAAAGCTAGGAGATAGATAATGCCTTCAAATTTCTAGGGGAAAATATCTCTCACAGAGCATTTTCTTTCTCTCTCTCTCTCTCTCTCTCTCTCTCTCTCTTTCTTTCTTTCCAGAGTCTCGCTCTGTCACCCAGGCTGGAGTGCAGTGGCAGGATCTCAGCTCACTGCAAGCTCTGCCTCCCGGGTTCACGCCATTCTCCTGCCTCAGTCTCCCGAGTAGCTGGGACTACAGGCGCCCGCCACCACACCCGGCTAATTTTTTTGTATTTTTAGTAGAGACAGGGTTTCACCATGTTAACCAGGATGGTCTTGATCTCCTGATCTCGTGATCCACCCACT
Source organism: Colobus angolensis palliatus (assembly GCF_000951035.1). NCBI lineage: Eukaryota > Metazoa > Chordata > Mammalia > Primates > Cercopithecidae > Colobus > Colobus angolensis. The sequence continues at coordinate 3,078,284 of NW_012115244.1, read as the reverse complement.
TTGGCCTCCCAAAGTGCTGGGATTACAGGCATGAGCCACCGCCCCCGGCCTCACATAGCATTTTCTACTCAGCCCAACTTTCATTCACATAGGAGGGAAGAATAAAGGCATTTTCATACATGCAGACTCTAAGCAGATATTATTCATTTGCTTTTTTGGGGGAGAGTCCTGTAGCATGTGATTCAACAAAACACATCCATAAACCAAGTAGCTCTAAGAAACAGTGACTATAGCCAGGAAGGAGAGGAAGAGGCTGTCCAGGATGGCGATGACGAACACCCAAGAAAGCAATTATCAGACGAAGGGACATGCATTGAAAGGGGCGTGTGCATCTGCAGGGGAGCTGCAGGCTATACCAGTCCTAAGCACATTAAAATATAAAAAAAGGAAAAAGGATTTCAACAAGGTGATTATCCCTGAAGAAAACAAAGTTCATTAAAGGAAATGTAATTATAGTGCATTATATGTTCTAGCCAAGAGCACTATTTACATAATCACGATGATATAAATATGTAATCATCATCTGCCACAACTGTGTCGGGGAAAGGTGAAGCCAGTGTGAGTGTGAGTGTGTGAATGTGTGTGAGAGAATGTGAGTGAATGTGTGCTAGTGTGTCAAGTGTGTGCAGTTGTGTATGAGTGTGTGTGAATGTGTGTGACAGTGTGTGTGGATATGTGAGTGTGTGTGTGATGAGCCACATCCATAAGCTGAATCATCTTCTAAAGATTAGACCTAAACCTAGCAATTTAAGTAATAGGATGAAAGTATGTGATTGAAAATATGGAGTTAAATATCAAAAAAAGGTCCTTGCATCTGGGAAGCAAGAGTCAAAGGTGGATGAGAAGGGGCGCAAATGGCTGTTTTTAATGTTAAGTACTGTAGCATCCCTGTTTTAAACAACCATTTACATGTATATGTGTGTGTGTGTGTGTGTGTGTATCTTAGACAAAATTAAGATTTTTTTTTTCTGCTTTTTTTTCCCCCAGCTTTTCTCAAGAGATCCTCAATCCGGACGGAAGACCCACAGGCTTCCCAGCATCCGCGTGGCATCATTCCCTTTGCCTCCAGTGCCTTCTGACAGTGCATGACCCTACTGGCCGTCTGGATGGACAGGTCTGGAACTCTGTTATTCCAAACCAACCCCACTCACACATCCTTTCCCTGCGTCTCTGCAAGTCTCATTCTTTCTTGTCCTTCAAATTCAGGGCACACCTGCGTCCTGCTCCCTCATAGAAAGGCCCTCTCTCTCTCTCTCTCTCTGTCTCTCTCTTCCTTAAACTGTCATTGTGCTTGCTCCATGTTTTCTATGTTCTTTGCCTTTTTTTTTTGAGATGGAGTTTCACTCTTGTTGCCCAGACTGGAGTGCAGTGGTGCGATCTGGGCTCATTGCAACCTCTGCCTCCCGGGTTCAAGCGATTCTCCTGTCTCAGCCTCCTGAGTAGTTAGGATTACGGGCATGCGCCACCACATCTGGCTAATTTTGTATTTTTAATAGAGACAGGGTTTCTCTATGTTGGTCAGGCTGGTCTTGAACTCCCAACCTCAGCTGATCTGCCCGTCTCGGCCTCCCAAAGGGCTAGGATTACAGGCTAGGATTACACTGAGCCTAGCCCAGTCTTTGCCATTTTCTAGATGCAGTTCTAACCATTTGTGGCTGTGTCTTATTCACTCCTGGTAAGTTTTTCAAAGTCAGTTTGAAATTCCAGAATACACCCACACAGAGGAATATTATTCTATTAGTACCTTTTAAGATCCACTCTTTTTTCAATGTCTTTTAAAAAAAAATTTATTCTCATTATAATAGATCCTTATCTCTGTTTTGTTTGGGATTATTCTTCTGTACCTCTTATAACTACTTAATTGGACACTTAGATCATTAGTATATGGGCTCCTTATTTCCATATTATACATTTGAAGCTTAAATTTTTCTCTCACAGCTGCTTTTTCCAGATTACGTTAATACTTTGTGTAGTATTTTTATCATTTACTTTGAAATGTTTTGATTTCCCTGGTGAGTTCTTCTTGACTTGTAATTATTATTAATAGGTGTATTTTAAAATGTGTGAATATTGTTATAAACTCAAAATATCAACGTGCTTTGAAAAATGATCCTTATGATAGCAACTCACTGCGATTTCCCATACCTAGCACATGGCCTACCTTGGTCTATGCCCCATATGAGCATATTTTCTCTAATAAGTGGTACATTGATCTAGTAAATGAATCATGCTTTAATTGCATTTTTCAAATTATTTCAACATTTGATGCTTTATTTATTTGACTTGTTGACAATTAAGAAGAACATTAAAAACTCACACTTCGATTTTATGTATATATTAATTTCTCCCTGTAGTTTTGAAAATTTTTTCTCTATGAATTTTAGGTGTGTTTTATTAAGTGCAAATGAGCTTAGAAATGTGATATCATTCTCATAAATAATAACTTCCATCATTTTGTATAAATTGTTACCCTTGACGATTCTTTTGACTCAATATAGAGGTACTTTCTGCATTTTATAGAGCCATCTCCTCTTTCTTTTGGTTCCTATTGCCTGTTGTGTTTTTCCCATCTGTTTTGTTAATAGTTACCTACAGCTGTATGACAGATACCCTACAAATATGTGGCTTTAGAACAACCTACCCTTGTTGTCCTACAGTTTCTTTGGGTTAAGAATCTGGGTGTGGCTTAGTTGGGTACCTCTGGTTAGCAGTGTCTTACGAAGCTGCACTGAAAGTAGTGGATGTGGCTGTGGTCTCATCTGAAGGCATGACTGAGGGAGGACTTGGTTCCAAACTCACTCACCTGGTTGCTGGAAGAACTCAGCATCTTACAGGCTGCTCACTAGGGACTTCTCTCAGATCATTGACCCATGGGATTCTTTTCAGAACAGCTTACAAAATGGCATCTGGCTTCAATCAGATGAGCAGTGAGGAAGCAGAGAGTGAGCAAGCTAGGAACCTAATCTCAGAAGCAGCATCCTTCCAACTTTGCTGTACTCTGTGCATTCAAATCATGTCTCTGGGAGCAGCCCACATACAAGGGAAGGAGAGTATGAAGATTATGGGGACCATTGGAAGTCCTCTGAGATGTTGCCTACACACAGTCTCTTCACTCTCAAACTTTCCATCTCTGCATATTTTTGGCAGGCCTCTTATATTCTTATATTCATATCCAAACTACTATGACATCTGTTAACCTTTTTTTTTAGACAGTGTCTCACTCTGTCACTAAGGCTAGAGCACAGAAGTGCAATCATGGGTCACTGCAGCCTCCACCTCTGGGCTCGAACAATTCTCCCACCTCAGTCTCACAAAATATTGGGATCACAGGCATGAGCCACTGTGCCCAGCCTCTGTCTATTAACTTTTGAGTTTTATGATTTTTCATTTATTTTCATTACTGAAAACTTTTGAATTTTTACCTTATTCTATATACAAATATATAAAATAATATTTATAAATAACACATACATATATACATAATATATACATATAAATAATATATAATATACAAATAATATATAATATATAAATAATATATAACACACATAAATAATATATAACATATATAAATAACTATATATAATATATTAAAAATATATAATACACAAATAACATATATGTGTGTGTGTGTGTGTATATATATATCTCCCTTGTCTTACTCTCATAACCCCAGGGAAAGAAAGCAAATGTGCTTTGTTCATCTTTTTTTTTACTGAAATCAGGCAAAAAAACTTTATCCAGGCCAAGAGTGGCAGGTAGGAATCAAATCTCTGCTGGTTTGCTCACCTAAGTTCTTATATCTAGACCAGCAGCAACAACCAGTGTTTGGTCCTTCTGCCTGCTTCTGGCTTTGGGTCACATAGTCAGTTACATGGGCAGATGAGGCACAGCATTGCCACTGCACCTCCCTGGCCTCAGCTGATGGTACTAAGTTTCTGCAGCCCTGCATGCATAGGGCATTACTTTCGTTTTACTATTTCCCTTGTGGAAGGAAACAGTTCAAGAGTTATACTTGGCTTTTTCTGCCATAAGGACTTCACCTCATGGGTCAGAAAAACAATTGTGCAATTATGCCACTTGCTATGAATATCTATTGCAACTCTACACTCAGGAACTGGATAAAGAACCACAGGATGCTTTTGCTGGCCTGTTAGACCCAGAGTGAGACTAATTCAAATCAAGTTTCATGCATCATCTGACCCCCATAAACCCTGACACAGACGGGTTGGCCACTGTGGTGTTTGGGGTCTCCAGGGATTAGCATCATCAACTCTACAGTGTCCAGTAATCCCAGAGGTTGGAGTATGTCTCTGAACAGTCACCCTGGTAAATGACCGCATTTTCCTCTGGGAGAGGTTTGGAAGAAAATTTAAAGCATACATGTGTAACTACCTTGCAAGACGATTCCCCAGAGGGACTGAACCTTCCCCCCAAAATGATCTGAAGCATGTAAAGTGGCATAAATTACAGGGAACTTGTTATCAAATAGCCACTACCTACCACAGTTCCCTACAGATCATACACCGGAAACAGCTCTATGATCTCCTTATTCTTTTCCTTTGTTTTTTTTTTTTTTTGAGACGGAGTTTCGCTCTTGTTGCCGAGGCTGGAGTGCAACGGCTCCATCTCGGCTCACCGCAACCTCCGCCTCCCAGGTTCAAGCAATTCTCCTGCCTCAGCCTCCCGAGTAGCTGCGATTACAGGCATGCGTCACCACACCCTGCAAATTTTGTATTTTTAGTAGAGATGGGTTTCTCCATGCTGGTCAGTCTGGTCTCCAACTCCTGACTGCAGGTGATCTGCCTGCCTCAGCCTCCTAAAGTGCTGGGATTACAGGTGTGAACCGCTGAGCCCGGCCTCCTTATTCTTAATGACCACTTGGAATCCAATGACAGAATCTGCCACAACAACCTCCAGCCTCCAGGGGATGGACACTCACTTTCATGGATTCTTTCATGGATTTCTTCCATGAAATTTGGAAAAAATTTCCATGGATTTATTCCAGGATTTATTATTATTATTATTATTATTATTATTATTATTTTATTTTATACCAGATTCTTGCTCTGTTACCCAGGCTAGAGTGCAATGGTACGATCTCAGCTCGCTGCAGCCTCCACCTCCCAGGTTCAAGCAATTCGCCTGCCTCAGCCTTCCGAGTAGCTGGGACTACAGGCACATGCACTGCATCTGGCTAATTTTTGTACTTTTAGTAGAGACGGAGTTTTACCATGTTGCCCAGGCTGGTCTTGAACTTCTGAGCTCAAGTGATCTGCCTGCCTCAGCCTCCCAAAGTGCTAGGATTACAATGATCCGCTGGGCCCGGCCTTCCCAGGGTTTTAAAATGCCTTGGTGAAGAAACTGCTCTCTGCACCTCTCAGTGGTATGGTTTAGGGGTAGCTGAGCAAGTTGCATATAAGAAAGTTGCTCGGCTCTTTTGAGCCACCCGAGTGACCAACTGTCCCGGTTTACCTGGGACTGAGGAGTTTCCCAGGGTGCAGGACTCTAAATTTTATAACCAGGGACATTTCAGGCACACTGGCTCGAGTCGGCTACCTTGCTTCAGAATTCTAAGTCTCAACTTCAATGCGTGTTCGTCACAGCTGAACCCAGACAGAACAAGTGATCAGGACTTTTCACAGCTGCTCTAGCGAAGACTTCCCAGTCCTAGTGGAATACATCTTATCAATACCTACGGTCTGATCCAATATAAATTTTTTTGGTCAAGCACGCTCAGAATTCATCCTTAGGCCAGCTTCTCAGGTCCTTGCTGATCCAAACTGATGACAACTTGCAATTCCTTTGCTATGTCAGCTACCTCCTTACAGAACAGACCTCATGGGTCTCCCTCTCCACTGAGCTAGGACTTTCCTACACTATGAGGGGCCATGGGCCTTTGCTTATGAGGAAACCCAGGTGAAGTTTTGGAAGCTCTTCATGCAGCAGATATTAATTTATCAGAAACAGGAGGAGGGGTGGCCTCCACCAGCAAGAGATCTCCATGGGAAGTTGGAGATTCGAGGTTCCCAGCTCACTGTGTGTTCCTACACTCCCTCAAGTCTCATTCTTCCCCTTTAGGCTTTAATCTTAACATGGAGACTAGCACAATTTGGAGATGTAAGTCCCTTCTTCTTATTTAAATCCCCTGTTCTCATTGTAATCTCTCCAGGGACATGACCCTATGGCAGCCCACACCACAGTCTTGGTCATCACTCCTGTTTCCATGGTGTTAACAGCAGCAGTTACTTGGTTACGGAGAGCTTTTCCTTACGCCAGCACCCTATCCATATCGCTTGGACAGCACATACACAGTGGTGATGTTACTGCTTGGCACGTATTACTAGGAAGAGCTTTGTCCCAGCAAGGAGGCCACCTATGCATCCACCAAACGTGAGAAACTCAGTTCCCAAATCCTGTTTTGAAGTTCGGGTTCCTAGTCCATTCCTGGTAGCCACAGTTAGATCATTCAGGGTCTTAGCAGAAAACAACATTCACACAGATGTTGTAAAGGAAGGGACATTAATGACTGAACTGCTAACAGACCTGTTGGCATGTCAGGGAAGGAAATGAGAGAGATGGGGCAACCGAGGACTGGTAACAGCTGGAAGGCTTCGCCACCCCAAGAATCAAACGGGCAAGGGGAAGATGCAGCCTTGCTGGGTCCTGTGTCAGCTGGCATGAAGCCCGGGAGGTACCACCACGGAGGCATGGGGCTTCCTGAGAAGTGGTGAGGAAGAATGGATGGAGCAGGGAAGCAAGACCCCCTTCCACCCCCCGGCCCTCTGCTGCTGACCCTCTTGGCCAAATGGGACAGAAGCCAGCTTGCAGGGGTTGCTATTCGGCCTGTGGGTATCAGGACAGAAAGTGGGCAGTTTCAGGGCAGGTGGGGTCGGTCAACAATTCAGTTCATCTTTTTCCGTTTTCTTTCTGGGTGATTTTCAGATGCTGTCTTGTGGTGTTGGGACTGCGGTTTCAGGAAAGTATGTCTAGGTGTAGAGTTCGTTTTATTCCGCTTAGATAAAGAGTGCTTCCTATGCTGGTGTGTCCCTCTTTTTTAACATTGTGGAAATTGTCTCTTTAAGTGTGTCTACTGCTGTATTCTTATTTTTTTCTTTGTAGGAAAGAAAATATATTCGACTTTCTCATTCTGTTTTCTAGAGGCAGTTTTGAATGGTGATTAAAAGCATGATTTCTGAAGAAGACTGCCTGGGTTTAAATCTTATTCCCTGAAGTTCCTAGATTTGTGACCTTAGGCAAGTTACTTAAAATCTCCGTCCCTCTGCCCTCTCACCATGTAAATGAGGGTGACATTAGCACGGTGCAGGTTTGACGTGAGGATTGAATGGATGAATGTCAGGAAAGATCCAAGACATAATGGAAAAACTTATGTCTTACCTGTTGTTATTGCTTGATGTTAATGTTGTCTTCTTTCTTTATTATAGTAAGAATGCAACATGAGGCAGGGCGCGGTGGCTCACTCCCAGCACTTTGGGAGGCTGAGGAGGACAGATCACCCGAGGTTGGGAATTTGAGACCAGCCTGAACAACATGGAGAAAACTCATCTCTACCAAAAATACAAAATTAGCTGGGTGTGGTGGCACATGCCTTTAATCCCAGCTACTTGGGAGGCTGAGGCAAGAGAATCTCTTGAACCCGGGAGGCGGAGGTTGTGGTGAGCTGAGATCATGCCATTGCACTCCAGCCTGAGTGACAGAGCAAGACTCCTTCTCAAAATAAAATAAAATAAAATAAAATAACAAAATTAGCTGGGCATAGTGGTGGGCACCTGTAATCCCAGCTACTTTGAAGGCTGAAGCAGGAGAATCACTTGAACCCAGGAGACGGAGGTTGCAGTGAGCCGAGATGATGCCATTGCATTCCAACCTGGGTGACAGAGCAAGACTGTGTCTCAGAACAAACAAACAAACAAACAAACAAACAAAACGCGATCTGAGAGCTACCTTCAACAAATTTTTTAGGGCTTAATACTACTGTATTGTGAACTATAGGCCCAAAGCGTTGTGCGATAAGAGCTCTAGGGCTTATTCATCCTATAGAACTGAAGCTTTATACTTGTTGAACAGCAACTCCCATCTCCTCCTCCCTCCAACCCTTGGCAACCACATTCTACTCTTTGTTTCTACGAGTTTGACTATTTTAATACCTCATCGAAGTGGAATCGTGCTGCATTTGACCTTCTGTGACTGGCTCACCTCACGTAGCGTGGTGTTCTCCAGGTTCATCCATGTTATCCTGTTCAGTGGGATTTCCTTCTCTTCTGAAGCTGAATTACAATCCATCGCTAATGCTATCTTGTAACTCTTCTGTTAAACTCTCCATCTCCTTATCTCTCAAAGCTGCATTGGGTTATTTCTTCAGATACATCTTCTAGGTTCATATTTCTTTTTTCTTTTTTCAAAGCAATTTCTAATTTGTTTTAACCATATGCATTCACTTTTAACTTAAACATTGTTTATGTATAAAGGTTCTTTTTAGAAAGTGTGTTAATTTTGTTTGTAAACTTAAATGTAGTAAATTGCTGGCTGGGCATGGTGGCTCACACCTGTCATCCCAGCACTTTGGGAGGCCAAGGTGGGCAGATCACTTGAGGCCAGGAGTTTGAGACCAGCCTGGCCAACGTGGTGAAACCCCCTCTCTACTAAAAATTAAAAAAAAAAAAAATAGCTGGGCAGGGTGGTGAGCACCTGTAATCCCAGCTACTTGGGAGGCCGAGGCAGGAGAATCGCTTGAACCTGGGAGGCAGAGGGTGCAGTGAGCCAAGATTGTGCCATTGCATTTCCACCTGGGTAACAGAGTAAGACTCCATCTCAGAAAAAAAAAAAAAAAGAAAAGAAAAAAAGAAATGGAATATTGCTGATACTGTAAAAGCCTTCTAACTGCCCTCCTAGTCAAGAATCCCCTGAAAATAAAAAGAGACGAGTCTCCAGCTTCAGGAAGGGAAGTAGAAGGCTGGCATTCTTTGGCCCTAATTCCAAGCTGTAAACTAGTAAGCAAAGATCTAGTTTAAAGTGGCCCCAATAAACTAGCAACACTTCATGTACAAAAATCCACCAATCCCTAAACTCCACACTTTCCTAAAATACTTAAGTGATAGGAGCTTTCTGTTTTGCTTGATAAAGCTGTTTTTTTGGAATTTGGCTTCCAACATCAACAAGCACCTGCAATGGTATCTGCGATTCATGCATGTTGTATCAGGTTTCTCCAGAGAGACATAACCTATAGGATAGATAGTTAGATAGAAGGATGGGTGGATATATAGATGATTGATAGGTAAGTAGATAGATAGATAGATAGATAAAGAGACAGTTATTAGGGGAATTGGCTCACAAGATTATAGTGGCTGAGAAATCCCATGACAGGTCATCTGCGATTTGGAGAACCAAAGAAGCCGGGAGTGTGGCTCAGTGCAAGTGCAAAAACTTCAGAACCAGGAAAACCAGTGGTGTAACCCTCAGTCCAAGGCTGAAGGCCTGAGCACTCAGAGAACTGCTCTTGCACACTGCGGAGTCCAAAGGCCAGAGAACCTGGAGTTCTAATGCCCAAGCGCAGGAGAACAAGTGTGCCCCAGCTCCACGAGAGAGGGAGCAAGTGAGAAAATTCATTCTTCCTCTGCCTTTCTGTTCTGTTCAGACCCTCAGCCAATTGGATCGTGCTTGCCACACTGGGTGAGAGTGGATGTTCCTTACTCAGTCCACAGATTCGGAGGCCAGTTTCTTCCAGAATCACCTTCACTGACACACCCAGAGCTGATGTTTTACCACTATCTGGGCACCCCTTAACCCAGTCAAGTTGACACCTAAAATTACCCATCACCCATGTTGATGCTATAATGGGAGTTCATTGCTATAGCAGGAATACTACAAGGATTCAGCATGATTCGTGAACCCATTACACTGTTGGTGATAGGCGTTTTGGTGCTTCCTAGTTTTGAACTATGACATCTAGAGCTTCCAGACATGCTTGTGCATGTCTTTTGGACAGCATATGTAAATATTTGGGCATGTATCCAAGAACAAAATTGGTAGGTACAAAGTTGTGGGTATGTTGAGACATATCACATATTGCTACACAGTTTTCCTAATGGATTGCTCAAAAATCAACTTACATCATTAAGTATCAGAGTTCCATCACTCCATATCATTCCAACATTCAGTACTATCCCTTTTTTTTTTTTTTTTTTTTAATTTAAGCCAGTTTAGTGGGAGCAGAGTGGCATCTCCTTCTGGTTTAGTTTGCATTTTCCTGAAGACAACGTTTTTCCTTTTAGCCATTTGGAGATCCTCTGTTGAGAAGGGCCTATCCAAGTCTTTTGCTCATTTTTCTCTGGATGGGGTCTTTCTTTCTCATTATTTCGTAGAATTCCTTTTACATTTTAGATACCTTTTAAAAGGTATTCAAATATACTTAATATATTTGAATTAATATATTATCAGTCAAACAATTATTAAACTGCTACATATATTTAAATATATTAAAATATATTTTCTTATAATATGGCATGAATTTTTGTTTTTAATTTTATTAAGCCCTTCTTTTCAAGTGGTGTAATTCACAGATGTTGAATATATGTTTTGTTCTGTAAGTTCTGACAAACACATGTACCAGCATGACCTACACCTCTATCAAGATACAAAGCAATCCCATCACTCTGAAGGTTATGTTTTAGCCCTGTCCTGTCACTGCATGCACTGCCCCTAATGAGGCCATTTTACTGCCTGAGTTTCTAGCAGCATAGGTTAGTTTTTCCTGCTCTAGAAATTTATGTGAATAGACTCTTACAGTAGATATAATTTTGTGGGTGGCTTCTTTCTCTCCGCGTGCTTTTGAGCTCCATCCATGCTGTCCAATATATTAGTAGTGTTATGCTTCTTGTTGCTGTGTGACTTTCCATTATATGGAAATACCGCAATTTGTTCATCTATTGTCTTGTTGATGGATGTCTGTGTGGCTTCCAGTTTTGGACTACAGTGTTTAAAGCTACCAGCAACATTCATGTAAAAGATGTTTCATAGAAATATATTTTCATTACCTCTCTAAATAAAACTAGTCAGTAGCTGGGTAGATATATGTTTATTTAAAAAGTTAGCAAGCCACTTTACAAAGGGGTAGTTTTATTGTGTATTCTCACTAGAAATACAGGAGCAATATTTTTGTTTGAAATCTCTGCAAATATTTGGTGTTGTCAGTATTTTTAATTTGAGCCAGAATTTTTATTAAGAGATGGAATCTTGCTACATTGCCCAGGCTGAAGCAGAATGGCTCTTCAGAGGTTCAATCATAGTGCACTATGGTCTCAAACTCATGGGCTCAAGCTATCAATCCGCCTGCCTCAACCTCCTAAGTAGCTGGGACTACAGGTGCACGTCAGTGTGTCTGACTTAATTTTAGCCATTCTTATGGGTGTGAAGTGGTTCCCACTTGGTATTAAATTGCATATATATATATACACACACACACACACACATACACACACATATAAATATATATATGTAAATTATATATATACATTTGTGTATTCTTTCTTAGATATACGTATCACAGACATTTTCTCCTACCCTATTGTTTCGTTTCTAAATTTTAGTATCATTTTTAATAAGCAGAGTTTTTTATCTTGATGAAATATTTAAGAAAGTTTAAAGTTATTGCTATTTGTCTTCTCTAGAAAATCATTGCCTATCCAAGATCTAGAAAATGTATACATTTAGCTTTTCTCAATTTCTACAAAACTTTTAAGATTTGATTAAGATTGCATTGAATCTGTTCATTAATTTGGGGGATAACTGACATATATGAATATTTAATTTCCTAATCCATGAAGAACATATATGGCTTTTCATCATTAAACGTTTTGAAATTAGTCTCAATAATGTTTTATAGTTTTCAGTATAGTTATTTTGCAGATATTTTGGTTTATTTATTTCTAGATATATTTTACGCTATTAAAATATAAATATTTTATGTCATTTTCCATTTTCTTGCTGCTACTCTAAAGATACATTATTGACTTTTGCATATTGGCCTTGTTTTCTGCATCCTTGCTGAAATCACTTATCAGTGTTATATATTTGTTCTGATAGATTTCTTGCTTTTCACATAACAATTATGTCTGAAAGTGAAGTATGTTTTGGTTTTCCTTTAGAATAATTACACGTTTATTTCTTATCCTTGCCTTATTGTACTGGATAGAACCTTCTGCACACTATTCAATGTAATGGTAAGAGTAGACATCCCTGCTTTGTCGCAAATGTGAGGAAAAAAGTGTGCAATGTTTAACCATTAAGTATGATGTTAGTTGCAGGTAATGTTTGTAGATACTCATTAACAGATTGAGTCACTTTCCTGCAAGTAGTGGTTGGCTGAGAGTTTTCAATATGAATGGATATTGAATTTGGCCAAATACTTTATCTGTATCTATTGAGGTTATCATAAGATGTTCTTTGTTCTTTTAATGTTAATCAATTAATGTCTTAATGTTAAGCCAACCTTGCATTCCTGTGATAAGCCTCGCTTGCTTATAGTATATTTCATATTTGTATACTGCTAGGTTCAATTTGCTAATGATTTATTAAGGATGATTGTTTTATTTACGTTTGTGAAGAACATTGCCTATAATTTTCTGCTTTTGTTATGTAATGTCTGTCAACTTTATTAAGTCATATTTTCCAAGGTATTTGTCTCTTTGATTTAAGTTGTCATTGGTGTAAAGTGTTGGTCATAAATTGTTTATAACATTTTAATGTCTGTAGGACATGAAGCAAGATCTATTTTGTTATTCTTTACATTGATATAATTTGTGTTTTCTTTTTTATTGATCAGTCTTGCTAGATGTTTTAAAATTTTGCTTCTTAAGGCATCATTTAGATAATAAAATTTAAAATCTTTCTTGTTTTTAATATGAACATTTAAAACTAAATTTTCCAAAAGCACTATATTTATCTGCATTTTGTGAACTTTTGATTTGTTGCATTTTCATTATGACTAAGTTTTAAAATATTTTCTAATGGCCTTTGTAGCTCCTTTTTCACTCATGTTTTATTTAGAGAATACAAGATTGGTATATGAAAATCAATCATAGTTTTACTGACAGCAACAAATAATCAAAAAATGAAATTAACCAAAAAATTTCATTCACAATAACACTAAAGGAAACAGTTAAAAATAAATTTAACCCAAAAATATATAACTTGTACAATGAAATGTTTAAAATATTACTGAAAGAAATAGAAGACCTAAATAAATTGAGAGATATTTCATGTCTATGGATCTGAAGATTCAATATTGTCACAATAAAGTTCTCCTCAAATCCATCCATAAATTTCACACAATTCCTCCCAAATCCAAAGTCAGGTTTTTGTGTAGAAATGGACAAGCTGATCCTAAAATGCACATAGGGATAGAAGAAAAAGAAGAGAGGAGGGTGTACATGACTATATTTCAAAACAGTATGAAGCTGCAATAATTGAGAAGACGTGGTTTTGCTTTAAAGAAAGGTATATAGGTAATGGAACAAAATTTAGCATCAAGCGATCTAGCCTTACATTTGTGATCAATTGATTTTTGACAAAGATGTCAAGGTGATTCAGTGGAAGAAAGAATAGTCTTTTCAACAATTTGTGATGGGACAATTGGATATGCACATGCATAAAATGAATTAACATAGACCCTCATCTCAGGCCATACAGAAATTAACTTAAAATGCATTATAGTCCAAACTGTATAAACTATAGCTAAAAATCGTCTAGAAAAAAATGTAGGTGTAAGACCTTGTAACCTTGCGTTGGGCAAAGAGTTCTTTGATATGACAGCAAAGGCACGATCCATAGAAGAAGAAGAAAAGGTAAATTGGACTGCATCAAATTAAAGACTTTGGCACTTTGAAAGCCTGTTGAGAAAATAAAAATACCAGACTGTGAAAAAATATTTGCAAATCATGTATCTGTTAAAGGAGTTGTGTCTGGAACTCCTACAACTCAGTAATAAGAAGATTAATAGCCCAATTACACAGTGGACAAAAGCTTTAACTAGATACTTACCAAGGAAGATACACATATGGCAAAAAGCACGTGGAAACATGTTCAACATCATTAGTCATTAGGAGAATGCAAGTTCAAATCGAAATGAGATGCTACTTCCTGCCTGTTGAAGGTCGCCAAGGCCGACAGTACCAAGGGCGGCTGAGGATGTGAGAAACTGGGTTCCTCCTAGACCATCCACAGGAAAACAACATGGGACGGTCACTTTGGAAAGGAGCTGGGCACTTCTTTAAAAAGTTCAACATACAACCCAGCAATTCCACTCCTCAGAGGCTACCCAAGAGAACTGAAAACATATGTCCATGCAAAAATGTGTGCACACATGATCAAGCAGCATTATTTATAAGAACCCCTAAGTGTAAAACGGTCTAAATGTCCATCAGCTGGTGAATGTATAAATAAAATGTATCCATGCAAAGGAATATTATTCAATGATTAAAGGAACAAACTGCTGATACGTGCTGCAAGATGGATGACCCGCAGAAGCATTATTTTAAGTGAAAGAAGTTAGACACAACAGATGATCTATTGCATAACTCCTTTATATGAAACATCCAGAATAAGCAAATGTATGGAGACTGAAAGCCGATGGCTGTTTGCCAAAGGCAGGTGGTGGGAGTGGGGATTAACCATGAATAGCCATGAGGAAAATATAAGGGCAGTGTTTTAATGTGGACTGTGCTAATGTTTGCACAATTCTATAAATAAATAAAGAGGAATGTATTGTTACATTTCCAAAAACTTGGGAATTTTTAGAAAAGATTTTTGTCACTATTGAATTGTCTTTTAATTGTCTTACAGTCGGATAACGCACAAAGTAGATTTTTATGTTATAAAATTTATCGAGACATTTTCCAGCCTACCCAATGACCTTTGCTGGTGGCGATTTCCTACACACTTGAAAAGAATGTGTATTGTGTCTGGCAGTGCTTTCTATAAATGACAATCAGATATACTCTGTGGATAGTACTCTTCAAACTTTTTATATCCTTACTGTTTTTTTGAAAATGAATTTTAATTTGTTTTTGTTATGTGTTCTATCAATTACTGAGAGATGGGCTTCGAAATTTCCGATCCCAAGTGTGGGATTCTCTATTTGCTTCTGTCAGTTTGGGATTCTCGTATTTTTGGGGGCTGTTATTAACTGCTCTTGTATGTTACTGTTATCTCTTTGTGGTGCACTGCCTGTTCTACCATGATTACATTCCCTTTTTAATCTCTAATTATAATCCTGGTCTTGGATGGTACATTGTCTTACATTATTATGATGACACCAGAAGTCTCATGCTTGTTGTTTTCATGATGTATGTTTCCCCACTATTTTACTTTTAAATTATCTGTCTTTATGTTTGAAATGTTTCTCTCGTAAATAGCACATAGTTGAATCTTGCTTTTGATGCATTCTGATACTCTCTTTCAATTATTGTATTTTATTTATAGTTCATGTCATTATTGATATATAATTTATCAAGCATATTCTTTTTGCAATTTGTTCAATCTGGTTTTTGCTTCTTATTTTTTTCCTGTCTTCATTAATCAAATATATTTTAGAATTTTATTTTATTTTCTCTATTGATATTTTAGTTTTACTTTTGTGTTTGCGTGTGTTTAAGTGCTTGAGGGTTCCAATAGGCGTCCTTAATTTATCACTTAATTTATCCATGCAAAAGAATATTATTCGTTGATTAAAGGAACAAACTGCTGATATGTGCTCCAAGATGGATGAAGTATTAAAGAGTATTAAACTATTTCTAGTTTAAGAGTGAGTATTAAACTATTTCACTATTTGTTATAAAACTGAAGAACGGCACAGTGTATTATTCTGTTGAAGTCTCTCTTCCTGTCCTCGGCCACATGCTCTCCATCTGCACACGCAGCACGATGTCCTTCCCAAGGCTACTTCTTTCAAAACTCACTCACCTGATGCTCTGTAATCTTGTCTGTATATCTGAGTGTTCATCCCATATTCCTTCTTCAGTTTAAAGAATTTTCTTATAGCATTCTTTCAGTTTTGGTTCATTGAAGACTAATTGTTTCACCTTTTTTTAATTAAATATAGTCTTTATTTCACATACGTTGAAGTATGTCTTCCTGGTTATATAATTCTAGATTCAGACTTCCCCCTCTTTTCCCCCCAGCATTTTATTTTTATTTATTTATTTATTTTGAAATGGAGTCTTGCTCTGTTGCCCAGGCTGGAGTGCAGTGGCACGATCTCGGCTCACTGCAACCTCCGTCTCCTGGGTTCAAGCCATTCTCCTGCCTCAGCCTCCCAAGTAGCTGGGATTAAAGACATGTGCCACCACACCCGGCTAATTTTTGTTTTTTCAGTAGAGACTGGATTTCACCATGTTGACCCGGCTGGTCTCAAACGCCTGAGCTCAGGTGATCTGCCCACCTCGGCCTCCCAAAGTGCTGGGATTACAGGCATGAGCCACCGCACCCGGCCCTCCCCTAGCATTTTAAAAACACTGCTCGATCTTCTCCTGCTCTCCAGCATTTCTGATGAGAGGTCATAGTGTGATTCCTTTGTATGTGACCAACCTAGTGTTTTTTTCTCCAGTTACTTTGAAGGTTTTCTCTTTCTCTTAAACTTTGATTTTTTTATCTACATATTAGTGATGTATGTAAATAGAGTTCTCTCTGAATTTATCCTGTGTGGTATTCATTGATCTTCTTGGATTTAATTTCCATCAAATTCAGAAAAATTTTGGTAATTGTTTTTCAGATATTTGTTTGTACTCCATTTTCCCTTTTCTGTCCCCATGAGACTTCAAATATATGAGCTATCGCTTCCTATTATCTCATGGGTTTCTCAGGCTCTGTTCATTATTTTTACAGTCTTTATCATTGTTACTCTTCAAGTTAGATAATTTCCATCGATTTGCCTTCAAGTTCGCACTTCCTTCTGCAATATACTATCTCTGTCTCTTAATTCCTTTCAGTAAATTTTTTTAAATGTGATTTTCAGTTATAGAATTTCCCAATTATTTTTTACAGGATGTGTTTCTCTGCCGAGATCACTGTTCACTCATCAGGACCATTCCTCATGTTAAATGCCTGCAGCTATTGAAAAAATAGCCCCGTGGAAGCCTTGGTTGCCACCTTCACATCTAAATTCCTCAGTGTTAGTTCCTCTTGATGGCTTTTTCTTTGCCTGAGGGTAATTCTGGTCGTGACTAAGACTATTTTTGTTGTACTGTGGACACTGTGGTGACATATTTCAGGAGGAGGAGATTGTGTCCTTTCAAGAAGGTTCCTTGTTTTGTTTTTGTTTTTCCTAGAAGGCAGATAAAATGTAGGTATCAGGCTTTCTTTGATTTTATTACAACAATTGAACTTTGGCATGGTCCTTCATCCCAGCGTGTGGTTCTTACACTAAGGTGTCGTCCTTACTCTTTGAGCTACAGTCTCTCTGGGTTCTCAGCTGAATGCCCAAGATGTTCAAGTGAGCTTTCTGCACTGGCTGCAGCAGGCCCTGAGCTTTCCAGCAGGCAGGCCCTAAAATCTCAGGTTCCCTCCCAGCCCCAGCAGCAGTTGTCTCTGAGTCCTGCAGATCTTGTTCCAGGTGTGCGCAGCCCAGTCTTGATCTCTGCTGTCTTCTGCATTCAGGCCTTGCTCTGCCTGGGTACCTCTCCCCAGCCCCAGCAGAAAGCTGGGTCCACAGCCGACTCCAGGCTCCCACTGGCTTTTCTCCAGGATCATGGTTCTGGGGTGCCTTCAGTCCTGGGTCTGGAACCTGGTTTGTAGTTAAAGGTGAAAGAGTAACTCCTTCATCAGTTACTCTAGGATGGCCAGGAGCAAAAGTGTGTGTTTTTCTGCTCATTTGTTCTACTTCTCTAAACTTGCACTAGAGTCTTATAACTGTGGCTTTATAACATACCTTGATATCAGCTCACGTAAGGTTTTCATTTTGTTCCTAACTTCCTTGCTGGCACCTTTTGAAGGAAAGAAGATTCCTAACTTCCTTGCTGGTACCTTTTGCAGGAGAGAAGCTGAGCTTTTAGAAATATAGTCGGGTTAATCTTTTTTCTTTTATGTAGAAGCCCTTGTTTGCCATCCCAGCCTTTAAATGTGTTAGCATCAATTTCTCTTGATAGCTTTTTCTATTGCTTAAGGGCCATATTTTCCTGTTTCTTAGTATAACTCATGATATATTTTTTGCTAATAATATTTTCATTGTATTCTGGACATTGTAGTGATACTTTCTAGGAAGATGAATCATATTTTTGTCCCCTTTAAGCAATATTTGCCTGTCCGAAATTCAGAAAGTTATGGTCTTTTGTCTTTTTCTAGAAGCCTTTAAAAAAATTTTAAACTTCAGAAGTCTGTGATGCATCTGAAAATATTTGTGGGACAGGAGAAGGGCCAGGCTTCATTGTTGTTTCTCAGCCCCGCTCTAGGTCTCCAGTGGGTCCAGCATGACTGGAAAATCCATCCCTCCTCCATGGAATTGCGGTGGCATCATCACTGTAATTCAGACAGGTGCATAGATCTATTTCTGGATTTACTCTTCTGTGCATTTGTTCTACTTCTCTAAACTTGCACTAGAGTCTTCTAACTGTGGCTTTATAACGTACCTTGATATCAGCTCGTGTAAGATTTTTGTTTTGTTCATTTTCTTTGAGGTTTCCTTGACTCTTTTTTTTTTCTTTTTTCTTTCTTTTTTTTTTGCCTTTTGTGTTTTCACATACACTTTAGAAGAATTGTATCAGTTTCCATGGGAAAATCTGTAGGGGATTTTGGGGAGAACTGCATCAACTACGTACATCCGTTTAGGGAGAATTGACATCGTATAATGAATCTCCCAGTGGGTGAGTGTAGATAGCTGTCCATTCCTATAGATCTTCTTTAATTTTTCTAAGTAACATTGTATCAGTTTCAGACTGAAGTGTTCCACAACTTTCTCTAGGTTCATTTCTACTTATTTGATTTGTGATGCTATTTTAGTTAGTATCTTTTTAAAAGTTTGTTTTCTATTTGATTGTAGCAGGCATACAGAAATGCACTACTTTTTGTTGCTGTTATTTTTATACAACAGCAGTACAGGACTTCACCAAATTCGTGTATTATTGCTAATGTTTTGTCAGTAGATACTTTGGACTTTTTGTGTCTATAATGACATTTTTTCCCCCTTTTCTATCTTTATCTCTTTTATTTCTGTTTCTTGCCTCATTGCACTGACTAAAGCCTTTATTCCTATGTTGAGTAGAATTTGGAATAGCAGACACAAGAGCTTTTTTGATGTTACATGCAAAGCTTTCAGAAATTAACCTTTAAATGTGAAGTTTGTGGTAGGTATTTTGTAGATACATTTAT
The DNA here is from genome assembly GCF_000951035.1 of Colobus angolensis palliatus. Classification (NCBI taxonomy): domain Eukaryota; kingdom Metazoa; phylum Chordata; class Mammalia; order Primates; family Cercopithecidae; genus Colobus; species Colobus angolensis. The sequence goes on along the minus strand of NW_012115244.1, from coordinate 3,058,907 downwards.
CGAAATAATGAAATTCCCATCTCACTCCTGTTTTTTGAGAGTCTCTAGTCTGTGTGTCAAAGTGCGGCTAATGTGTGTGTGTGTTGCACAATTTTAAATGATTATATAATTTGTCTTTTTTTCTTTCATTCTGCAAAGTGCCTTGATTTATTTTGAAATATTTATTAACTTTGCATTCCAGGAATCCATGCCACTTGGTCATAATGTATTAACCTTTTTATTTACAACCAAGTTCTCATTCTGTATTGATTTTAGTGTTTTTGTACTCTGTCAGTGGGGGAGATAGGTTTCCATTTTCTAATACCTTTGCCAGGTTTTATGTAAAAATAGTAAATTGGGCTCATAGATACTGGGCAGCTTCTCTCAGTTCCTATCTTTGTAAGGTCTCCTATAATAATAGTTTTACACTTTCTCTCAAAACTTAAAATTTATTTTTACCCTTTCCCTCAAAATTCACTTGTGGATTATTTTGAACTTCTGGATTTTTGTTTTGTTCGGTAGATTTATACAGGTGGACATGGGGGGAGAATTGTAAAGTAATAGGTGCAATTTCTTTACTGAACATGGGGCTACTAAGATTTTTAAGTTTGTTCTTGTGACATACTTAGAAAGCATTTTTAAAACATTTTTCTCATTTCATTTAAACTGCCTAATTTACTGTTGAAGTAGTTTATAATATTTTTTCTTTTAATATCTGTAGGATCTGTAATAAATTTCCTTTTATCGTTCCTGATATTGGTAATATTTTATTTGATATATCTTGCTCAGTTTAACTGTCTATAATCTTTTTTAAAAATAAGCCATTTCTTGGCTTTGCTAGTTTTTCTTGTTTCTTTTTCTTCTATTTCATGTTTTTGATAGCTCTATCTTTCTTTTCTCTACCCTCAGTGACTTTGATGTGCTGTTCCTGTGCAAGATTCGTGAGGTCCAAACTTCGATGATTGATTTTATTTATTTTATACATATGCGTTTAAGGCTATTAATTTCCCTCTCTTAGCTTGACAATAATGCATTCTGTAGCAATTCTTATGGTGGCTACCTTAGTTTTCCTAACATATGTCTTAGAACTTTATGGCCCAATAACAACTGTGTCTCATACTGAGGTAGTTAAAAACATCTAGAGAAAGTGAACATGTGGTCATCAAAGTAGCAATAACAAGACTGAGAGGTAACTGCCCAATATAAATGATGGAAGCAAGAAGACACTAGAATTGCATGCTATTCCTAAAGTTCTTTTAAAAGTCCCAAGGTAGAGTTTTATACAGAGTTATAGCATCATTGTAAATGAAGACTAAATAAAGACATCCAATAATGTTAGACGTCCTAAGAATATTTCAACATCAATTACCTCCTGCCTTTTGCATGTTTATTGGCATGAATTTAAATTACACACACACACCCCTACACACACACACACACAAAATTCTAGAGGGCATTTATATTTTGTATAATTCAGTTCATATTTAACTATTTTCTAATTAAATTATACCTATATTTTGTCCTTTTCTTTGCATTTCATTCCCTTCTGTGCTTCCTTTTTTTCATTTCATTGTCCGATCTGACATTTGTATAGATTCTAGTCTGTAGGCTAAAAACTGTTAGTTTTTGATTGACTAATATGTCTTTATTTACAACGATGCTATAATTCCGTATAAAACTTTACCTCAGGGCTTTTTAAAGAACTCCCATATAGCGTGCAGTTCTGGCACCTTCTTGCTTCCATGGTTTATATTGGAAGGTTACCTTTCATTCTTGTTACACCTGTGTTGATGACCACATGTTCTCTTTCTCTGTCTTTAAGACTTTTTGTCTTGTTCCCCCAGCAGTTTTCCTGCAGTATGCCCAGGAGTCAGGTTTCCTTTGAATGGATCCATCTTGGCTTAACAGATCTTTCTGAGTCTGTGGCCTGAAGTCTACCTTCAGTTTTGGAAAACATTGTGACCTGTATCCCATCACATTTTACTTCTGTTCAGATGTGATTTTCCCACTCTTGTCACTCCATGTTCCCCCATGAGTGTGCTCTGCCCCTCCCATCAACACACTCACTGCCATTTCTACTGTTGCCATGTGGTCCAGGCCACCACCGTCGCTCCCTTGGCCTGCTCAGAGGCCTACTGACTCATCTCCTTATTCCATTCTCACCCCCAGATAATCCGCTCTGCAGAAACAGCAGCCAGGATTATACAACGTATAATAGGCTCGTTCTTTCTCCTGCTTCCAATGCTTCTGTGGTTTCCATTATGCTCAGACCACAAACAAAACTCCCGTACCACACTGAGCCCACCGCCTCTGGCTCTCGCCAACTTCCCAGTCTCCTCACCCGCCCTTTCCTCCTGCTCATCATGCTACACCACAGTGCTCCATGACTGTGCCTGTGTGTGCAGCACGCACCTATGTGTGCATGCATGTGTGTTTATATTTAGATGTGTGTTTATGCACACTTGTGTGTGTACATACATATACATGCATGTACCTATGCGGGTATGGGCACATACTCATGCATGTGTGAGTGTGTTATCTCAATTATTCCAAGGGGCTTGGTCTCAAGCCCTCTTCCTCTGAGACCCTGTTCCCCTTGCCTGCTCGTCCTCTGTCCTCAAGTGGCTGGATCCTGAGATGCCCGTCCCCTGGGGTCCCCTGTGACCACCCATTCTGCCCCCTCACTATTGTTCTTCATCTTGGCGCTGTGTGTGTTCCTCACAACACTCATCTCCGTAACTTTCACTTGTTTCTTTGCCCAGGTTACCTAGCTCTGTTTGCTTTGTGTGTGTGTGTGTGTGTGTGTGTGTGTGTGTGTGTGTTGGGTGTAAGCGTCTCAATAGAAAACAGGCTTCACAAGTCAGGGCCAGTTCTTTTCCAGCCTCGCTGTCTGCACCTGCTGAGTATTTTGAACACATGGATAAATGATGGCTTGAGGCTCAATAGGTACATGTTGGATTGATCAATGGTGTAATGCCTGTCTTTAAGTACAAACTGCAAAGTGAAGCCACCTAGATTTATTTCCTTTCTCTGGACCTAGTGTCCCAAACTGAACACCAAGACTGAGGCAGATTTGAAATGATCCAGCCCCTTGGTTCCCGCCCCTGAGCAGTCTCGGAAGCCTTCCCTCGAGCCTCCAACCCTGTCAGTCCTTCCTGAGACTGTGGTCTTAGCAGACGTCCTGGGGCTTGTTCAAGAGGTAAAAAAAATCCACTGACATTTTATGCTGGTTGGTTCTGAAGTTCTTTATAGATCTTCATTCCACGGCTTCTGATCTCTACGCATTTATCCTGAGCATTTCTTCTGTGTCAGAACAACAAACACGTGCCCGGAATCTCGCTGTGGGATGTTTTAAAGTTCGGTCTACACACGAATCGGCATTGCTGTGTTTCCGTCTGTTGGATTTTCCTACCGTGTCCCCCTTTGCATGCCCAGCGGGCACCATGGATTAATAAGCAGCTATTGGGCAGGGCTGGGCCAGGCACTGCCCATGGATGACACAGAACCAGCTGGAAGCATGTGCTTCTGTGGTTCCCACTTCGCATTTGAGGAAAGTGAGACTCAGGTTTCTATTCCCAAGGTCATGTGGCAATGGCCCTGGATCTAGGTCTCTGGGACACGTCCCACGCTCCTCTCCACTGGCCTAGACTGACCATAGCTCTGTAGGATGATTAGAGGAGGGGGTGACCGTGTGCCCCTTCAGCCCAGTGACTGACCCCTGCAGTGGCACCTCCGAAGATGTCTTGTTAAACTTGAGTCTGATCATTTTCCTTCCCTGCTTAATTAGCCTTGCAGCATTCCTGCCCCTGGAGATTAAATGTAAAATTCTTGGCATTGGGCTTTTTTTTTTTTTTTTTTTTTGACAGAGTCTTGCTCTGTCCCTAGGTTAGAATGCAGTGGTGCAATCTCGACTCATTGCAACCTCCACCCCCAAGGTTCAAGCGATTCTCCTGGCTCAGCCTCCCGAGTATCTGAGATTACAGGCACACACCACCATGTTGGGCTAATCTTTTGTATTTTAAATAGAGACAGGATTTCACCATGTTGACCAGGATGGTCTCGACCTCTTGACCTCGTGATCTGCCTGCCTTGGCCTCCCAAAGTGCTGAGATGACAGGTGGGAGCCACCGTGCCCAGCCGGCGTCTTTCCCTACTGTATCCATCTACTTGGGCTGCCATAGTTAAGTATCACAAGCAACTGCCATAGTTAAGTGTCACAAGCAACTGCCATAGTTAAGTATCACAAGCCACTTAGACAACAGAAATGCACCTTCTCGCAGTTTTGAAGGCTGGAAGTCCCAAATCGAGGTGTCAGCAGGATGGTTTCCTTCTGAAAGCTGTTTGGGGAGCTCCAGGCCCCTCTCCAGCTTCTGGGGGTCTCAGGCACTCCTTGGCTAATTGAGGGCCTTCTTCCCCCTGTGTGTTCACTAGGTCTCCCCTATGTGCATCTGTCTGTCCCCATTTATCCCATGTATAAAGGACACCAGTCAGATTAGATCAGGGCCCACCCTTATCACCTCATCTTGATTACCTTCAAAGACTCGACTTCCAAATAAAGTCACATTTACAGGTACTGGGGGTTAGAACTTTGGCATATTTTGTGGGGCATGGTTCAACCCATAACACACACCTCTTCAGCCTGTGCCCTGCCCCCTTGGCCTTATTTTTGTACCTGCAACCCACAATCCTTTCCTGCCTCAGGGCTTTTCCCAGCCTGGAACTCACCCCTCCCACCCAGTTTATTGCCCCTTAGCCCTGGACTCCTCCTCTAATTTGGATCCTACTGTTCTTTGCTCCATGCCATGCTCTCCTTACCCTTCCCGGTTGGAGGCATTTATGCATTTAATGTCAGGGTCGCTGAATTGCATCCTGAGAGCTTGGACCCTCTCATTCTATTCATGATGGCTTCTCCAGGCCTGAAGGGGTGTCTGATACACAAAGCATACTCAGTATTGAGGATGGAATAGGCATTGGTATGAGCTGGTGGAATTAAACTCACTTGCTCGTTCTGAGACTGTGAGGACACCCTGGTTCACACGGCTGGTTATGACACAATGCATGTAAACACAGCAAAGGAAGCCAATATTGTGGATGATGGCCCAGTGCCCTGGGGAACCCACACGGCTGCAGCGTGCACCTGCCATCTCACCGGGGGCTGCTCAGCCCTTCTCGGAGCTCTCAGGGGACGCCTTTCTTTGGGACATCAGAGAACGAGGTGGCATTGTTTCCTTACAGAACAAAGTCAATGAGAGGTCCGGGCGAGCATCAGCAGTTTCGGTGCCTTATTCCCCTTGGGAAGGTGTGTGCCATGAAGGGTGCCTGGGAGCCGAGAGCTACAGATGGCAACCGCCTGTGCTGGGCAGACTGTGCGGCCTCAGAGGAAGCCCAGTGCTTCCAGGGTAGAGGAGAAGCCCCACCAGGACAGATCCAGTCCCCGGCACAAGTCCAGGGGTCAGCCTGGAGGCATCATGTGCCGTCAGTCAGAATGCTCTGCTGGCCAACGGTGGGCACCAAATTCAGAAGTGGGCAGCTACATTAAAAACGGGGAAGCAACTTTGACGTTCCTCAGTAGAAGCTTGTCTAAGTCCTTTACTGTCTGCCCACAGACCAGAGTCCTGACCAGGCGGGACACGTTTCTCTCAGAGGGACAATGGGTGATGTGGAAAGTGTTCACAGCTGTTTTATGTGAAACACGTTACAGCACATTCGAATGTTACAGAGCATCTTGCACATCTGATTTCAAGGTTGATCAAATGTTGTCTGCATCAGCCCTGGGGATCTGCACACACATATGTCATCTAGGCACGTATGTGTTACGTATATACCGGGTGGAAAAACAAGGCTGGGATGATTTAGCGAGATGACTTGCTTTTCTAACTGACCCTTTAAATTTATTCAGCAGGGTTCTCTATTCTCCTGCCCTGGATGAAAACAGGCAGTACCATGAATTTCCTTGTCACTCTCAGGTAATAAAAGATACCGAAGTTGGTTATTAGTATGCTCAGTCCAGTGTCATAATCAAAACTCTGAACAGGATTGAAAGCGGGGGCCTCTCTCATCTCTGTATTCAGACCTGCTCTGGGCAGAAAACCTGCAGGAGGCACACGGGGTGTGGCCAGCTGCCCCCTTCCTCTCCACCTTGCATTCTCCCTCCTCTCATCTTATTAAAGTTTCACCCCATTGGGGTTCTTATTTGAGTGGTACTGCAGTGAGGTGGGTGTGGAAGGGGCTCAGAGCTACCTGGTGGGCCCATGTATGCGTTTTTTCTGAGGTCCTTTCTTAGCAGCTGGGCGCTCCTGTGCAGCACGTGGAGGAGGGCAAAGGCCTCTGTCCCACTGCCCATTCTTCTGTCCTCAGCCTGGGGCCTCCTGCAGCCTCCAGCTGCTTTCTGCTAAGGTGACTTTGACCTTCCCAAGGATGTTGGCTAGGATGACCTCCTTTGGCTTGGCTTCCCCTCTGCCCACGTCCGTGCATAGCAATCCATTATGTGCCCTTTGCACCCAAAGCTTCTGGAAAGGCAGAGTTGATTCAGGGTCTGAGATCTTCAAAGGCTCCTTGGCCATTCAGTTGTGTTTCTAGCTTGGAAATGGTTTCCCCACATCTCACTTGACCTAGGTTTTGGGGCCAAGAGGAAAAGTTTGAGACTCATGTGGGGGTCAGGAAGTTGGCAAGGAATGAGGGAGGCTATCTGAGCTGCTTTAATTTTAGATTTTCCTTGACTAGGCAAAAAGAGTGTTCCCTAAGATGAAGCTGAGCTCACCAGGGCCCTTTAGTGGGATCTGAGTCTTCAGTGCAATAAAACGTGTTCATTTGCAGGTCATTATCTCCTGTGTGAATTGGTCCCTCAAGGGCAATGAGGGGAGGGATAGCTGGAGCTGGTTCTCCGGGGTGTGCTGGCTGCAGCGCTCCCTCATCACTGGTCACCCTGAGGACCACTTGGTAGTTGTGTGTTCAGGGAGAAATGACACAGATAGCCAGATTGTCACTGTAGAAAGATCTCAGTCTCAGTGGCTCAGCTTCTGTGGGTGATGGATGGAAGAGCTATGCACCTATAATGTGACTATTTGAATAAGGTATTTTTTAGAACAGTTCTAGGTTTGCAGAAAAATTGCAAAGAAAAGGTAGAGAATTTCCACATATGTCATGTCCAGCTTCCCTACCATTAACATATCACGGTAGTAAGGTACATTTGTCATAACTGATGAACCAATATAGACATGCCTTTGTTAACTAAATTTCATAGCTTATTTTGATTTCTCTGTGGTGTTTTGTTATAAATCGAATGGCCTTTATTTTTCTGTTCCAGGACCTCATATAACATTTCTTCATCATGTCTCCTTAGATTCCTACTAGCTGAGACTGTTACTCAGACCTTCCTTGTTTTTCATGACCTAGACAATTTTAAGGAGTGTCAGAGATTTTGTAGAATGTCCCTCAAATGGGGTTCGTCTGATGTGCTTCTCATGGTTTGACGAGGGTGACCACAGGGCACGGTGCCCTCTCATCACACTGTGCCAGGTGCTTGCTGTCAATGTGACCCTGGCTGGTTGGTGCTGACCTTGGTCACGTGGCTGAAGTGTGTTCATCAGCTTTCTTTACCGTAGAGTTTGTCTCTCTTCACCTCTCTATACTGGACTTACAGCAAGGAAGCCACCATGCCCAGCCCAAGTTAAAGGGGGATGTAAGTCCATAAACCATTTGAAATTCTTCTGTGTGTCAGATTTGTCTCTTTGCCCTACTTATGAATTGATGCAGTCACATACTCATCAGCATGGGTTCGTGGATACTCATTTTATCCTCTGGGTTACAACGCAGAGTGACGTTCTTTTGTTGCTCACTTGTTCCAGCGCCGGCCGTCGGGTCTCCTGGATGCGCCCCCTCACTAGGGGTGGTGTGAGCCCTTCCTTACTTTCTGGCCCTACAAGATGCTCCAGGCTCGGCTTGTACACTCCCTGCCCAGCCCTAGAGTCAGCTGTTTCCCTAAGGAACTCAGGTTCCTTCCATTGGAGCACAGAATCAGAAACCAAAGTAGATGGTCAAGGAAGGGAGCATGTGAGACTGAGGGGAATAGAGCAGGACATGAGCGCATGAGGGGCAGGACCCACCCTTTCTGTGTTCAGACCCCTCATCTTCAACCTGAAAGCCATCGCAGTCACTGTCCCTTCCCACTAAGGAGGGGCCCTGGGGAATTCATTCTCCTTGTCCCCATAGATCTGGGCTCATGTACTCTGTACCAAGACCTTCCCACCACCATCATCCTGAAAAGGGAGGCCAGAGCACTGATGTAAAGCAGAGAGTGATGCCCTCGGTGGGGAAGAAGGCACAGTGGGCAGAAGCTAGGAGGTGGGCATGGGGCAGCGAGGGTGGTGGGGGCAGTGAGGGTCACAGGGGCATCCTGTCCCAGCAAGGGCAGGCCAGGAGCCATGGCCTTGGAGCATCTCAGGGACAGCCACTTCCAGTGGTCCTGCTCGCTGTCTTCCATACCTGACTTCCGTGCCAGTTTCCTCCCTGCCTCATCCTCAACTTACCCCGGGGTCAGGGGGACTTTGGCACCACCAGGCCTCACTTGGTGCAGACATCTCTCTCCTACGTGCTCTCAGACAGACAATCTCATTTGACTTTGAAGTGGCTTTTGTCATTTGCAGTGTGTGATGAGGAAACTGAGTCCCAGGGAAGTTGAACAAGTCAGAGGCCGCGTATGTCTTCCACAGCAGATGCAGGATGTGAGGCAAGTTCGTGGGGGTTACAGAGTTTCGCTGTTTCACATGGGGAAGCTGTCATTCAAGGTCACGTGTCCAGGAAGTGATGACGCCGACCTCCATTTTCTAGTAACTGTGCAACCTGAAGTTTGTTGATTTAATACAATTCTAATCATCAGGATTTTCCAAAGCTCTTTCATTGAGGCTTAGAGTCATGATGTCACTCAGCTCCGTCCGTAGGAACCATGCTCAGGGAGCTGCCCAGGCAACCTGGGACTCTGCCTCCATCTTGGCCCATGGAGAACCTTCTCCTGGAGGCAGGCAAGGGTGGAATCTGGGGCCTCCCCCACCTGCAGCTGATCAATATCTCCTGGGCTTTCCTCCAGCAGAACACTTAGAACCTTTTGCTGTAGCCTGGGGCCATGCCCTGGGGCCGTCCTTCCAAATTCTCATACCTGCCAAGGACCCCTGGCTGCTGCTAATTGAAAAGCACCAAAGGTTAATGGCGGAAGGTTAACATCAAGGCCTAGAGCTTTGGGGCTGAAAGCCAAGTCTCAGATAATGAAGGCTGGGGAGATCTTCTAGATGCTTCCTTTAATCAGTTTGGGTATCTATGCGTTCACCTACAAGTGGGGGGCAGGGGTGACTGATTTCAGCGCTGTGAATTGGCTTTCCCCTGCAGCCACCGCTGTAACGATGATGAAGTTGCCCTGGAACGTGCATGCGTCCACATTCATTGCACTCCTTCCCAGTAAAGTGGACGAGCAAGTATGACCGCTGCGGGACAGATGAGGATACTGGCTGAGAGCGGCGCAGTGGCGAGCCCAGGGCTGGACCTGAAGCCATATTCTGTGCTTATCTGTGCCCATCTTCCCAATGCTCTGACTAAGTCTCTGGATTCTGAACGATCTCCACTTGCCTGTACTTGTCTTTCTTGTGATTTGGGGATCCTGGGAGTTCCCATGCCTTTGCTTCTCTGTGTGCACCTGCAGCCCCGTGCCAGCAGCCACAGCAGCACCATAGAGCAGAAAGCAGAGTCCCGGCACCACGGACCAGCATCCATACGCCCTCCCCCTGCCCACCTGGGACACTCCAGGCTCCCTGAGCCACGGACCAGCATCCATGAGCCCTCCCCCTGCCCACCTGGGACACTCCAGGCTCCCTGAGCCATGGACCAGCATCCATGCGCCCTCCCCCTGCCCACCTGGGACACTCCAGGCTCCCTGAGCCTACTCCAAGCCTCTGCTCAGCCAGCCTGTCCTTTTCTCTGGGTCTTCGCCTGTGCTGAGGGTCCCTCTGCCTGAAGCACTCTGACGGGGGCCCTGACCACCCCCAGGTTCCTCTCCACCCATCTGCACATGCCAGAGCCTTGTCCTCCTTCAGCTCCTGTCACCTCTGGAAGCCCCAGCTAGCACAGGCCTCCCCTGCACAGGCAATCACAGCCCCGAGTGCCTGCCTCACAGCATATCCCCAAGCCCCAGAGGCCTTTTCCTGGTTGTCCCGGGCTCCTCTAATGTCAGTTCTGCTGGAGCTGCAAGAGCTGGCCAGAGCCCTCTCTTGTCTTCCCGTCTCGCCGCTGTGCCCGGGACCTGGAAGAGTCTCTGGTGATTCCAGGCAGTTGGTCTTTGTCTCCCCAGGAACGAGGACGAAGGGATGAGCATGATTGTGGCAGCATGCACCTGCTTTCTGCTTTAGGCTGGGACAATGGGAAGTGGATGACAACCTCCTCATAGTGGATGCCTGTGAGCCCCAGACACCCAAGGCCACCAGCAACTTCAAAACAGAACAATGCAAGAAGCCCAGCCGATGGCCCAGTCCTGCCCATCAGAGGAGCCAGACCCTCCTGTTCTGATGGTGAGGCAGGGAGGGCCTGGTCCCACCCATCAGACGAGCCAGACCCTCCTGTTCTGATGGTGAGGCAGGGCCTGGTCCCACCCATCAGACGAGCCAGACCCTCCTGTTCTGATGCTGAAGCAGGGCTTGGTCCCACCTGTTGGAGGAGCCAGACCCTCCTGTTCTGATGCTGAAGCAGGGCTTGGTCCCACCTGTCGGAGGAGCCAGACCCTCCTGTTCTGATGGTGAAGCAGGGCCTGGTCCCACCCATCCGAGGAGCCAGACCCCCCTGTTCTGACACTGAAGCAGGGCCCAGTCCTGCCCATTAGAGGCAGCCAGACCCTCATATTCTGATGCTGAAGCAGGGCCCAATCCCACTCATCCGAGGAACCAGACCCTCCTGTTCTGACGCTGAAGCAAGGGCTCCATGTGGCGGCCCGGTGGGGGCAGGATGGAATCTCTTCCTTAGATGTGTGCCTTGGGAATGTTTGCCTCAACTCTGCATGTGTGAGACAGAGAGAGGGAGAGGTGGGTTTAAAATGAAAAATTAAATATCTTACATATTAGGTCATGAGAATATGACAAAGGAAAGTAAAGCCGACTCAGGAACAATGACAGGAGTGCTGTTTTGAATTCACTGGGAAGGTGATATTTTATCAAGGGTCCAGGTGAGGACAGGAGCGCAACACGAAGGTATCTTGGAGATGAAGAGTCCAGGTCAGGGGAGTGGCTGTGCAAAGGCCCTGGGGTGAGGGTGTAGTAGAGAGATGGGAGCAGAGGGAGGAGGCCCGAGTGGCTGCAGGTGGTTAAAGGGGTGACAGCAAGGGGATGGATGGGAGAGGGGCTGTGGCCATAGCAAGAACGGGGACTCTATTCTGGGTGAGGGGCAGCCATGAGGGGCCAAGCTAGTGAGGCAGGGTGGGGCACACTTTGAAGGGGTGCCCCTGGCTGCCAGCTGCATGGAAAGCAGGCTGTGCAGTGCCATGTTGCTGGCCTGGCCGTGGGTTGCTCAAACGGAGGGATGCCTGAGTGACTACCCGGACGTTTTACCTCTTTTGATTTGATGTGTTGATTTATATTTTCTTACTAAACTGTTGAATCACACAGAATCTATTAAAAAATGTCTTTTATATACTTCTTATTTTCCTTTCATCTACTGCCACAACCCTCTTCTGTGACTTTTTCTCTTTTTCGGCGTTAAGCAGGAGAGTTGTTGATTTAAAAAAAATTAGTCTGTAGATTTGCTTCATTTCAGTGTTATCGTTTTGCTGTTATCTATTTAGTTTTGCTCTGACCTGTGTTAATTTGGTTTTGTTTATGCTACATTTCTTTGTTTCTCTTTTATTGATTTGTTGAGTTGAATTCATAGTATCTTTATTTTTTGTTTATTCCTGAAATGGAGTCGTTTCTCGGAGTTCTATTGATGTATTTACTTTGTCTGGTATGTGACATTCCTTCCACTTGCCAAGGTCAAGGACATTTCCTCTTATTGAGCTCCTTTACAGGGTTCCTGCTGCCGTGGATACGTTGCCTCTTCAACCCCATCAGTTTCCTGCCCCCAAGAATCACACTGTCTCCTCTTTGTTTTCATGTTCTTCCTGAGGTCTTTCTTCATTGTGCCCTTTCCTGTTCATTCTGTGAAATGTTCTCGAATCTGCCTTTGACAATATTATGTTTATTTTCTTCAGGGTCAGTTCTCATCTTATTAAACTCGAACGAATATTATGTCTCTGAATTACCTTTTTAGAAAAAGGTCTTGATCACTAATTCATCTCAGAATATCCTTTGACCATGATAACATTTGCCTTATTTGATAGACATTGTCTTTTCTGCCATATCCTAGGAGGTCAACTGCAAAGGCCGCTCACAATTACGTGTTTGTGTGCTGTCAGTCAGCAGCAACAGACTCAGGGCCTCCAGTGGGTTTGGGGGACACAGCAGAGAAAAGAGAGGCTGGCCGTGCTCTCCTGGAGCCCCCTTCTCAGGAAGAAACAGATGTGCATGCACAAGGGAGATGTGATTTAAGATTTAAGTTGGAAATAAATGCAACCAGGGGAGGTGGACAGTATGAAAGGGGCCTTGCTAGCTTCTGTGCTGGCAGGGCAGAGCTCCTGGAAGTGTCAGGGGAGCAGAACCTGAGCCACACAGAAGATCCACCCTGAAAACCAGCTAAGGAGGAGGATTCCACGCAAAGGAAGAGATGGGTAAGTTCCCAGGCTTGTGAGGAAAAGCATAGCCAGTGTGAAAGTCTGAGAAATACAAGTAGGGATGATGCCAAATGAAAATAACATTCATTTAATCAGTCAAGCACAAAATTCCCTACCTGAGCAGCAACACTGGGAGGTGGAAGGGGGAGACAGGCAGGAGGCAAAAACAGGACAATTCTCATTGTGCTTTGCATAGGAAGGGGCCAGTACATATGATTTTATTCTTGAGATTGATCTACAAGAAGAGGGTCAACTTGGTGGCTTACTGGAGAGGTAAGCACTAGTAGAATAAAAATGAACATAAAGAAGAGTATTTTTCAATTATCTGTTGTATGGAATTCATTTAAGCTGCATCATATTTTCATGTTTTTAGTTTTCCCCTCTGTTTACTTATCCCTGAATGAGGGTCAGATCCACTGAGGCCTGCAGCTGGCTGTGAATACTCTGTGTGAATCCTCTGGGGGACTCTCTTTGTTTAAAATATTCATAGTACTTACATTTCAAATTCAATATTCAGGAGCCCAAGCAGAGAGGAGGGAGCCAGGTCCGTGTGGCTGAGCTGCGGAGCCACCTCTCCACCTGTTTTCCATTTGCTGTGGGTTCCCGGCATGCGTGAAACACAACGTGGTCACATTCTGCCTTCTTAATGGATTCCTGTCATTAGGCAGTGCTCTTTCAATTGCAGAGAGCATTTTCTAACGTCTGGTCCAATATGCTACTTGGAGAGAGCTGGGTCACCAACAAACAAGCAGACATCAAAAACACTTTCCTCTTGGGTTTTCCTTCCGTTGAATTACATTTAGCGAATATTTACTGAGTTCCTGCGTATGTGTCTGGAAGTGACCCAATCTCAGATCCATTTAAGTTGAAAAAGAGTCTCAGTGCTAAGCTCTTGATGGTAGGGTGGGTAGCCCTGGGAGCCTGGCATCCCGAGGCGCTCTGCAAGTCAAAATGGGGGAGCAGAAGAGCCAACGACAAACGGAGAAGCTCCGTCTGCAGCAACGCGGAAGAACGGACAGGCGTCCTGGAGGGAAGAAAACTGAGGAGACGATTTCTCCTTCAGACAGAGGTCATTGCCTTGATCTACCTGTGTGCCATGTCAGGCCGGCTCAGCTGCTGCAGTGCATGGTCCCAGAAACGTGCTTTCAGAATCAAGAGGGACTGAAGGACTGGTCATCGTGATGAGGTATGGGTTGTGGGGGATGTCTGGGATGGGTGCATCTGGGCGGGCTGAATGCTGCTGCCTCTGGATGGTCCAGGCAGTCACTGCAAAGAACAAAACACTCACGGTGTGCTTAAGGGCTTTGGTGCTAAGTTCATCACTTACGTCATCCCCTTACCACGTTTCTTCCTGATAATACGCCTATAAATCACATTTATTACTGCCTTCCGGGGAGGCACCTCTGGCTTGAGAGCCCTGGCAGGCCTTAGCTGTGTGGCTCTGAAGGCTGCCCCACTCCAAGACTCCAAGTCTTTCCCACGTAGACAACTTGGATTTCTTTTGTGACATTTTCTGTGTCTGATTCAGACTCAGCTGTCACTTCCCAGCCACTGTCTGCCCTGGTCAGGGTCCAGGATAGGGGATCTGCACCCGGTTCCCTTTTCAACTTTCAGTGGCCGGAACCACGTGGCTCGCTGCTCCCGTTTGGGATCTGGCTGCGTGTCTTAGATTGTTTGGGTGGCTATTACGAAATATCACAGTCTGGGTGGCTTATGAACAACAGATTAATTTCTCACAGCTCTGGAAGCTGGGGAACCATGATCAAAGTACTGGCAAATTTTGTGTCTGGTGAGGACCTGCTTCCCGGTTCATAGACGAGGCCCTCTCACTGTGTCCTCATGCGGTGGAAGGGGGAGGCGTCTCTCTCAGGCCTCTGTCATAAAGGCACAGCTATGGTTTGGATCTGTGTGCCCACCCAAATCTCATGTTCTACTATAACTGCAGTGTTGGAGGCGGAGCCTGGCGGAAGGCGATTGGATGGTGGGTACAGTTTCCCGTGCTTTAACACTAGCCTCCTTGGTGCTGTCATCGAGACAGTGAGTTCTCATGAGATCAGATTGTTTAAAAGTATGTGCCCCCCCCGCCGTTCTCCTGCTCCTGCCATGTGAAGTGCTGGCTCCCCTTTCAGCTTCCACCATAATTGTGTTTCCTGAGGCCTCTCCAGAAGCAGAAGCGGCTATGCTTCCTGTACAGCCTGCAGAACCATGAGCCAATTAAACCGCTTTTCTTTATAAATTACCCAGTCTCAGGTATTTCTTTAGAGCAGTGTGAGAACGGATGAAAACAGGCACTAATCCTACTCAGGAAGGTGGAACCGCCATGATTTAATCACCTCCCAAAGGCCTCATCTCCAAATACCATGACCTGAGGGGGTTAGGGTTAAAACAGACAAATTTTTGGGATACACAAACATTCAGATCCGACCTGGAGGGAGATGCGCCTTGTTTTGGCAGAGCCCACCCTCTCTGAGCTAAGGTCTAATGTGCTCCATGAATGAACCGGAAGGAGCAGCGTCTCAGAGCAAGGCTTGCCTTGATGCGGGGAGCCCACTCTGATGATTGAAGAAGTGGGACGATTCTTCCAACTTTCCAGGGAAATCATGCTCTAAAAACGTTTCCATGTCATCTCTTCTTCTGGGCTGCAATGAGTAATTTGCATGTCATTCTTATCAGCTCATGCAAGGCAACCACCGCCAATCACTGCCAAGTCCACCGGCTTCCCACTGGCCAGCCTAGGAGGGAGCCAGCCAGACGAGTTCTAATTGTTAATCTTCCAGAAACAAATACAACAGAATAAAATAAACCGGCTCTTCTTTCTGATCCCGGGTAATGACTTTTTGAGGGTCCTTAGAAACTGTCTCTCCACTTTCCCTTCTCCCAGGTGAGAGTTACTGGAAATCACAAACACAGCAGGACGGTCAACACTGTTGGTTCCCATGGGAGGAGAAGGAAAGTGGATGAAAAGGTCTTAAAAATAGGTTTCTGCAGAAGGTTTCCTGGTAATAACTCTGCAGACATGTGAAGAAAATGCCTCTTTTCCAGGCTGCCAGCTCCCTCGTGGCCTGACTGTGTCATGAGCCTGTTTTTCAGACTGAGTGATCCAGACCCTCGGTTGTCATCTGGTGACGTTTACTTGATCTTGTTGCAGGTGAAGCCTGGAACGCACACGGTGCTGTCACTGGGGTCCACCCAGCCTGGAGCAGAAAAGAAATGGTCCCTTGTGGCCTCTTCCCTCTCACTCCCTCGCTTCTGTGCATCTCAGGGACTGTAGACAGTCCTTCCATTCGCTTTCCACTCACAGTTCAAAAAAGTATCACGTCCAGGGCTTAGGATCAGGCTGAAATCTCCTGCTCTGTGCAGAGATTAGAATCAGAAAAATGCAGGATTCGGGGCTGGTTCTGTGTGGTGTTATTCACCTCGGTTTCCTCATATGAAAAATAAAAATTGAGGTATTGCTTACACATTTCTTATTAGAACTTGAAGGCTGTGCGTGGTGTCTCACGCCTGTAATCTCAGCACTTTGGGAGACTGAGGCGGGCAGATCACAAGGTCAGGGGATCAAGGCCATCCTGGCTAACATGGTGAAACCCCATCTCTACTAAAAATACAAAAAAGAAAGATTAAAAAATAGCCAGGCATGGTGGCAGGTATCTGTAGTCCCAGCTACTTGGGAGGCTGAGGCAGGAGAATCGCTGGAACTCTGGAGGTGGAGGTTTCAGTGAGTTGAGATCGCACCAAGGCACTCTAGCCTGGGCAGCGAAGCAAGATTCTATCTCAAAAAAAAAGCAGAACTTGATATCATGTACAATGTAAAAGGACTGATGATAACAGGCAGTGCCCAATAAATGGTATATTTAACTGTCACCGCATAAAATGCTGCCATTGCAGGCATCTCTTGTTTTAACCTTGTGCATTGATTTTTGTTCTAATCCATCCATCCACCCTTCCATTCAGTGACTGTATCGGATACTCACCACATTCCAGACACTGCTCACTAGTTGTTTTCCAAAACCAAAGGCTTCTTGCTGCCAACTGTGCATATCTTTCCACTGTTCAAGGAGCCTGGAGCCCCTTTCTCAGTGCATTACCCAACACCAAGCACAGGAGAGCAAACAGCAGCCCTCACCGGCCTTCCTCAGAGGAAGCTGAGATGAAAGGTCAGATCGGCTTTGACAGTTCCTCCTTGTCTCACCTGCACTGCCCAGCCTATTCTTAATGAAAACTGGGCGTTTGTTCCCCAATATTTACTGACTTCATTTGTGTGCCACGCCAAACGAAAGCTCTTGCTCCAAGATACTGTTTTCAAACGTGCAGCTTTCTCCTCGCTAGCTCCTTCCGGGATTGCAGCCACTTGTAGTGATTGCTGGCTCTCCTAGTGTCCCCCTGCTAAGAAGCAAGGAGCCATTGCTGGGTTCTAGAGCTACAAGTTGGGGAAAGCAGAGGCTTCAGAGACAGAATTCCCTCCCAGATTGCTTTTTCAACGTCACACAGATCATTACTATTGGACGTCTTTTTCCTTCCTCAGAAAACAATGCTTGTGATACCTACATTAAGGTCAACGTCAGAAGTAAAGGTGATAACATTTGTAACTTGAAAACACAGGGTTTCTGCCAAAGAAAGAAGACTAAACAGAGGTTGAGAGTCTACTAACTCCACTTCCAACACAGAAATGTTGGCTTAAACATGTTGAAGGTAAGAAACATAGGTCAGGTTGAAAATAAGGAGAATCACTGCATGCTTGAAATAGAGATGTGCTTTCTAACCCAAAAGTCAGACCGAGTTGTGGAGGCGTGGCCCTCCTCTTGGTGCTGACATGCTCATCGGGGTCTGAGGTTGAGCAAAAGTTAAAGGAGCCGTGTGGGGAGGTGCTTTCTGCATAAAGTGCTGCATCGTTTGTGAAAAGGGACTATGAAATTTACACCTGGTGTTTCATGTCTGTCCACTCAGAAGCAAACCATCTTCCCAAGGCCACAGATAAAAGCAAAGCATCTCCAACACAACTAAATCTGAGCCTGTATTGTTAGCATGTGAGAGACATGAATTTCCTGTTAAACGTGGTGCAGAAACCCTGAGTGTGCTCATGTACACACACATACACACACACGCACACACACACATTTATCCCAGATCAGTGGAACCAACAGGGCGCCAATATAAGCAAAGTTTAAACTCTGAGTAACACATAACTTTCACTGAGAGTAAAAAATACCGAATAAAAAAAGACAGATTAGCTTCAGAAATCCACCCAAGAAACAGAATAAACAGGGTCATCTCATGCCATTTGAAGAGGGTACTTAACATCCTTAAATCGACAACACAAAGACTGGATTACATTCAAAATGAAAAGAACATTAAGACTGGTGTAGAGTTTTACTTCTGGTTATAATGCAGCAAACAATGTGGACCGACATTCCCACTGGAAAACAACTAGAAAAACAGGTGGAACTTTTTGGAACAGATTTGATGGTATCAAGAGCTCCCAAGGCAGAGAAGCATTATGGGGCCAAGATGTGGTGGAAGAAGAAAACTCACAGAGGTGACCCTGGCATGTGGAGTCAGCATTTCCTCCATTCCGGCACTGTCTGGTGACTTGTTCTGTGTTGATGAAGATGCTACATGTCTTCTCTGTCCACTGAGGCAGCCACCAGCCACACACGGGCACTGAGCACCTAATAGATGACCATTGTGGCTGAGAATCTGAATTTTAGATTTTATTTAATTTTAATTAACTTAACTCCATGTAACTCATGGTTGCCGTATAGGATAGCATGGCTCTAAAAGCATTTGCCAAATTTGGACAAAGTAGCTGAGAGGCAGGGAGGCTAATAGGAGCTTTCATCTAAAAATTGGAACCAGGAGACAAAGTTGCAGTATTAAACCCCAGATCTGCTCAGAATGGGGATGAGATGGATGATGTTATGAGATGCTCAGCCTACCTTCAAGACACAATACTCTTTGTGCTGTCTATTTGAGGCCGGGGGTCAGCCAATGACAGCTCATGAGCCAAATATGGCTCTCACGGCCTCTTTGTGTAGATGATGTTTTAGAGGAGTGCATCCACCTTCATCTGTTCTTCAGAGTTGATGGCTGCTCTCACGCTGCACCCGCAAAGATGAGGAGTTGTGACAGCCCACAGGGGCTGCAAAGCCTTAAATATTTACTATCTGGCCCTTTATAGAAGAAGCTTGTCTAGACGCTGACTCCCCAGGCTTCCAGGAGTGTTGGCAGGTGACAGGTCACAGATGAATTGCTCTTAGCTGAAGGGAAGTACTTTCCCCAGGGCTACGCATTCTGCCTGGGGCTGTACAGACCCATTGCCTGGTGAGGCACGGTAAAGAGCTGGTCCCCTCACCTAAATTGAGGACAGCAGTTAAGGGCCACTGCAGCTCCAGAGCTCCCACGGGATCAGCCGAGGCTTCTGATATAACTGCATCCCGGTTCACCTTCTCTCTTTGCCCTATTCTGCCTCCTTTCCTCTCTCGTAGCCTTGGTCCCAGGAACACTCCCCCCAGATCTTCAGCAAACAAATCTTTGTCTCAGAGTCAGTTTCCTGAGAGCTCTGCCTAAGCGAGGAGTTCAGAAGCTCTCCTCAAAACCTTCGATTGGTGACTCAAAGGAATGTATCCTAGGAATAAGAGTAAAACAGAAAGAGAGGATCTTAAAGGGGGTAATGCCCAGGTTCAAACTGAGCTTGCCTTGACTAAAGACCCTGAGATTACTAGTGTTTCTAGTGTAGCCACTGGCCAGAAGCAAATATAATTCCTCTCTAGAAAAAGACAACATTATTTGAAACATTAAGCTCTAACCTTTTCAAATGTAATGTCCAGCATTTGCTAGAAGTATCCAGGCATGTGAGACAACAGTATAGCTCCAAACCCAGAAGAAACAATAGGTAGTAAGAGCAAATTCCTAGGAGATTCAGGTGATACATTAGGAAATAATCCTTCAAATAAATGTATTTTATATTCCCAAGGAAATAAAAGATTAAAATTTATGCAGAAAATTGGTAACTAATAAAAAATTTAGAATTATAAAGCAAAGTAGACAAATCATCTAATGGAAGGATTTACATCGACATTAGACACAGCTGAGTAGAAAATTAGAAAGCTGGAAGATAGATCAGAAGAAAATATTCAGGCATGCACTTAGTGAAAAAAAGACTTAAAGATATATAAAAAGTAATTATAAGCATAAGGAATATGGTGTAAAAATTTAATATATGTGTAATCAAAGCTCTATAAGTAGAGGGAAATTAATATAGTGTAAGACCAGTATTTGACAGCACTAAGGATGAGAATTTTCCAAAAGTGACTATAAATATCAAGTCATACCAAACAGGAAACCTAGGTGGAACAAATGAAAAGAAAAGCACAATCACAATATAGAAAACCTCTGCACCAGTCAGAATGGTGATTATTAAGAAGTCAAAAAAATAACAGATGCTGGGAAGGTTGCAGAGAAAAAAGAATGCTTACATACTCTTGGTGGGAGTGTCAATTAATTCAACCATCGCGAAAGATAGTGTGGTGATTCCTCAAACACCTAAAAACAGAATTACTATTTGACCCGGCAATCCCATTACTGGGTATCTATCCAAAGAAATATAAATTGTTCTGTTATAAAGAAAAATGCACATATATGTTCATTGCAGCACTGTTCACAATAGCAAAGACATGGAATCAACCTAAATGCTCATCAGTGGTAGACTGCATAAAGAAAATGTGGTCCATATTCACCGTGGAATACCACGCAGCCATAAAAAAATGAGATTATGTCCTTCGCAGGAACATGGATGGAACTGGAGGGCATTATTCTCAGCAAACTAACAGAGGAACAGAAAACCAAAAACTGCGTCTTCTTACTTATAAGTGGGATCTAAATAATGAAAATCCATGGACACATAGACGGGAACAACACACAATGGGGCTTGTCACATTAGTGATATTTTCTCAAATCAGCTCAGTGGAGGTGGGAGGAGGGAGAGGATCAGAAAAAATAGTTAATGGCCACTGGGCTTAACATAATACATGGGTGATAAAATAATCTGTACCACAACCCCCCATGATACAAGTTTACTGATATAACAAACCTGCACATGTTCCACTGAACTTAAAAGTTAAGTTAAAAAGAAAGAAAGAAAACCTCTGAAAACCAAAGACAGAAAAGCTTAAGGCTGATAAAAATTTAAAAACAACAACTACCCAGATTTCCTTCAAAGGAGTAAGAATAACCTGATAACTCATTTCTTAAGGGAAAAATGAAACCTGGAGATAATGGGTGAATGATGAAAGAGTTGAAATGAGAAATTAATAGCAACAAAATAACTAGAAAATCCTCACATATGTTAAAATTAAACAGCACAGCTTTAAACAACCTTTTTTTTTTTTGAGACAGGTCTCGCTCTGTCACCCAGGCTGGAGTGCAGTGGCACGATCTTGGCTCACTGCAACCTCCACCTCCTGGGTTCAAGCGATTCTCCTGCCTCAGCCTCCTGAGTAGCTGGGATTACAGGCACACACCACAACACCTGGCTAACTTTTATGTTTTTAGTAGAGACAGGGTTTCACCATGTTGGCCAAGATGGTCTTGAACTCCTGACCTCGTGATCCACCTACCTTGGCCTCCCAAAGTGCTGGGATTACAGGCGTGAGCCACCATGCCTGACCTAAACAACTCTTTGGTCAAAAACATCAATATAAAAATTGGAAAATATTTTGAACTGAATGTAACAAAAATAATACATAGCAGAAGCTATGAGAGAAAGCTAAACTAATGCGTAAGTGCAAAATTATTTATGAAATGGAAATCTGAGAAAAGAAATGTGTGTATTTGTCAATATAGGAGGCTAGAATATATTTTAGGTAATAATTTGCTCCCTTGACTTACAACATGTAAATATCTATATCTGTGCTTTCAAAACCCTCACCTGCACTTTTAACCCAGACCTAAAAATGTTCTGGATGGTCTGATTTCTACAAAAGACAAACAAACAAAACAACAACAACAACAAAAAACTGGCAATTGTATTACAGCATGACTAGAACATCTTTTAAATGAATGATATTTGGTCACTGGATTCCCATAGTGAAGAAAAGTTAATCCCTTTTATCACATCATGTTAAAAAATAAGTCCAGATACACAATAGATTATTAGAACATATGGAATTCATCAGAGGCAAGTTTTGAGTGAACTTCAGTACCAGAAAGATTTCTTAATCTAGACTCAGCAGCACTAACTGTAATGGAAAGGACTGATTTATCAGATGACTTGGCACTATTAGAACTTCTCTTTTTCAATACACTAAAAAGGCCATTCCATGCATGGAAGGAAAATATTTGCTACCTAATATGCAGACCCTGGAATATGCAGAGATTTCTTAAATAAGATGCAAAGATCATTAATAAAAAAAAAATTGTAAAAGGGAAAATTAGATGCAATTGAAATTAAGCACTTAAGTTCATAAAAATTATATCAATAAGACAAGAAAATGCACTCCTCAGATACATATCAGAGAGCAAATTTCCAAAGAACCCATAAACACAAAAACAGATGCCCAGGCCGGGCGCGGTGGCTCAAGCCTGTAATCCCAGCACTTTGGGAGGCCGAGACGGGCGGATCATGAGGTCAGGAGATCGAGACCATC
The DNA here is from genome assembly GCF_000951035.1 of Colobus angolensis palliatus. Classification (NCBI taxonomy): domain Eukaryota; kingdom Metazoa; phylum Chordata; class Mammalia; order Primates; family Cercopithecidae; genus Colobus; species Colobus angolensis. Next base: position 3,036,545 of record NW_012115244.1, on the reverse strand, counting down.
CTGGCTAACATGGTGAAACCCCGTCTCTATTAAAACATACAAAAAACTAGCTGGGCGAGGTGGCAGGTGCCTGCAGTCCCAGCTACTCGGGAGGCTGAGGCAGGAGAAGGGCATGAATCCGGGAGGCAGAGCTTACAGTGAGGTGAGATCCGGCCACTGCACACCAGCCTGGGAGACAGAGTGAGACTCCCTCTCAAAACAAACAAACAAACAAACAAACAAACAAAAAAACAGACGCCCAACTCATCACTTACTGGGAAAATTTAAACCAAGACCACAGGCAAACTTGTCTACACCTAGCAGAATAGCTACAGTTTAAAAAGCTAGAAAGTACCAAATGTTGGTGAGAATACAGGGAAATTGGAGCTCTGTTACAGTAATGGTGAGAATTTAGTGATTACACTCATAGGTATATGACCCCACAGAAACGTGTACACATATAAAAGCATGCATAATAGATTCATAACAGCCTTATTTTTGACGAGTCAACAGCTGGACACGTCCCAAATGCCGATCAGCGGTAAAATGGATTAGTGCATTACGGGAAGCTTAAACAATCATCCATTAGAGCCATAGATAATAATAAGCTGCAGTTACATGGAATAATACGACTTGCCTTCACGCACATTATTTTGAGTGTGTGTGTTTTATAAACAGTCAAAAGCAATCTACTGTGTTAGAAGTCAAGATGCTGATGAGGTTAGGTGAAGAAGGGTATTATTCATGGGCTGAGGGAATGAGAGATTTTTTTGAACACTAGGAATGCTCTGTTTCTCGGCTTGGGGTGTGGGTGGTCATACCACATGGACATGGGGATGTTTACTTTGTGATAATTTATCAAGTAGCCACCTTCTGAGCCATATATATACTCATACATGTAATTCCGTAGCCAGAGCCTCACATAACAGAAATGTATGGAGGCGGTGACGGAGTTGGTGAACTTGGTATACATTATTTTAGGCATGAAGCATGAAATAATTATTAATTTCAGAAAATATTTTTATAAATATTTTAATACAGTAAATGACTTTTTGTGCATGGCTCATATATGTTTACTTCATCAAAATTATGTGAACGTTATGTCAATATTGACTCTAAACCAATCCTGGGATTATTCTATGCATGCAGTAAAGAGTTTGGTTGGAGGGAAAGTGTACATGTGGGTTTTCGAATGATTGTAAGAAAACCAAATCCCCAACTTCTCTGGTAGGAAGACTATTAATATCTAATGGTGACAAATTAAACATTGCAGTGAAAGAGCGTTTTTTAGATATATGACATCTCAAAAGAAATTGCTAAAATAGATTAAGTTATTGTTTCCAGGAAGCAAATGAAGAAAATATTGGTGCAAAGGGTTTCTTAAAAAAAAAAAATAATAAACAAAATAAAAAAAAACACCTTGCAGAACTTGTAGTTCTTAAAACTACATATCTAATCCCAACACTTTGGGAGGCTGAAGTGGGTGGATCATTTGAAGTTAGGAGTTCGAGACCAGCCTGGCCAACATGATGAAAACCCACCTCTACTAAAAATACAACAATTAGCTGGACATGATGGTGCACGCCTGTAGTCCCAGCTACTTGGGAGGCTGAGGCAGGAGGACCGCTTGAACTCAGGAGGTGGAGGTTGCAGTGAGCCAAGCTTGCACCACTGCACTCCAGCCTGGGTGACAGAGCAAGACTCTGTCACAATAAATGAATAAGTAAATATTTAAGAAATGAAATTTATAACTTTATACATTTGTATATAATATAAATAAAATCGATAACAGTAATAGCTAAAGGGTCCATTTATATCAATAAATGCCCACATAAATTTAATAGCTCATAAGTTCCATAAACTCTCAGAGAACAAGAGAGAGATACCCTCTCATTTCAATAATTGATATAATTATGACGCCACAGCTGAACAAGCAAGCACAGAAAAAAATGTATATTCAAACCCACTTTAAACAGATAAACAAATCCTCAATAACATTTAATATTAAGATCAACAAGATCTTAAAAGAATAAGACATCACAACCATACAGGGTTAATCACAGGAATGTGAGAATGATTCAGAAAACCTATCAATGCGGCATTGCATCAGGAGAATAAAGGAAAAACTTTAATTATCTCACTAGATGCTGAAGAAGCATTTGATAACAGTCAATGCTCATTGCTGATTAAAAAAAAAAAACACTTAGAAAACAAAGACAGTAGTCAAATGCTCTTATCTCGATACAAAGTATTTACCAGAAAACTGAAGCAAGCATCATACTTAATAGTGAAACATTAGTGATATTTTCTCAAATTAGCTCAGCAAGGATGCCCACCATATATCACCGTTTAATATTGTGCTAAAGGTTCTAACCAGTGTAAAAATGAAAAAAGTAACTTGGGCGATATGACAACACATATATGAGAATATTCTTTCCCATAAAAATGCAAAAGCACAAACTGATAAATTGCTGGAACCGGCTGTGAGAGTTCACCAAGCTGGAGCTGAATATATCAACCTACGAAAATCAATAGCTTTTCTATAACCAGCAACAATCAAATAGAAAATGTAATAGAAAAAAAAAGATTCCATTCCAGGCCAAAAGAATAATACAAAAGAACTCCAGGCGATTCTTACCTACTGAAAAAGTAAAAGGTGGCCTGAGTAGCTGAAGAGACATTCATTGTTGATCAGAGTCATCGGCACTCTAGCCAATACTCCAAAACTCTCAGTGGCTTAGCAAAATGTACGTCCATTTCAGCTCACACTAATGAGCTGATGTTCAGCATGGACTTCTGGGATGTGACCTTCCACGTGGTTATTCAGGGACCCTGACTCCTTCCAGCCTGTGTTTCCTGAGCCCTCGGTGGCCTCAGGTTTCCCTGAGAGGTCTCTGCTTGCAGGCGGAAGGCAACCAAAGGAGATTGAGAGAGAGTGCAGATGGTTCCAATGGGCCAGCTCTGGAGGCCACTGGCATCATTTTTGTCCACGTTTCGTCATCTGGAAGTTACTCACGTCGTCACACCCAGAGTGAAGGAACATGAAAAATATCACTCCCCCCTGTGTCCTGGAAGAAAAGGAAAGTGGTTTGGGAAAGGCTTCCAAATGTTTGCCGCCCCGGGAAAGGCTTAATACTGAAAGGCTGTCATTTCTCTCCAACAACTCATGCATCCCGTCGGTATCTCCAACAAATTGCAATCGGTTTTAATGGGGAAACTGATAATCTGATTCTCAAGTTTGCATGGCAAATAAGTGTATGGAAATAGCCAGTACAATTTTGAAAAAATGCACTGTGGGCTTGACTGTGGATGTGGGTTTGCCGTATTTGATGTGCCATAGGGTGGAACAATAAACACAACATGACATTAGTGTGATGTCAATACATAGCGGACGAAAGCGATCTGGAAACAAATGGAAACATCAGGGGATCTGCACATAATCAGATGAAATCCATAGACGGTAAAAGTGGCATTTCAAGTTAATGAGGACTAAAAATCTATCTCATAAGTGATTTTGGAATATTTGACAACCCATTTGCTAAAGGAAGTGTCAATGGGTCATAACTTAATATATGTTCATAAATTTCAGTGTTATTAAAGATTTAAACTTAACAAATACCAATATAATCTGAGGCAGGAGAAAGCGCAGTGATTTGAATGAATTGGAAACAATATGGAGAAAGACTGAAGAATTCCTCACGAAAAGTAACACAGTCCACAAAGTTAATTGACATCCGGCAGAATGACAAAAATAGTTCAATAGAAAGAGGCAAGAGTTTAATATTCAGAATTTAGAAAGCATTCACACACATCCACAACAAAGAGACAAGCCAGTAGAATGTGGTCAAAGAATATGGATGGCTGACTGACTGAACATTAATAAAATGGCCACTAAACACATTAAAAGAGTATCAAATATAAACTAAAACAAGCTTTTTTGCCTCTCATATTAGGGGAAAAGCATAAAAAACCATCATGTGAAATGCTGGGGAGGAGGCACTGTCTGCATTTTGGGGGGAGCATGCATTGGAAAGGAGTTACCAATCAACTGATTACAAAATCCACAAACTCTGATCCAGTACTTATATTTTTGGGACCTGGTTCAAAGAAGAGCCAACTCAAGTTCATGAGGCATGTATGCATGCATGTACAATTTGTTTTCTTCACAGCATTATTTGTAATTGCAAAAACATGAAAACAAATAATCATGAAGACAGAATAGTTAAATTAATCATGACAAGTCCAATCAATGAAAGGCTATGAAAGAGTTAGAAATGGAGAAAGATCTAAAGACTGACTTGTAAAATTAGTAAGATGTACAGCTAAGTGAAAAAAGCAAGTTGTTGACAAGGTATAATATAATCCCAATCATGCTGGCACACACATAGATACATATGAAAGAGACAGAGAGAGAGACAGAGAGAGTTGAAGAGAATGGTAGAGAGACAGAAAGGGAGAGCATGACAGATTGCCCACCCAATGCATTGCTTTGAAGGCATTGGGTCAATGAGCACCAATAAGAATGTGAGGATCTGAAGAGCACGTTCTAATTTGGCATGGTATGCTTCCAGAATCCTTTCAAAGGAAAATGTATCAGCAAGTCACATACATAGTAAGTAACAAAAGACAAAGAAATTGAGCGTGTGACTACCTCCCTTACTTCATCCTTTCCCCTTTCTCTCTCCTAGGAACAATTCCTTGCCTGTATTAGCATCTCCCATGACAAGCCTCCTCCACTGCCTCTGTGCCCCTTCCCCAACTCTAAGGTTCTTGGCAGCGTAGTGAGGACTGCAGCCCCCATCCCTATCACTTCCTATCAGTTGCTGCTGGAGCCATCGAAGGACCCACCCTCAGCGTTGGTTCTGTTCATGCATCCCCTCCAGAGGCCGCGGGAGAACTCAGGGAAGGTGGAATAAGGAGGCTGCCCAGAGAGCAAAGCGGGAATCTGCTCTGGCAAGACCAACCCTATGCGTCAGCACCCCTGAGGCTTTCCTCAGGTGTCTCTCAAGGAGATTTCGGGAGACTTTGGAAGATCTCCCCTTGCCCTTCTGGTGCCACCCCGGTGACCCCTGCTTCTGAACCGCTCCTTATTGATCCCTGTGGAATTGCACTGGTGTGGTGTGCTTGGTCTCCAGTCTCTCTGATCAGCCGTTTTCTCTCCTTTGATTTCTCTTTCCAAATGTTCATATTTGACATGCTTTGACACTGCTGGTCCTTACTTTTTACTCATTGTCATCTATGTCCAGAACTTCCTCTGCGACACCCAGAATAGAATTTCCAACTCTCTATCTCTGGTCCCGACCTCACCCTAAGTGCACAGGAGAAGTGGGGAATCTCCACCGGTGGACCTGAGAGCACTACGGTTGGGCATGCTGGCCAGAGCCAGGCAGCCTGCTTCCCTCGGTCCCCCGCACACCCCTGTGGGGCTGAGGCCAATCCCCAAGAGATTAGGCACCAGCCAGCTCAAGGTCTAGAGCAGCAGCTGCCTTGGGGGTCTAGGGATCCTCACACTGCTGCTCCCACAAGACCCTCTCCCACGTGGTCTCCACTTTCAGCGTTCTGGGAAATTCAGCCGCAGGAGGTTCGTGTACTGACATTTCCACTGTAGCAAGCTCCCTTGGGTTTCCTGTGCCTCACAACTTCTGCCCATAGGTATATCCTCCCCATGTATTATACACACATCAATATGAGATAGCCGTATCCTCCACATGTGTCACACACACACCAATATGACAAGGTGAAATGGAGACCATACGTGTGAATGGAATGGAAACCAGCATTTCTGGAGCATCCACTCTGTGTCCTCTGGTATGCTGGCTGCATCCCATGTAGAATCTGTAATTCTCACAATAACCTTGGATAGGTGAATATTATACTGACTTTAGATATGAGAAAAATATGATCAAATCCTATTCTCAATTTTCACTAAAAGTATAGCCTCAGGAAAATTGGGTAAGATCATTTAGATTCAGTTTGGAGTTGAGGCAAGAGGTTGTCGACCGACATAACAGAGAGAGGCCCTCTAAAAGAAAAGATGTTTATATGAGAAGGGAGCATTGCCATGGAAAAGTGCCACAGTAAACACGGTGCATATTCAGCGAGGTAAAAGAGAACAAAGGGTTTTTACAGGTAAACAATGAGGAGGATTACATAATTGTTTTGAGATCATTGTCCTTGATTACAAGGATCAATAGCAACGGTGAGAACAATCCAAGGTTGGACAGGCAGTTGCTTGACAGATGTCTTTGTGAAAGTAAATTTTGTTGGCTCACGCCTTTAATCCCAGCACTTTGGGAGGCCGAGGCAGGTGGATCACCTGAGGTTGGGAGTTCGAGACCAGCCTGACCAACATGGAGAAACCCTGTCTCTACTAGAAATACAAAATTAGCAGGGGGTGGTGGCACATGCCTGTAGTTCCAGCTACTCAAAAGGCTAAGGCAGAACTGCTTAAACCTGGAAGGTGGAGGAGGTTGCAGTAAGCCGAGATCACGCCTTTGTGCTTCAGCCTGTGCAACAAGAGTGAAACTGCATCTCAAAAAAAAAAAAAAAAAGAAAGAAAGAAAGTAACTTTTGTGCTAGGTTGTGGGTTTTGTAGAGCATCTTTCATTATTAGACATACAGTGTCCCTGGACCCCTTTACTCTATTTCTCGCCGTTTTCATAGCATTAGTGACTCCTTTTGATTCTGATAACTTTCACAAGGTCTTTGGAATTTGACCAACTTATTACTGACCAAATATTATGTGCCTTGGACTGTGCTAGGCAACGTGGATCAGACAGAGGTGGCCCAGACATGGTCCTACGTCGTCAATTATCCATAGCCTATCAGCAAGCAAATTAAATATACACACATTAAACAAATACAATCTTGTAAACCGGTATCAAGTGCCAATGCCACAATGGACACAGTGGTAAGCAGCAAGGACACTCGGCGCTATCATGAAAACAGCAATTGATTTGCTGTCAGGAGATGGCATCAGGGTCGGTGAAATCCTGATGGTGAAAATGAGCACGAGTATTTTATAACCATATCAGCTTGGTCAGAAAAGGGATACATTACTTCATCCACTTAATAGTTTCAGTGATTCTCAAATGCATAAACTACATGATTTGAAAATATGTTCTGACCAGACACCATGGCTGACGCTTGTAATCCTAGCACTTTGGGAGGTCGAGGTGGGTGGACTGCTTGAGCCCAAGAGTTTGAGACCAGCCTTGGCAACATGCTGAAACTCTGTCCCTACAAAAAATGCATAAAGTGGTCCGGCATGGTGGTGCACACCTGCAGCCCCAGTTACTTGGGAGGCAGAGGCGGAGTGATCACTCAAGCCCAGGATTGTGCCACTGCCCTCCAGCCTGGACAGCAGAGTGAGACTCTGTCTCAAAAAGAATGAAAGAAAAAGAAAATATATCTTCTTAAATAACAATCACAGATATATAGGATAAAACAGAACAGAAATTCTTCATATGCACAGCTGAGTTTGTGTGAAATAAAGGCAACAAATTTAAAGAAAACCCAAAACTAACAGTTTTATAACACTGAAGCCAATGTTTCCTTAGGGGGACATTTTTCCACCTTATAAATGAGGTTTTTTTTTGTTTTGTTTTGTTTTTGTTTTTAAGACAGAGTCTCACTCTGTCACCTAGGCTGAAGTGAATGGTGCAATCTCAGCTCACTGCAAACTCTGCCTCCTGGGTTGAAGCAATTCTCTTGCCTCAAGCCTCCTGAGTAGTTGGGATTACAGGTGCTGTAATTTTTGTACTTTTAGTAGAGACGGGGTTTCACCATGTTGGCCAGGCTCGCCTCAGACTCCCGACCTCAAGTTATCCATCCGCCTTGACCTCCCAAAGTGCTGGGATTACAGGAGTGAACCACTGCACCCGGCCTAAAATACTTTTTTTAAAAAAACAAAAAGATAAATCTTCAAGTCCATGCAAGGAAGGGGGATGTAAAAGTAGCTCCCATATAATGACTGGGAACTTGAGAAAATGCACATTCAGTAAACACCTACCAGTAAAAAAAATCCATCTTCAAACAAAGTGGAACACAGGACAGTCTCAAGTAAGACCCCAGGCAAATGCAGAAAACATGAGTCTTTTGATCATTGATGGTATGAATCACTAAATCACCTAGACTGGGGCTTGACATTACATTTATTATCTGGTTTAGGAAACGCCAAGTGAAGCAATTAACATTAGACAAGCCTTGACTATGAGTACCTGAGGAAACTTGTCAGGCACAGCCTGAATCGGTGGTCCCCAGTCTTTCTGGCATGAGGATGTGGAGCTGGGGGATGGTTTTGGGATGGAATTGTTCCACCTCAGATCATCAGACATTAGATTCTCATAAGGGGCATGCAACCCAAATCTCTCACACATGCACTTCATGTAGGATTTGCACTCCTATGAGACTCTAAGGCTGCCTTTGATCTGACAGGAGGGAGAGCTCAGGTGGTAATGTGAGCTCGTGTGCTGCACACCTCCTGCTGTGCTCTCCAGTAACTCACATGCCGTGGATGGGTACTGGTCCGTGGCCTGGGGACTGGGGACCTCTGGTCTAAATAAACTCTGTAAGATGGGATTTTGCCATGTTGGCCAGGCTGGTCTCGAACTCCTGACCCCAGGTGATCCGCTCATCTTGGCCTCCCAAAATGCTGGGATTACAGGCATGAGCCTCTGCGGCTGGCAGAAAAAATCAAAACAGGAAACCCATTTTATTTTTGTTTTTTGTTTGTTTGTTTTTTTGAGACGGAGTGTCACTCCATTCCCAGGCTGGAGCACAGTGACGAGATCTCAGCTCACTGCAACCTCCACCTCCCAGGCTCAAGCAATTCTCCTGCCTCAGCCTCCTGAGTAGCTGGGAGTACAGGCATGCGTCACCACACCTGGCTAATTTATGTATTTCTAGTAGATGTTGGCCAGGCTGGTCTTGAAATCCTGATCTCAAGCAATCCACCCACCTCGGCCTCCCAAAGTGCTGGGATGACAGGCATGAACCACCATGCCCAGCCTAGAAAAGAATGTTTTTTAAAAAATTAAAAAGGATCAGTCTGCTGTGTTGAGGAGACTGCAGAGGGCAAGGGCAGAAATAGGGAGACATTAGGAGGCTGTGGCAATTAACCTATTCAGGCTAAGGATGGCTTGGAGCAGGGTAGTGGAGTGGAGGTGAAGTGAGATGCTGAATTCTGGACATATTTTAGGGGCAGAGCAGAACTATGTAAACGTTAATGTCAATGCACCAAAACCACAATTCATTAAATAAACTGATAAATTGAAATCAATAATCAATAAATAATAGATAATCTCTGTAGAGTCACCCTTTCCCTCATGACTGCTGCATGGTTTCTACCAGGAACGTGTCCACAAACATGAGGCCACACTCCAAAACCACAGACATTTCAGGAAGCAACTCACAACAGGAAGTGGAGTCATCCCAAACAACAAAAGGCAGATCTGACCACTGAGAAGTTAAAACAACAGAATTGTCAGAAAGAAAGTGTAAAATGTGTATACTCAAGATACATAAAAGGAAAGCACTAAAAGCACACACAGAAAAACACCCCAAGATACGATTTTAAAAACACCAGAGAGATTTAAAGAAAGAAACAGAAACAAGGAAACATTTTATAAATAATACATACAGTTAATAAAATTGAAACTTGAAGGATGATGTACTAAGTATTGGGTTTGGTGAGCTGGGCATGGTGGCACGTGCTTGTAATCCCAGCACTTTAGGAGGCCGAGGCGGGCAGATCATGAGGTCAGGAGTTCGAGACCAACCTGGCCAATATGGTGAAACCCCATCTCTACTAAAAATGCAAAAATTAGCTGGGCATGGTGGTGCATGCCGGTAATCCCAGCTACTTGGGAGGCTGAGGCAGGGGAATTGCTTGAAATCCAGGGAGCAGAGGTTGCAGTGAGCCAAGATCACAGAGTGAGACTTTGTCTCAAAAACAAACCAAAAAAGGGTTTGGTGTAGGTAAAGAAAGAATTATGGAAATGGAGTCTAAACCTGAGGAAATTTCATATGGAGTGCCTAAAGAGAAAGTTGAGGAATATACAAAAGTGAAGTTGAAATGACAGAGTTTGAAATGTATAGCATAGTATATACAAAAATAGAAAACAGAAAGAATGGGAGATAATTTTTAACCTTGAAGTAATAACCTTTAAGAAATTGATGCAAAGATAATTAATGACATAAATTAATGTTTGTGTGGGTAACTCTAAACAAATATTGGCTGTATAAAATATTTTTAATAACTGATTTCTGAGATTAAAAAAATATGAGGGAATGAAACACAGGGAAATTAACAAAATATTTGTAAAGGGAAATAGGATTAAGCCATTGTAAAGTCTTTATACTGTTGAGCATGAGGATAAAAGGACTGAAAACTTTTAAACTTGATATTTGTAGGTTAAGTAAAGCCTCTAATTTAAAAAGCAGTGGGAGTGTAGTAGACTTCAAAAACTTGTATTAAACAAAAATATTGAAGTAGCAGATGCAAGACAAAAAGAAAGTCCAAAATATAGAAAAAATAAACCCAACTGTATGAATAGTCAGAATAAATGCAAATAGATGAAACTCACAAGTTATAGAGAACTTCCAATTCTGGAAAAAAATGTCTAGTAGAATATTTGTAAGAGACACATTTAAACACATATAAATACTGAAAGGTCAAAAAGTAAAATAAAATAAAAAATAAAAATGGTATAACAGACCAAAATGGAAAGCAAGTATACTACTGCATTCATCAACAACATGGTCCACATTTTTTCCTAAAGCTGGACCATGGCAAACCCTCCCAACACCCAAATTTCCAAAGTTTGAAATATGTGTAACTTATCTGAGTGCAATGTAATTCATCTAGGAATCAAATAAAAGATAACTAGAAAACCCCAACTCCTTAGAACTTGAACCATACATTTCTAAATAATCATTGAGTGAAAAAATACCAAAAAGAAATTAAACCGATACTTTGGTTATTAGGATATAGCACGTCAAACTTGGTGGAATGGAGCGAAAGTAGTGCTCAGTGGGAAATTTAAGCCTTGAGTACATATTTTAGAAAAGAAGAAAAGAAAAATTTTAAAAGTGACTAAAGTAAAGATTTAATAGAAGAAAAAGCAATAATAATAGACTACTTTTAAAGATCAACTTTCTGTCAATAAATGTCTAAGTGTAGGCAAACACAAACCATGTTCCCAAAACATAAACATCAGACCAATTCAGAATGAAAAAAGAAAACAGTCAATATGCTGATCGCCATGAAAAGAACTAAATCAGTCATCAAAAATACAGTGTGCCAGTGATTTCCACTTGTAGCTATGATATAGAAAGTTGTGAAAACCTTAACTGCCAAGGTAATGCCATGAAGAGTCTGAACAAACAAATTTGGTGCTTCTTTATGAGAAGAGTGAAGAGCAGTGGATGAAATCTTTATTAAGTGATTTCCAGAGACAGATGGACAGATATGGGCTTTCATGTACCAGAGGCACGTGTCTGGCCTGAGCAAAGATAGGGTCCCATAAATTGAGAGACTCTGAAAGATTAAGGAAATACTGCTCAGTTCTGGATGTCAGTGTGGGCTTTCAAGATGGAGTGGAGTTTGGAAGAACCCTGAATTCAAGTAGAGGTCTATTGACCCACCAGTTACCTTCACTCTGTCCCCCATGTCTCTTCCTTCAGAGGTTTTTTTTTTCTTTAATTGTTTTTGTTTTGCAGGGTGGGGGAAGGAGTCTTGCTCTGTCGCCCAGGCTGGAGTGCAGTGGTGCAATCTTGGCTCACCATAACCTCCACCTCCCAGGTTCAAGCGATTCTCCT
>NW_012115244.1:2954096-3024571 GCF_000951035.1 Colobus angolensis palliatus | reverse complement strand
GGGGTTTTGCCATGTTAGTCAGACTGGTCTCAAACTCCTGACCTCAGGTGATCCACACACCTCAGCCTCCCAAAGTGCTGGGATAATAAGCCCCTTCACAGAGTTTTGATAGGAAAGTGGTGGAGGAGAAGAGTCTGGTGAGCAGGCGACTGGGTTACTACCCCACTGCCTCACCGTACCCAAACAGTGGGCATGCACCCCAACTCCTCCAGACGCAATGTTGATAAGATAAAGAAATGCTCCAGCTTTGGAGGTTAGGGGGTGGGCAAATCACAAGTTACATCAGTCTGACTGGAGTTGCAGCCCAGATCAACTCCAACTGACCTGTGAGACTCCCTAAGGGTTGGCCTCACTGTCACCACAGACAGAGAGAAGGGTCCCTCTAGGATGCAAACCAGAAAGACCTGAAACATCAACACAGAACAAATATGTCAGTCTCCAGTGCTCTTTAATATACAATGCCTGAATTAAAATAGTGTGATATTTTCAAACAGCCACCAGACAGCAGCACCTAGAGGCAGGGTGAAAGATCTCTGATTCATTGTAATTATCAGGCAAGGACTTTAAAACAGCTCTTGTAAATGTTTAATGCTATAAACTGAAGTATGTATATAATGACTGAAGAGATGGAATATTTCAGAGCAAAAAAGGAAATTCTAAAAGAGGAACAAATGGAATTTTAGAGTAAAAAGCACAATATCTGAGATTAAAACAAAAAAATTAAATAGGTTGAAAGTAGATTAGAAATGGAAAGAGACAGTACCAGTGAAGTTGAAGACAAGTAAGTACTAATTTTCCAAAATGAAGCAGAGAGAAAAAATATTGATTAAAAAATGCAACAAAGCATCCGTAATGTGTGGTTTAAAGAAATCTGTCTAATAAGCATAAACTTAGAGTATGGAAGAAGAGGAAAGAAGAATGAGGTAATAAAGTATTTGAATGAATACTTACTAAGCTTTTCTTTTCTTCAATTTGATAAAATGGAAAATCAATCCACAAATCTAGGAAGTTCAGTGGAGTTCAGGAGAGTGAATTCAATGCACTAAGGGTCATCAGAGTCAAAATATTGAAAATCTAAGTAAAAGAAAAAATCTTAAAAGTCACCAATGCAGAGGGAGGTTACCACATCACATAAAGCAGAACAATTATAAGAATGATAGCTGGCTTCCAAAACAGTATAAGCCAGGGGAAGCGGTAACAGTAACATCTTTAAAGTTCTGAAAGAAAGAAAAATAATTTCAACCTAGAATTCCATATCCAGTGAAATTCTCTTCCAAAGCTAGAAAAATCAGATAAGTGCAAACTGAGAGATGTCAGAGTCCACACTACAAAAAAATGTAAAACAAATATCATGCTGAAGAAACATTTTACCAGATGGAATCTCAGTTCAACAAGAAGGCATAAAATATGCCAAAAAAGATAAATATAGGATTGAATTTGAAAGACTGTGTGTTTTGTTCACTTGTCTTAAATGTATAAAAGACAATTGAGTCCTTGGAGGAAAAATAATAGGTAATACATATGGTGGGATTTATAACATACAGTAAAATATATGAAAATGAAACACAAAGAATGATCAGGGATAAACAGGACTACACTATTTATGGCTTTTACATCACAGGGATGTTAAAATATTACTTCATGGTAGATTTGTATAAATTAAGAATACCTGTTGTAATACCTAGATAAATCATGAAAAAGAAAGAGATATACCTAAAAACCAATTAAAAGAGATAAGATGGAAGAGAAAACCACTTTATAAATAAAAAAGAAAGCAGTAGTAAAACACATAGGATAAATATAAACCAAATTGGAATATGGTGGACTTAATCCCAGCCATATTGATGATTACTTCAAATATAAATGACTTAGAATTTATCCTTCTACCTTCCAAAGGAGTAATTGCTATAGTACTTGCCATTTCACCAAAAAAACAAACAAGAAAACTGAAATAAATTACAAAACAACTGTTGTAAGATAGACAATAGGTAGCACAGAACTGCAAACCATGATCAAAGAGAAAAAAATTAGGTGAACCCAATGATCACCTTGGACTTCTGCCTGGAGGCAATTTCTAGACCATGGTGCAAGGAAGAGGAAGGAAACCCAGAAATCTTGAGTTGAATAGACAGGATAGAGTCAGCTGGGGCCAAGGTGTCTGGAATTTTCAGGGCAGAGTACAGGATAGGAGGGAGCTAGTCAGAGAAAAAGCTCCAGAAATCTGCGCAGAAGTTCCTGTGAGACATTGACCGAGTATCAGTTTTCAGGTGAAATAGAAATGAAGACTCCACGAGGCATATCAAAAAAGAAATGCTGGGGGAAAAAATAGTAAGGTCGAGGAAATAAATATTATGAGAATTAAAAAAGGTAGGAACACAACTCTCATTAATCACAGAAAATATTACGAGTTACATACAAACTCAAAGTAATTTACAGATAAAATATTAAAATTAATAAGAAATTATAAGATGTAAAAGCAAAGACAAAGTATCAATTGCATTTCTATACACTGAAAACTGCAAGAAATACACCAACTACAAAACAACAAAACCTACGTAATTTTTGGAGGAGTTAATTTAGCAAAAGAAAAGTAAAACTTTACTGAAAAATACATTAAAATGTATTAAGGCCATTAAAAAGTTAAGAAAGTGAAGTGATAAACCTGTGTGTAGATAGACAGTTCAATATTATAAATATGTCCCTTTTTCCAGACTAAAAAGTCAAAGGAAGCTTGGCCAAAATTATGTCAAGGCTCTGCATAGAATATGTCAAGTTGATTTTAACTTTGGTTTTAATTTAATTTATTTGCGTAAATTTAAGAAGTACAAGTGCAATTTTGTTACATGGATCTGTTGCCTAGTGTTGGAGTCTGGGTTTTTAGTGTACCCAATCATCACTCAAATAATGTACGTTGTACCCATTAAGTAATTTCTGAATGTTCTGAACTCTTTACTATTCCACATAAAGTTAAAAATCAAGAAATTACTTAATCAATTTTAACTTTATATAGCAGAGCAAAGAGTTCAGAATATCCAGGAGAGTTTTGCTGCACCAGATATAATGATTTATTATAAAGGTTACCTGAGCAAGACCACGTGGTCCTGGCCACATGGATTAACTCACAGACTATTGGGACAGAGGAAAAGGCAGCCTCTCTCCCTCTAACCCCCAGAAGTACATCTCACTTAATTACAAACTTGGCAAGTGACAAAGACAGAGCTTCACACATTTAAAGAAAATGTGTATGACATTATGGAGAATAACACATTTTTACCTTAGTCTTAAATTGCACAAATTACGAAGGACAATATTAACAAACTCAATTACATTAAAATAAAAATATCTGTATGTAAAAATACACTATAGAGCCGGGCGCGGTGGCTCACACCTGTAATTCCAGCACTTTGGGAGGCCGAGGTGGGTGGATCATGAGGCCAAGAGATCGAGACCAGCCTGGTCAACACGGTGAAACCCCGACTCTAATAAAAATACAGAACAATTAGCTGGGCATGGTGGCATGTACCTGTAATCCCAGCTACTCAGGAGGCTGAGGCAGGAGAATCGCTTGAACCTGGAAGGCAGAGGTTGCAGTGAGCCGAGATCATGCTACTGCACTCAAGCCTGGGCAACAGAGTGAGACTCCATCAAAAAGAAAAAGAAAAAAAAGAAAAAAAAAAAAGACACTATAACCAAAGTAGAAACAGACTACACCTGGAGAAGACATTTGCAATGAGCATAACTGACAAGGGATTCGAATCCAGACTACAGATCAATGAGAAAGGAAATGCAGTAGAAGAAAAAATGGTCAGAGGATATGGAAAAGGAGTTCGGAGAAAAATAAACTACAACTTTGAATAAACATGTGAAAAATATCCAAACTCATTACTAGAGAAATAGATGTTATTATCTCACTTGTGCACCTGTCAGGAAAATTTAAGGGTACACACTCTGAAGGGCTGGAAAAACTGTGAGGAGGAACAGGTGTGTATGGTAGGAGTATAAATTTGTACAACTACTTTGGAGCTAAATTTATCAATAACTGGTCAATTTAACATAAATATGTCCCACAACCCAGCAATTTCACTCATAGCTATATATTTAACCTTTAGACAAGTGATAAGGAGCCCATACAGGACTGGCCGTTGCGGTTCAAATTAGGTTGATATAAGAGAATGTCAGAAACAGCAGAAATCCATCAAGAAGAAAATGGATAAATAAATTGTAGTATATTCATACAATAAACTGCTATACAGAGAAAACAAATGACCTAGGATTTTGGGTAACAACACAAATAATTCTCACTAACGTAATGCTGGGAAAATAAGCTGGGTGCAGGAAGATTCATACATTTTAATTTCACGTAGACAGCTTTATAAATAGAGAAATAAAGGACAGTGCACAGGAATGCATGCAGACGTGATAAAGGCAAGATGAAGAGCATGGAATCAAATGAACATCAAATTTGGGACGGTGGTATCTGGAAAGAGGCGGTGCTGAAGGACTAGGAACAGGTTCATGGCATGTTCACCTGCACGTGGGAGGATTTATTGTTTCGACTGAGGAGTGGAGAGCCTAATTCCCATTTTTTAAAAATTTTTTATCTTCTGCCCTTTTTCGTGCCACCTAACACTGTCCTGTGTGCCCACCGGGCCAGGCAAAGCCTCACTGCCTCTTCCTGTTCCCTCGCCCTGGGGCCCCTGCCTTGGCTGTTCCTGCCTCTTCAGATTATTTACCCCCAGATGTTCAAACAAGCAGGCCTCCCTTCATCCAAGTCTCCACTCAGACTGCACCATCTCAGGGATGCTCCCTGACCTCGGTGCCCTGGTCACTCTAGGCATTGTTCTAGTTTAATTCTCCACGCAGCCGTCAGCGTTAGCTGGTAGTTCCATTTGATTTGTGGTAGTTCCTCTCTGGCTTTTGTCTACTCCTGTCTTCCTTCTCTAGAACACAAGCGCCTTAGCAAAGGAACAAGCTGTCTTGTTTTCAGCAGGGACTTGTGCTTGGTGCAAGGCAGGCATTTCACTGGACAAATGAATGAATGCGTTAGTGAGACAATATGAGAACCGTAATCATAACATGGAATACCCATATCAATTTCTATCAGTATTTTCTTAAGCAATAAAGGCAGAGATTTATTGAAAACGAAAGTACACTCCACAGTGCTGGAAGGACAAGAGCGTAAAGGCTCAAGTGTCCCTTTACAGAATTTTCTGGGGTTTAAATACCCTCTAGAGGTTTCCCATTGGTTACTCGGTGTACACACTATGAAAACCAAATAGTGGCCCACAATAAGTCGGATTGGTTGTGGAAAGCGACCAATCAGAGACTAAAGTGAAGTTACAAAGTTACACCCCTATGCAAACGTCTGATTGGTTGCAGAAAACAACCAATCAGAGATACTTTCGATTTTCCATCAGCCACACAGGAAAAGTGTGCGTGTGTTGGGGGCGGGCGCGGGGAGTTGCAAAGGGAGTAGTCTCTGGTTCTTTTGTTACTTAGGTGTGGAAAGTTAACTTTCCACATCTATCCGCATTTTTATTAGAAGGAAGGTCATGGACCAACATGCATAACTAGGGAATCCCCAAGAATGAGGGGGTCACAGGGCAGAGAGAGAGGAGAAAGGAAGGAGAAAAACTGCACGCAGGAGACTGTACTTGAGCAGAGCCTGGCAGGTCAGGCTGCGTTCCGATGGGTGCAGGAGAGAGACTGAACAGCAGCACGCGGGGCAGGCTGTGCTCACGT
Source organism: Colobus angolensis palliatus (assembly GCF_000951035.1). Taxonomy (NCBI): domain Eukaryota; kingdom Metazoa; phylum Chordata; class Mammalia; order Primates; family Cercopithecidae; genus Colobus; species Colobus angolensis. Next base: position 3,018,829 of record NW_012115244.1, on the reverse strand, counting down.
AGGGCATCAAGCTTCTGCAGTGGGACACCATGTGTGAGAGAGAGAGACACGCTCAGAGTCCAGGCCAGGGTGAGGGCCCGGTGTGGGTGAACGGGTGTCAGGGCGATGACCGAGAGATGAGCTTATGCACAAGGCCAGTGGCCCATGTTGATCAAGCAGACCGTGTATGACAGCCCTGCACTAACCACTTTCCATGTAGTAACTCATCTCATCCTCTGGCAACCAGGTGAGGTGGCTGATCTCATCTTCCCTAATTCTAGGATTAGAAAACGGAGTCTCAGAGAGGTTACCCGAGGCTCCAAGGTCATTGGGGCGTTGAATATAACAACTGGTGCCTGTCCCTTGAACTCTGCCCCCTTTGCACAAAATACCAAACAGAGAATATTGTGAAGACCTGGTGCTATTGAGGGATGGAGGAAGTAAGGACAAGGTCATACTAGAATTGAGTCTCAGATACATGCATCCAGACTCTCAGATGGTGGCTCCCGCAGGATGCAGCTGTGGCTGGGAGCTGCCTGGAAGCCAAAGCAGAAAGAAAAGTGTGTGATTCAGTGTCCATCAGAATAATAACTTTTTAAAATTTTCAGGAGCTAGTCTGAGTTTTTCCATGCTGTGGCTCAGGGGAAACCCTTCTCTGAGGCCTTTATAAACAGAATGCTGGTAACTGGGCTATTTTCTCAGCAGTGCCCCCATGTGCCAGCCCAACAGTCATGTAAATGTTGCTTTCTCTCATAATTTCCCAATTCGTAATTGTTATAATCCCTTCCCAACCGCCTGCAGGTGGTATGTTTGGGGTTCTCAGAGTCTTATGATACGTGCATATATATATTACAGGAATTATATATATATTCTGATATAACCGTATCACAGGAATATATGTATGTGTGTGTGCATACATATATATCTTCCTTGTTTCCTTCCTTCCTTTCTCTTTCTTCCTTTGCATAGGAACTTTCTGAGTGGCATTACATGACAGGCATTTGTATAAGGATGAGGGATATATGAGAAAAAGGTAATTCGGCAAACAGGGTTTCTGGAATGTGCAGAACATATGGGGTAAACCATGTGTGTTAGGGTTCTCTAGAGGGACAGAACTATATATATATATATATATATATATACACACACACACACACACAAAATGGGATATGTATATTCCATATATTCTATATATATATTCACAGAAATAATGGAATATATGTATTCCATATATTCTGTATATATACACAGAAATAATATTCTCTCTATATATACAGAAATAAATACAGAAAGTTTATTAAGCATTGACTCACATGATCACAAAGTCCCACAATAGGCTGTCTGCAGGCTGAGGAGTAAGGAGAGCCAGTCCAAGTCCCAAAACTGAAGAACATGGAGTCTGATGTTCGAGAGCAGGAAGCATCCAGCACAGGAGAAAGATGTAGGCTGGGAGGCTAGGCCAGTCTCTCTTTTCACATTTTTCTGCCTGCTTATATTCTGCCTGCTTATATTCAGCTGATTAGTTGGTGCCCACCCAGATTAAGGGTGGGTCTGCCTTTCCCAGCCCACTGACTCAAATGTTAATCTCCTTTGGCAATACCCTCATGGACATACCTAGGATCAATACTTTATATGCTTCCATCCAATCAAGTTGACACTCAGTATTAACCATCACGCCATGACATAGGACAAGTTATTGCCCGGGACAAAAATGAGCTCATAAACAAAGACGCTTCCTTACATACAGATTTTATAGATTCCCTAGTAAAAACAACCTCCAAAGCCCCCTCGTCCTCCTGGTCCTCTCTCCGCCTCCCACAGCCTGAGCACCCACAGCATAAATGGGGAGGAGCTGGTGACCCAGAGTTTGGGACCCTTCCCTATGTCGTTGGCGTCTGATGCTATGTAGCTTCTTGGACGTTTGTTTTATTCACAAACACTGAAGAATCAGTTTAGTTAGACATCTTCCAATTCTATGTCAAGCCCTTGGAAATCCCAAGTATTTAGCAGTTAGGAGGGAGGGTATAAAGACTCCTGCTGAGGTCACAGTCTGGGGGCAGGATTGGGCCGGAGGGGCAGCCTTAGAGAGGATGCAATTAGCTGGTATTGAAAATAACAGAAGAAAGAAATCCTCAGGTGCAGGGCCACTCACACACACCTTGACACAAGGGTCAGCAAACAAGGAAGGAGAAAGAATGAGTGAGTTCTCAGATGTTTATCATCAGCAGAAACCCACTGGGTAGGCTTAGATTATTAGTGTAACTCAGTGGCACTCCCCCTGCACAGAATCACGAATAGGCACTGCTTCCCAAAAGCAACTGGTCCCATCCCAGGGCCCTCTGTCAATCTGTCCTGATGCATGGTTAAAAGTTTAGTATCACGACTCTTTAATCTAGAAAAATTAATCAAATTTTGAAAAGTTTTTTCTTCTTCCCTCCTTCTTTCCTCCCTCTACTGCCTCCCTCCCTCTCCTTCCTACCTACATCCCTCTCCCTCTTCCCTCTCCTTCCTCTCTGTCCTTCTTCCCTCTCCTTCCTACCCTCCAACCTCTCCTTACTGCCTCTCCCTTTTCCCTCTCCTTCCTCCCTCTCCCTCCTCCCTCTCTCTCCTCCCTCTCCTTCCTTCCTCTCTCTCCTCTCTCTCCTTCCTTTTCCTCATTCCTGTCTACCTCCCTCTCCCTCCTCCCTCTCTTTCCTCCCTCCCTCTCCCTCCTCCCTTCCTTCTCTTCTTCCTTCAGTTAGGAAGGAAGTGCCATTACATGCCAGGCGTTGGTATCAGGACAGAGGATACAAAGAAAACGCCTAATTCATGCCAGTCATTTTAGCTTGTACCCGGTATGTCTTGGATTGCTAGTTCTGAGAGAAATGAGTCAGTGCACCATGAAGACCCTCAGGCAGCCCCATGGAGAATTCTGTGCAGAGAGGGACCCAGCCCCCAGCCAACAGCTGGCAACAAATGCCACTCATGTGGATGAGGCCTTGGAAGTAGCCCCTCCCTCTCAGTCCAACTTTGATGGCTACAACCTGGCCAAAATCTGACTGCCAATAGGACAGACCCCAAGGGAGGACTGCCCAGCAAACCCTTCCCAAATGTATGGCTCATAGAATCTGTGTACGCAATAAAGGCCCCTAAGTGCTGGGGCGATCCATCATGCAACATTCGATAACTGCAGCAGACACTGAGCCCAGTGGTTGGTGCACCATCAGCGCTCAGACAGTGGTGGCTGCTGCCTCTGTCAAATAACAGCAATTCCATGTTCTGACAGATGTCCTAGATTATTCCAGGAAGTCGCACAGCTCCAGGCTCCCTCCACACCCACAGTGCCCCCTGAGGAAGCCTGGTCCCACAGATGGTGACTGGCGGGAACCATCAGACCCCCTGTCTGATTGATTGCACTTGAGTCCTAGAGAGGAGGCCATGAGAGAAAGTCACACACATGAAACTCACACGGGAAGCCCCAGCCTCTGCACCTCCGCGGGACACGCACGGCACAGTAGCTCAGCCAGAGCCTCGGCGACCTTGGGTGCCCTTGGTGAGCTCCTGCTTCCGGAGCCTGCTCTGCAGCTATTCTTCCTCCTCTTGTGTCTCTTGTAGCTTATAATAAAAATCCCTTTCTGGGAATTTCTTTGTTCTTTGAGCATTTCTTTGTTTCTGGCAGCCTAAAAGAGCCCATCTCAAACAACAAGGGTCTGGGTTGAGGAAGGGTTAAGGACATCTTATTTAGACTCAAAGAGCCCAATCAAGCTTTCTGCCTGAATGGAATGATTTGTGCAGTTTCTTGGTGAGACAAGAAGCTGCTTCTCTGCTCTGCCTACTAAGAAGGCCTGGATTTCCATACATAAGTAGATAAACACAACGTGCTGAAGGCAGACAGGGAGAGCAAGAAAGAACACACTATTCATTAACTTCTCCGCTTCCTAATAGGATCACCACGGGCTGAGCAGCATTTCTGCTTGAGTACCCCAGCACAAAGCCCTGTCTGGGCCTCAGCCACCTGGTAATTCTAGATTAGGCTCTGTGGCAGCACTGACGGCTGGCTGTTGGCGCCTACAGGTAGAGCTTATTCAACAAGGGGCCCGAGTTGTATGCCCGGAGATCACGTATGCCAAGCCTGCTGGGCTGCCGTGGGCGCTGGGCAGTCTCTCTGCATTTGACCCTTTCATGATGAAGCTCCCAGTTCCCTAGGGGTGGGGGCTGAGGAGCCTGGCAAGCCAGTGTGGCCATCCCCACATTCCTCAGCACCACAGGCAGCAGCATTTGACAGCACATAGGAGGGAGCAAGTCTTGCAAAAATGGATTGATAGACACTGCTTATTGAAAGAACCTCAAACAAGCACATATGTGAGGATTGAGAATGTGGCGTCTGAACTGGCAGTATGTACCCAGAGCAGCACAGACCTCCCGGGACAATGAACAGAGAGGAAATCGAGGTCACAGTAGCCTCAAGGCCCTATCTTTCTCTTTCTGCAATCACAGAGTCTTCACCTTGCCTTTTGCTCAAAGCCCCAGACATCAACCTGTGGCCCACTGTCCACCTTTGTCCGTCTGTATCTAGACCTGCACTGATGGATGCAGCATGCTCAGAGGTGGAGCAGATCCAGGTTGTTGTCAACAATGGGTTTGAACTCACCATCAAGTTCTGAGTTAAATATTCCTCTGTGCATCACCCACCTGAATGGCTGTTCTGTGACCCCTGGAACAAGAAGATGGAGCTCCAAATGGCACAACCAGATAAGCATCACTCACCCCCACCCAAGAGTTCTGTTTAGAGTGTGCTTATTCCCACCTGGGCACACAATGTACCCACACAATAGAGCTTGCTGAGGTTGAAACCTGCCCGAACATGGGGCTGTCCTCTGTGATCATGCACCTAAAGGGCTCCAATCCCTCTGCCAATCACCCTAAGAAGTTCCAATCCTGCTGCATTTGGCTGAGAATCCTTTACTGGCTCCCCATCACCAGCATTAATTAAGTCCTACATCCTTAGCCTTCCTCCAGAGCCTCCTCTGGATTGACCCAGCCCAGACTGCACCTGTCAGTCATTCTTTGGTAACCTTGTCTGTGAGTCCCTTCTCCTGAACATGCTGAGTCCCTCCTGAATCCGCCGTCCAACTGTGAGGCAGGATAGCACCGTGTGGAAGGCCTGCAGATCAGACAGACCTGGACTCTGATGACTTCATCTGATTGAGCCTCAGTTTCCTTATCTATAAATTCAAAATACTCATCATCCTCTCTGCTGTGTAAGGTTGGCATGAGGATTACATGTCAATCCTGGAAAGCAGGACTCAGGGCCCAGCATGCAGTGCACACTAACCACCCATCGACACGCCAGGGCCGCCCCGCTCTAAGCGTGCCTATTGCGTGGTGAAATCACTGCCTTCACTGCAGTTACGGCCATCATCCTCATCACTTCTGCCTTTCCCGTGGTGACTTGGAATCCTCCTCACCGCTTCCTGCATGGCCCCTGCTCACCCCTTCCTTTCCCAGCCTCTGCTGGAGCCTCCAAACTCCAGATCCTGGTGTAGGGCCAGCCTTGACCGTGTCTGCCTGAGCCTGGATTGCTGTTCTCTGGCTGCACTTTGTGGCGATTCATGACAGCTGAGCCTCACCATGCCCAGCTCAGAGGCCGGCCTTAACATGAGTCCTTTCATGTGGCATCATTTAATTAAGTGTTACATTGTATGGTTCTATAAATGTCCACCTGAATTTAAATCTGCCAATAAAACTAAAAATCTCCTATACAGGGAAGACAATGATTGTGAGCAGACATGGCCAAATGCCCATAAATCAGAAGGGGCGATTGTCTCCGGGCAGAGGCTGGAATTCAAGTCACTAAGTCAGGTAAGGACCATCACCCACAGCCGAGGAGACTTTCTTGCAGATGCCACTGTGTGTATTTAGGATGTGATGATCTGAAGTGTGGAACAGTCACCCCCATGGTGAACGTAGCTGAGGGCACACCAGGAGCCTGATGCCAAGCTGCCCGGCTCCACTTGGGCACTCATCCTACCGCAGCAGAAGCCAATTTCAGGCCTAGAGGAAATCAAGCCTGTCCGGCCAGGGACAAACCCAGGTGCAGTGGGCCCTGTTGGGGAGCTTCCCAGAGGTAACCCAGTGTCCAGGCAGGGGCAGGACAAATAACTATGCAGGAGACCCTGAGGGTCCAGAGTAGGGTGTTTCCCAAAGCAGGGCACATGGAGGCTCCTTCACGCATGGGTTTCTCAGTGGGACCCTGAGAACTTCTGAGAGCAGGGGGCATCCCTAGGTAAAGGAGACATGGTTGCACCCGAGAGAAGGGTGCTGGGCTGTAGAACACTGCACAGAGGTGAGCCCAGAGCTGAGACAGATTGCACCTGGGGCCTCTGCCCTCCAGCCCGGGGCCTGTTCTCCTGGGCAAGGCAGCAAACCTTGTAGCGTAGCTCTCTGTGCACATCCAGTCTCAGAGGTCACGTGTAGAAAACTGTAGTTTTCTAAGAAAAACCAGGCTTCCAGTGGGTGTAAAGCCTTGAGCTCCCAGCTGGTCCATCATGGATCAGACTGGTTTCCAGCACATACCCTTGACGGGCTCAGCTCAGCACCGAGTGTGCACAGAACACCCACGCAGCATCTCAGAAAGTGTGGAATCCTGAACTGACCAGCGTGCCCCATCTCCCTCCACCGAGGGGTCTGGCATCCACTCACAGAGGCACTCAGACCCAGAGGACCTGGAAATGGAGCCTTTGCTAATCAACCCCACCTCCCTTCCACCTCACAATCCCCCCCCCCATCACCTTAACCATCCTGCCATCCTGGCTCAGGCCGTCTGCCTCCCAGCAGAGCTGCTTATACCCATGACTTTCTTCCTCCTGGAGTCTGGTTCCCCAGGACAGTCAGTACCACAGGCCTCCCCCTGCCCCACCCCAGTGGTCTCAGGTTCTTTATAGGGAGTCTACCCATCCAATCTCCCAGCACCTGGCTGAGGAGGTGATTTCCACATTCTAAGACACCAGCTGCTGCTCTATGGTGCCACGGAATAAGATGCCAGCATTTTAATAAGAGCTTCCTGGGGGTGGGGAGGTAGGGCATAGGAATACAAATCTTTCATGGTAAATGGACATATGCGTTCGGAGACATCTGATTTCAGAAGCACCCATCTTAGGATTCAGGAAATGTGATACGGCCTCTGTTTTTCAAGAAAGCAGAGAAGGCAGTGACTTGCCCATTACAGCTTCAGTGTCATGCCAGCTCACTGTGTGCAAGACGCTACTACTTACGGGAGACTTTCAGGGTCAATGTGGCCGAGTGGCGGAGCTGGGACACAGACTTGGGGGTAAAGCAGAACCTGGCCATAATGCCAACTCTGCCGTCTATAAGCTGCAGGGCTGCAGTGAGTCACTCGGACTCTCCCAGCCTCCGTTTACCCATAGTCAGTGGGCAAGGGGTCCAGGTTCAAGTCCCTCATTGCAATACCCACATCCAAAAAGCTGTGAAAAGCAGAAGTATTTTTCGAACTCATTCAATGATAAGACCCACCTGACCTGACCTGGCCTCTTTGGTAACCAAATCTGACCTGAGATACCTGCAGTTCTCTAGCCTTTGATGGACCAGATTCCCAAGAATATTCATGTTTCAGGCAGAACCACTGTATCTGTTGTGTTTGATTACAGGTGCTGTCCCCAACCCCTGGGGTGCTCCATAAAAGATCTGATGTGCAGTGTATGACTTTTTGCATTCTGAATGATGCTGATTTTGAGACACATGTGGTTCCCAGGGTTCCAGGGGTCAGTGAACCTCTACCCATCTTAAGCAGAACTTTGCCAAACAGAGCGACTGGGGCCAGGGCCATCATCTCCATCCTATGGACTCTGATCAGTCACCTTCCCCTATTCTCAGGAATGGTTAACAAGAGCCAGGACTTGGGCACAGCTCTCTGGGCTCTGGTCACGTGTCCTTTGCTGTCCTACAAGCATTTGGGAGTGTGCTCCAGGAAATGGTGCCCTGGCCGGGAGGGCTGCGCCTGAGACACTCCCCATGGTTTATTTGGCCACATGGAGGGGCTCTTGCCCTCTCAAGCGAAAGCACAGCAGGGATGAGAGGGCCAAGTGCGGGAGGTACATGTCCTGAGATGAGGTCTGGAGTCGGGGGTCACGAGTCAGGCGAGCACTGGTGTGACCGAGTAATGTCTTCATGAAGTGACTCCTCGAGAGCAGCGGAGGTCAAGGGTGGGGCTGCCCCTGCCTAGGCCAGGGATTACCCTCTTGCTTCAGACTCAGAACTAAAACTGCTGGGATCAACGCCTCCACTGGGGGCCTAAATCCCGTTACTCGTTTTCAAGGCCCTGTCATCTCTGTCCTGTTTGATATTCTTGTCTGTTTCCTTTTGCTGGAACACAAAGGTAATTTATACCTCATTCTTAGAAAAAGCAAAAAAAAAAAAAAAAAAAAAAAAGCAGTTGTGCGATTGTGGGCAGAAATAGTCCATTGTGAGCTGTTTACAGGACGGGGCATGGGGGGATTCAGAATGTTCAGACTGGGACTCCCACCCACCGTGAAGACCCTTGAAAGTGATACCACTGCAAAGCTATAGGAGGGCCCCGAAGGAAAATTCTCCTTGCAAACTGTCCTGTCCCTGAAGCTTTCATTCCTTTCCTGCTGCTGATATCGCTGTCTGTCTGTTCCACATGAGCTCCTCTCTCCTCCACTCAGCCGTCTGGACTACACAAAACCTCACTCCTTTCACAGCCTGATGCTCTTCCCCCCACCACCACCCAAGCACACACACCGCACAACATACTCAGCATCTAGATTCTCAGGCTGGGCCAGGAATAGGGCCTGAGTCTATGGAGTTCCCATCAGCATCTTCATGGGGAGATCCTACAAAAAGAGTCATCCACAGCTCTTTGCCCAAATATATAGGAAATGACTTCTTTTCTTTTGTGCCTTCCCATCAAAGGGTGGCATCAGACTAATATGGGTTTTGTTTGCTACAGCTTTCTATTAAAAGACCTTGGGCAAGTCCCAAATACTTTCATCCTCAGAAGAGCTATATATTAAGGATTTCTGTGTAGCAAATTATTGCAAGATGCACTGGCTGCAAAAACAAACATTTGTCAACTCACAGGGTCTGTGGTTCAGGAATCTGAGTGTGGCTTTGCTGTGTACTGCTGCTTTAAGTTCATTCACTTTCAAGATGTTGGGCTGGGCTGGGTCTCATCTGAAGCTTGGACTGTGGAAGGATCAACATGGCTGTGAGCAGGATTCAGTCATCTATAGGCTGGCAGTCTGAGGGTGTCACTCCTCTGTGGCTGCAGCCAGATGTCTCTGCCTGTTTCTGGCCCCATGAGTCTCTTCACAAGCTCACAACCTGGCACCTCGCTCCCCTCCAAGTGAGCAAGTGAGGGAGCGATCAAGACAGAAGTCACTGTCCTTTGGTAGCCTCATTTCGGTGACATTCCAGCACTTTTTGCCACATTCTGTTTATTAGAAAGAAGTCAACAGGTGCAGTCTGTACTCAGGGGAGGAGCTTATGCAAGGGCTGAGTTCCAGGAGGGGGTTATCCCTGGGGTAATCTGAGAGCCACCTACTCAAGCCAACTGCATGTATTTCAAGGACCACACACATACACACAGACACACATACACACACGGCTTCTGGACACACTGTAAGTACCCAATAATTGGTGATTAACTTTTCTTAATTATTAAGACCAATTAACATTTGACTATTATTCACCTGCCAGTTTAAGGTCCTTGAAGCAAACTCATTTTTTAAAGTAGAGGCAAAATGTCTGTGGTTCACCAGTTTGGCCACTGAATCATCATGTGACCTGAGCATGTGGTCTCTGGCCTTTGGCGTCCACACCTCTGCCTCATGATGGCTGCTCAGGTGGTTCCTCCGAGACGCAAGGCTGCTCTGTCCTTTCGCCTGAGCATGTGGTCTCTGGCCTTTGGCGTCCACACCTCTGCCTCATGATGGCTGCTCAGGTGGTTCCTCCGAGACGCAAGGCTGCTCTGTCCTTTCGCCTGCATGCATGCTGGGCTGTCTGGACTGTGCACCTTGTCTTGTAACCTTGCCAGACCTCACTGGCCCCCAGCTTAGCCCAGGTCCCCACCTCTGGTGGCCTTTGCTGGTACCTGTTCAGAGAGGAAAATCCTGAATCTACAACTCCTGGCCCTCCCAGGACCACATGACCTTCCCCACCACCTCACTGTGCCCTGTGGATCATCTTCCTCCTGCTACCAACCGAGGTCCTCACAGAGGAGGCTGGTCATATCCCCCCAGGGGCCAGCACCTCCCACAGGGTCTGCACAGGGCAGTATTCAGAGGACACTTGCTGGCCTGGATGGAGGCTGAGAAGAAATCACACCTGAGGTCAGCATGCTGCCATCCAGGATGAGGGAGGAAACTGGTCCTTCTGGAAAGAACAAGTACTTCTGTGTGACTGGAGCATGAAGACCTGGCCCAGGTCATCTGGGGCTCAGAAGGAGCTCTCCATTCATGCTGGGAGCACATGGAACTTTGGCAACTGATCCTCCCTAGCCTGCAGCCAGGTCAAGCTGATACGTGTGTGTAAACAACAGGAGTGAACAGTTCCTGGGTGCTTACCACAGGTCAGGCTCTGTCCAGCATTTGGCATTTTTAACCAATTTGATTCCCACCACAGCCGTAGGAGGTAAATGCAATTATTATCCTCACTTCATAAGTGAGGAAACTAGAGCACAAAGGGGTTTGATGATGCACGCAGTCACAGGGCCAGGAAGTGATAGAGCCCAGGTTTCATCCAGGCCCAGAGTCCTAAGAGCTCCATGATTTTTCCTGGGGATGACACAACCAAGTCCTGCTGCAGAGCCTGGGAAGGCCAGCCTTGGAGAGGATGGTGCATAGGAAGCATCTTCACTAGTCTAGTTAGAAATAGGAGACCAAACGAGAGAATGGTGCATCAGAGGGGATGGGGAGTTGGGAATGACTGACAGGCCATGAAGGAGGTTAGGATAGACAGGATCTGGTGGCCAGTTAGTTGGGCAGGCACTCAGATGAGTGTCTGTGAAGAGCAGGACAACGTCTGTCAGAGGCTGTGCCGTCACCTCTGTTCCTGATGTTCCTGACCATGTGATTTGAAGTCAAAGGGTCAGTTAGTAGCCACCCAATGCATTCATCTCACCCACTGCCCAGGTTGAGCTGATTTATCAAGAAAGGGGAATTGCAATCTGTATTAGTCTGTCCTCACACTGCTAATAAAGACATACCTACCTTTCCAAGACTGGGTAAATTTATAAAGGAAAGAGGTTTAATTGACTTACAGTTCCACATGACTGGGAGGCCTCATAATCACGGCAGAAGGCAAAGGAGGAGCAAAGGCATGTCTTACATGGTGGCAGGCAAGAAAGCTTGTGCAGGGGAGCTCCTCTTTATACGACTATCAGATCTTGTGAGACTTATTCACTATCATGAGAACAGCATGGGAAAGACCTTCCCCCATGATTGAATTACCTCCCACGGTGTCCCTCCCACAACACGTGGTAATTATGGGAGCTCCAGTTCAAGATGAGATTTGGGTGGATACAGCCAAACCATATCACAATTGAAAAAGAGTGTATTAATTATTATTATTTTGAGACAGGGTCTCTTTTTGTCATCCAGGCTGGAGCACAGTGATTCAATCACAGCTCACTGCAGCCTCAACCTCTTGGGCTCAAGTGATCCTTCTACCTCAGCCTCCCAAGTAGCTGGGATCATGGGTGCCTGCCATATGCCTGGCTAATTTTTAAATTTTTTTGTACTGATGGGGCCTCACTATATTGCCCAGGCTGGTCTCAATTTCCTGAGGTCAAGCAATCCTCCCACCTCAGCCTCTCAAAGTGCTGGGATAATAAGAGTGAGCCACCATGCCTGGTAAAGAAAGCATGTAGTACACATAGAGCCAGCTAACCGGGCGACCAGGGTTGTATTATTACTCTAATCAGCCTCCCTGAAAATTTGGAAGACAGGTTTTTTTTTTGTATTTTTTTTTTTTAAGATAGTTTGGTGGGCAGGCTAAGAAAGAGGGAATCCTGATTGGTTTGGTTGGAGATAAAATTAGAGGGTGTTGACGCTGTCCTCCTGTGCTGAGTCAGCTCCTGGGTGAGGGCCGCAAGACTGGGTGAGCCAGCTTCCGGGTCTGGGTGGCGCCAGTTGATCCGCCTGAATGCAGGGTCTGAAAAATACCTTAAACACCAATCTTAGGTTTTACAATAGCAATGTCATCCACAGGAACAATGGCGGAGATCTGGAATCTTGCGGCCTCTGGCTTCATAACTCCTGAGTCATAATTTCCAATCTGTGGCTCATTTGTTGGTTTTACCAAAAGGCATTCTGGTCCCCAAGCAAGGAGGGATTTCATTTTGGAGAGAATCTGTTGTGTTATCATCTGTGTTTCAAAGTTAAACTCCAAACTCAGTTGCTTCCAATGTTAGTTCAACCCACACACAGGAATGAGCCAGGGCAGCTTGGAGGTTAAAGGCAAGATGGGGTAGGTTAGGACAGCTCTCTCATTGTCATCGTTTTCTCACTGTTATAACCTTTGCAAAGGCAGTTTCAAATTTAATTTTGCTTTTCAAGACACTATGACACTAAAATTGTACATAGGATGGAGGGTCTAGGGGAGGGAGGCGTCTCATCCTTGTGTTTCTGTCATATGGACACAACAGGCAAAAGGAAAGGAAGACACAAGAAGCAGTGGGATGGGAAGGAGATGATGATTTCAAGCAACAGGGAGACCCTGGAGGCGGTGGAGCAAAGATCACAAAGAGTGGGTGGGAGGCAGACACGGCACTAGGGGCTTTCTGAGCCACAGTTAGGGTTATTCTGGGCTCTCTCCTCAGTGCATTGGGAAACTGCTGGAGTGGGAAGCGCAGGAATGTGATTCCACCCGGCTTGTACTGCCACATTCGTGTCCTCGTCCTCCTCACCATGGTGGTCTCTGCCGATTCAGGGCCTGTGAATGTCATCTCACCCCAGCCAAAGATTCCTGCAACGGCTTCATCCATCCTGACAAGCCACTAGCACTTCTTGCCCCACACCTGTTTCCCCAGGAGACAGCATGGTTTCTCAGGAGGGTGTGCGCCTTCAGAGCAGTTCTGTCTGCTCCCTTGCAGGGCGCTCCCAGCACCCAGACCTGTGGCCTTTCCTTAACCAAGGGACCCACTGAGCCCCCAGATCCTCTTCTGTGTTTGCCTTGTCATTGGGGTCTGTGATACTCTCCATCTGTGGCTTGACCCCCGCCCATGAAAATGCTTCAGCACTTTCTCAGGAAAGACACATGCCCTGTGTCCTCACTGGGTCCCATCCCCAGCCCCACCTTTAGCCTTGACTCAGATGCACAGAAATGCAGCCGTGGGTGGGCTCACCAATGTCGACACGTGCCCCAACCTGAAGCCCGGTGCTACAGACCTAGTAGGGGCTACATAGATGTAAGGGAAAAATATAATTTACAGCTTCTTATGATAGTCTGAAGTTCGGAAAGAGTGAGAATGGGGAAAAAATAGAAGCAGTAGCAGCAGCACTGATTTGACCAGGCTGTCTATGGTAGGAATTTTAAAAAGGTGCCGTTCAAAGGAACTTGGAACTTCTTCCCAATTCACTGTGTTGCTACTTTGCAAACTCCACTTGATTCCTGAGCGCATCAAGAATTTTATACATTTTGTATTTTTACACCAGGGCTCTTTGAAGTTCTACCTTTTAAAAGCAAAGACAAAACCAAAGTGACACTTTCTCTTTTTTATAGAAAAGCATGTTCAGTTGTGACAAAGTTCACATTCCACCACTACTGAAGGGTTGAAACATGAACTTGAAAGTAAATAGCTTTGTGGAGATTCACATTGAGGAGCACTGTGCAGTCATTCAGAAGAATAAGCTCCAGCTCTGCCCGGTGATGGCAGGGGTGTTGACAATGCAGTACTGAGCTCAGAAAGCAACCTGCTAAAAGGTGTGTTTAATGAAATTCATTTTCACAAAATAATTACACAGGATAAAGCCTGCCTTTTTGTGTGTAGATTTCTACACGCATATGTGTATTTATAGATCCATGTCCTGTGCATCTCTGCATGAGCAAGAGCATCCAGACAGCCCTGTGGATTGTGTTCATGCCTGTGTATGTGTGGGGATAGAAACATGTGTGTAGAAGTCAGAACTGGGAGGAAGCTGGGCGTGGTGGCTCACGCCTGTAATCCCAGAACTTTGGGAGGCCGAGGCAGGTGGATAGTTTGAGCTCAGGAGTTTGAGATCAAAGTGGCAAAACTCTGTCTCTACCAAACATATACAAAAAATTAGCCTGGCTTGGGGCCATGCACCTGTGATCCCAGCTGCTTGGGTGGCTGAGGTGGGAGGTTCACTTGAGCGTAGGGGATGGAGGCTGTAGAGAGCCGAGATCATGCCACTGCACTCCAGCCAGGTGACAGAGTGAGACCCTGTCTAAAACAAACAAAACAAAACAAATGAGAATAATAGTTAGTACAGATTTCCTCGTGGTGAAGTTGGCAGGAGGTGGAGAGGTTGTGGGGAAAAGGAAGAGGGTACAGTGACAAGAAATAAAAATTTCGTATTTGGAAAAATAAACAGCATGCTTTTATGCATTTTGTAAAGTATATATATGAGTATAAGTGTATATAGAATAAGCCAAATTTGAGATAAAATGAAAACGAGTGCTGGGCAATAGTTAGTGGATGAAACAAAATGAAATAATGTCTAAGAAACTGCTTCCTAAATGGCAAAGTGACATTCTAACTGAAATTATTATCACAGTTGTCCAAACAACTATTACTGTTATTGAAAGCTCAGCTCCAGAAGAAGGCAGGCTATGCTGGCCTCTGTTCAAAAGCAAACCTTCTCACTGAAGTTTCCCTGCTCAGATTCCAAGCGGACTGGGCCTCCTAGCTAAGCCAGCCCTCGGGGCCAGAAGTCAGGGAAGCAGTTCTACCTATGCGTTCCCAGCACTCATCCAGCCTTCTCTACCTTGGGGGAGCCTCAGCTCCGTTAATGTGTCTATCAGAGAACAATCTGCTTTCTCCTTCTCGCCCTCTAGAATAAGCCAGGATTGGTCAGGGATTGGTCAGGCCACCAGGCTCTCAGAGGAAAGCCGTCTGGCCAGCAGTGGGCAGTGGGTGAGGCCTGGCAGCACAGACCTTGATCTCCCAGAAGACCCCTGCACCCAGCTCACTGCCCAGACCAATATGTCCATCACTCATGACCAGATATGAGTCTGTGCATCCTTCCCCGGTATCTGTGTTTGCTGTGAGTTCTCGTGTACGTGCAAAGCTGGAGGTGGGTACTGAAAATCTGTGCTTCATAACAGCACAGCATTATATGGGGGCAGCAGGGAGAGAGGCCATCCTAGCTTGGGGTTTCAGAGGACTTCACAGGAAGACGGGGGAGAAAATTACCCATGCTTTCCCCAAGGCCAAGAAGAAAAATGTCCCAAGGGATTTGGAGAAAGCATTTGAAGATGACGAAGGAAAGATAGATGGAGAAGGACATTAAAGACCAATACTAAGATCAGAGTCATGTGTGGGGACAATGGGAGCCACCAAATACTTTACAGCAGAAAACGATCAGAGAGATCCTCCTTTAACAGCAATACAGAAAAGGGCTCAGAGGGGTCAAGGTTGCAAAAGACAATGGGACATCAGGACTTAATAAATCCTTATGGTAGCAGGATTTCCCCTGGAAATGTCTATCCTGAAGCTTTCTGGGAGATTCCAAGACATCCTTATTACCACTGTCATTAGGCAGGAAATTGAAAGCCAGATTAGGCAAAAGCCAAACCCCTGCTTTGCCTTTTGGGTCTGATTTTGATGAGATTTTTGTCACCACCACATACCTATCCCCTTTTCTGCATCTTTTAAAAAATGAGTTGCAAAGGTGGACTTCTCTGAGCTTCTGAGTGAAGAATTATTAAATCACAAGGCTCCAAAGACCCCAGGGTTGCTTCCTTGGGTTACTTGGGCTTGGGGTGGTCAGGGGAGGGCTCAGAGCATCAGTAGAAATGCAACAATGGTAAGGATCTTCTAGTTATGGAAATGCTGGAGGAGCAGGGACCCACACTAGCCTTCCCATATAAGATACAGGACAGTGGTTCCTGGCAGATAGGAAGCAATCAGGCCGAGTCTATGAACGCTGAAGCTGATTAGCTGGAGTTTTCAGGCTGCAGCACAGAGAGCATAGCTCAGCCAGCTCCCTGAGTTAAAAAGATGGGATGGAGCTTTCAGAAGGTCAAGGCTAAAGTTTGCAGAGCACAGTATTAGAGAGATGAAAACTGCAAAGACAGAAAGCTCAGGAGAAGCAAAGAAGTTACTCTTAGAGACTAGGACTGGGTACTGATCAGCTCATGCATAGAAGGAAACTACCCAAAGCCAGGGGGAATCAAATAATCAGTGAAAGGAATTGCAGAAATTCGCACAACCTGGGCACAGTTCCTGTCCCCACCAGCCAGAGTAGGAAACTGCGTAATCTATGCAGCATTCAGTACAGAACTCAAAAGAATGTAACCTATTAGTGAGAAGAAGTATCAGTCAGTAATAACACACCTGGAGTTCACAAACATGGTAGAATTCATGAGCAATTATATTGAGGCAGGCATTATAACTATAGTCCAACGAGCTAGAGGAGAAATCGACATTGCTACCTAAAGACACGGAAGATATTGATATCCGCAAGATCAAAGTTTTAGAGATGAATACAGTAACGTCTGACATAAAAATGTCCCATATTGGGAGGCCAAGGTGGGCAGATCACGAGGTCAAGAGATGGAGACCATCCTGGCCAACATGGTGAAACCCCGTCTCTACTAGAAATACAAAAAATTAGCTGGGCATGGTAATGGGTGCCTGTAGTCCCAGCTACTCGGGAGGCTGAGGCAGGAGAGTTGCTTAAACCTGGGAGGTGGAGTTTGCAGTGACCAGAGATCGTGCCACTGCATTCCAGCCTGGCAACAGAGTGAGACTCCATCTCAAAAAAAAAAAAAAAAAAAAAAAGAAAGAAATCTCATAGAGGATTGATGGCAGAATAGACAAGGTAGAAGAAGAAATAATCAGTACATTTAGAAACATACCTATAGAAACAAGCTAAAATAAAGCAGAACACCAGCAAGTTATGAGAAAATTTCCAGAAGCTTGATGTATGTGGAATTTGAGTCCCCCCAGTAGAGAGAAGACAGAAGAAGGATAGAAAAAATATTTGAAGAAATAACAGTGGAAAAAAATTAAATTTGATGAAAACCATAAACCCACAGGTCCAAGAAGCTCAAAAACCCTTAAGTATAAGAAGCATGAAGACAATTAGACCAAGCAATATCAGAGTCAAATTGTTACAAAGCAGAGTTAAAGACAAATCTTAACAGTACACATAGAAAGAGACTTTGCTCAGGAAACATGAAATAGATATATTCTTCCCTACTTCTTCTGCTAAGTTCACCTAGAAACCCTGGCCATTATATATAAAGCAAGTGTGAAACAGTTCTAACAGGTGGAGAGAAGAAAGACTGGCCAGGGTCCGGGCGCAGTGACTCACACCTGTAATCCCAGCACTTTAGGAGGCTGAGGTGGGTGAATCACGAGGTCAGGAGTTCAACACCAGCCTGGCCAACATAGTGAAACCCTGTCTCTACTAAAAATACAAAAAATTAGCCTGGCATGGTGGGGGGCGCCTGTAATCCCAGCTATTCAGGATGCTGAGGCAGGAGAATTGCTTGAACCCAGGAGGCGGAGCTTACAGTGAGCTGAGATCACACCATTGCACTCCTACCCCGGCAACAGTGTAAGGATACAACAACAACAACAACAACAACAACAAAACTGGCCAGGGATCTCAATGCCAACAAAACAACAGAGCGATGAGGTCCCCAGGTTTTCTTTTACTTTTTTTTTTTTTTTGAGACGGAGTCTCACTCTATCACCCAGGCTGGAGTGCAGTGGGACAATCTCAGCTCACTGCAAGCTCCGCCTCCCAGGTTTACGCCATTCTCCTGCCTCAGTCTCCCGAGTAGCTGGGACTACAGGTGCCCGCCGCCTCGCCTGGCTAATTTTTGTATTTTTAGTAGAGACGGGGTTTCACTGTGTTAGCCAGGATGGTCTTGATCTCCTGACCTCGTGATCCGCCCGTCTCGGCCTCCCAAAGTGCTGGGATTCCAGGCGTGAGCCACCGCGCCCGGCCAGGGTTTTCTTTTTGCCTCATGTTTCCCAGACTTGGCACCAGAGAAGCCAATAATCCAGAGAACCAAAAGGCATGAGTGAAAAAGTCTGAATGAAACCCAGCTCTCCTTAGCCAAAAACACAGGGGAGGGGGACCTAACAAGACAGCAAACTTTTAAACAATAACTGCTCTGCTTCAGCAGACACTACAGGAAAAGCTGTGGCCCCACCACATTCATGCATCAAAGGGAGGAGAGCAGAGATCCTAGACTTCCACTCCAGCCGCTGTGGCCCCACCGCACTCATGCATCAAAGGGAGGAGAGTGGAGACACTAGGTTTCCACTCTGGCCAGAAGTGATGATGTTATTAGGCATCACCTTGACTGTATTAAGGGGTGCCCAGATCATGGTGAAGCATCAGCTCTGGGTGTGTCAGTGAAGGTGTTTCTGGAAGAGACTGGCCTGTGAATCCGTGGACTGAGTAAGGAAGATCCACTCTCACCCAGTGTGCCAAGCACCATGCAGTTGGCTGAGTGCCTGAACAGAACAAAATGGCAGAGGAAGGGTGGATTTGCTTGCTTGCTTTCTCCTCTGGAGCCAGGACACCTAGGTTCTCTTGTTCTTGGGAATCACAAGTCCAGGCACTCTGGCTTTTGGGCTCTGGGACTAGTCCCAGTGGCCCCCCAGGTTCTCAGACCTTCAGCCTGTGACTGAGAGTTACACCATTGGTTTTCCTGGATCTGAGGCTTTCGGACTTGGAATGTGGCACACTGTTGGGATTCCAGCATCTCAGCTTGCAGCTCTCCTCTTTCAGGACTTCCCAGCCTCCATGATCACATAAACCAATTCCCCTAATAAATCCCCTCTCACATAGCTCTATCTATCTATCTATCTGTCTATCTATCTATCTATCTATCTATCTATCTATCTATCTATCTATCTATCCATCCATCCATCCCTCCATCCATCCTATTGGTTTTGTCTCTCTGGAGAACCCTAATACTCCAGATTATAACATGGTGTCCCAGTACTTCCCTCCAGCCCAATGGCAGAGAATGACGAAGAAGGCTGAGTAGGAAAAGCCCTGTCCTCCCACTTCCTAGTGTCCTAGTGTCAATGGAGAACACACACCCACTCAGTGGTAATGAGAACCCCACCGCCCAACGGGGTAGTGTCAGGGATGGTTGGTTCAACCAGGACTTTCACCACCACTCAGTGGAACTGAGTCCTCCTCCCATCCAGACCCTGTCAGTGGAGGCCATATGCTGAGCAGTGAGCAGAAGAGGCATTCCTCTCAGTGCCAGCCAGGTTGGTATCAGCGCAGGCCTAAGGGGGAGCTCAAACTCCCACTCCATCCACCAATAATGAGATGTCCCTCCAACTGGGTTTCAATGGAGGCAAGTAGAGATCTTGGACTTCCAGCAGTAACGGGGTGGTGCCCTCCGTCCCCCACCAGAGGAGCTTCAGAGGAGGCTTACTGAAACATAAGATTTAAATAAGATTCAGAATTGCATAATATCCAAAATGTCCAGTTTTCAATAGAAAATTACTCATTATACCAAGAACCATTAAGATCTCAACTTGAATGAGACAAAACCATTGACAGCTGCCAACTTTTAAGATATCACAGATGTTAGACTCAACTGAAAAGGATTTTAAAGAAGTCATCATAAAAATGCTTCAAAGAGCAATTTGGAACATCTAAGACATGAATCAAAAAAGTCTCTGCAAAGAAATAGAAAAGTTTAGAACTGAAAATTTTAAAAGAAAAAAAGGAAATTTTAAAACAAAAAAAACACTGAAACACAAATCCTCAATAGTTTCAACAGCAAATTAAGAGGACAGAGGAAATGATTATTTTTGACATAGAACAACAGAAATTACCTCACAGAAAACAGAGGAAATAGACTTATAAGAAAAGAACAGAGTCTTAGGGGCACTGGGAACTATAACAAAGGATTTAACATTTGTGTCATCAGTGTTCTAGAAGGAGAGAAGGAAGAAACTGGAGCTGAGACCAGGTATAGTGGCTCATGCCTGTAATCCCAGCACATTGAAAGGCCAAATCAGGAGGATTGCTTGAGCCCAGGAGTTCAAGATCAGCCTAGGCAACATAGTGAGACCCCATCTCCACACACACACACACACACTCACACACAAATACAAAACTTAGCTGAGCATGGTGGTGTGCACCCGTAGTCCCAGTTGCCTGAGAGGCTGAGGTGTGAGGATCACTTGAGCCCAGGAGGTCAGAGGTCAGCTGAAGTGAGCTGTGATTATGCTGCTGCACTCCAAACTGGGTCTTTTTTTTTTTTTAAAGACAGAGTCTTTAAAAAAAAAAAAAAAAGGAAAGAAATTGAAATTGAAAAGTATTTAAAGAAATAGTGGCTGGAAATTCCCCAGATTTGGTAAAACACATAAACAAATATCCAAATTTAGTAAGCTGAGAAAATCATAGCAAGGTAGGTTTGAAGAAATCTACACCAATACACATCAGAATCAAACTTCTGAAAACTAAAGACAAAGAAAACCCTTGAAATCAGACAAAGAAAAAAATTGCCTGTAAGAGTAATTGTAATGACAGTGAATTTCTCATCCAAAACCAACCCAGAAGGCATTGGCATGACAGTGCAAAAAGAGAATGACTGTCAACATAGAATTGTATATTCAACAAAAATAGCCTTCAGGACTAAAGGTAGAATCAAGATATTCTTAAATCAAGGAAGTTTAAGAGTATTTGTCAGCTGGGCGTGGTGGCTCACTCCTGTAATCCCAGCACTTTGGGAGGCCAAGGCGAGCAGATCATGAGGTCAGGAGTTTGAGACCAGCCTGACCAACAAGGTGAAACCCCATCTCTACTAAAGATACAAAAAGTTAGCCAGGCATAGGGGCGCATGCCTGTAATCCCAGCGATTTATTTGGGAGTCTGAGGCAAGAGAATCACTTGAACCCAGGAGGCAGAGGCTGCAGTGAGCCAAGATTGAGCAAGAATTGGAAAAGAAATAGATAAATCTACGGTTATATTGGAGACTTCAGCATTTCTTTCTCAACAATTGATTGAACTCCCAGACAGAAAATCAGCAAAGATACAAAGAACCCAACCGACAAACACAATCAACCAACAGAATTTTACTGACATTAGTTGAGCACTCCCCACAATATTCAAATGCCCACCGAACATACACTAACCTGGATCACAAACACACTGTGGGCCACGCTGTGGCCATAAAAGAAACCTGAACAAATTGAAAATAATTGACATAATATAGAATATGTTCTCTGACCAAACTGGAATAAAACTAGGAATCAGTAATATAAAGTTATTAGAAAAAAATGCCCAACACTTGGAAACTAAATAGCTTATTTCTAAATAACACATGGGTCAAGGAGGACATTTCAATGAAAATTAACAAATACATTGAACAGAGTGAAAATGAAAATACAACAGACCGTAACTTGTAGGACACACCTAAAGCAGTGCCGAGAGGAAAATTTACAGCGTTAAATGCTTACATTAGAAAAGAAGGAAAGTTTCAAGTCAATAATATAAGTTCCCACCTCTAGAAAAGGAGGATGAATTAGTCAGGGTTCTCTAGAGGGACAGAACTAATAGATGTATATATAAAGGGGAGTTTAATTGTTTTAATTTTAATTTGTCTATTTTTATTTTTATTTTTTTTTGAGACTGAGTCTCATTCTATCACTCAGGCTGGAGTGCACTGACTCAATCTTGGCTCACTGCAACCTCCGTCTCCCAGGTTCAAGCGATTCCCATGCCTCAGTCTCCCAAGTAGCTGGGGTTACAGGTGTGCACCATCACACCGGGCTAATTTTTGTATTTTTAGTAGAGATGGGGTTTTGCCATGTTGACCAGGCTGGTCTCGAACTCCTGACTTCAAGTGATCTGCACGCCTCGGCCTCCCAAAGTGCTGGGATTACAGGTGTGAGACAGCATGCTCGACCTAAAGGGGAGATAATTAAGGAGACCTGACTCACACAATCACAAGGTAAGTTCCCACCACAGGTTGTCTGCAAGCTGAGGAGTAGGGAAGCCCATCTGCATCCCAAAACCTCAAAAGCAGGGAAGCCGATAGTGCAGCCTTCTGTCTCTGGGCAAACCTCCAAGAGTCCCAAAGCTGAAGATCTTGGAGTCCGATGTTTCAGGGCAGGAAGACTCTAGCATGGGAGAAAGATGGAGGCCGGAAGACTCAGCCAGTCTAGTCTTTCCACGTTCTTCTGCCTGTATTTTTTTTTTTCTTTTTTTTTTTTAGACAGAGTCTTGCTCTGTTGCCAGGCTGGAGTGCAGTGGCCCTATCTCGGCTCACTGCAACCTCCACCTCCCAGGTTCAAGCGATTCTTCGATTCTCCTGCCTCAGCCTCCCAAGTAGCTGGGATTACAGGCACGTGCCACCATGCTCAGTTAATTTTTGTATTTTTAGGAGAGACAGGCATTTCAGCATGTTGACCAGGCTGTCCTTGAACTCCTGACCTCAGGTGATTCGCTCACCTTGGCCTCCCAAAGTGCTGGGATTACAGGTGTGAGCTACCACGCCCGGCCACCTGCTTTTTATTCTGACCACCCTGGCAACGAATTAGATGGTGCCCACCCAGATTGAGGGTAGGTCTGCCTTTCCCAGCCCACTGACTCAAATGTGAATCTCCTTTGGCAACACCCTCACAGACAGACTCAGGATCAATACTTGGCATCCTTCAGTCCAATCCAGTGGACACCCAGTATGAACCATCACAGTGGAGCAAAACAAATCCAAAGGCACAAAGCAGAAAATAGTAAAAATAAGAGCAGTTATCAATGAAAGTGACAGCAGAAACAATACAGAATGTCAATGAAACAAAACGCTGATTTTTGGTAATACTAATAAAATAGACACGTCTTTAGCAAGTCTGACAAACACGAAGAGAGAAGACGAAACTTAGGAGTATCAGGAAGGAAACAGGTGCTATCACTACAGGCCTTGCAGACGTCAGGGTGATAATAAAGGGATACCACAGACAACTCTACATGTTAAAACTTGACAACATGGATGACAAGGACCAAATCCTCAAAAAGTACAAACTGTTTTAACTGGCCCAGTACGACATACTTCCTTGAATAGCCTGTAACTATTAAGAAAACTGAATTTGGCTGGGCGCGGTGGCTCACGCCTGTAATCCCAGCACTTTGGGAGGCCGAGGCGGGTGGGTCACAAGGTCGGGAGTTGGAGACCATCCTGGCCAACATGGTGAAACCCCGTCTCTACTAAAGACACAAAAATTAGCGGAGCGTGGTGGTGGGTGCCTGGAATCTCAGCTACTCAGGAGGCTGAGGCAGGAGAATCGCTTGAAACTGGAAGGTGGAGGTTGCAGTGAGCTGAGATCTCACCACTGCACTGCAGCCTGGGTAATAAGAGTGAAAGTCCATCTCCAAGGAAAAAAAAAAGAAAAGAAAACTGAATTTGTAATTTTTAAAAGCTCCAAAAAGAGGTATCTCTAGGCCTCAACAATTTCACTGGAGAATTTCACCAAGCATTTAAAAAATAATTAATACTAATTTTAGACAATCTCTTCCAGAAAATTGCAGAGGATAAGACATAAATCAACTCATTTTCTGAAGCCAGTGATATTAACTTCAAAGCCAAAGAAAGTAGAAAAAATAAAACTAAAGGCAAATATTACTATATGAATATAGATGCAAAAATTATTAACAAAATACAATTTTTAACAAAAAACTCCTTAGAGTTCTTAACAAAATTTAATGATATGTAAAAATATATATATACACCATGATCAAGCCGGATTTATTGCAGGGATCAAGATTGATTCAATATTTTAACATCAATGAATGCAATACACCATATTAAGAGACTAAAGGGGAAAAAATCACAATCATGTCAATTGATTCAGAGAAAAAAGCATTTGACAAAATCCAACACCCACTTATGACAGAAACTCTCAGAAAACTGGAAATGGAAGGGAGCTTCCTCAACTTGACAAAAAGCATCTATAAACAAACAAAAATTCTACAAATAATGGTATAGTTAACGGCGAAAGTCAAAATGCTTTCCTCCTGAGGGTGGGGACAAGGCCAGGATATTTGCTCTCACCAGTCCTATTCAACAGAGTGTTGAAACTGCTAGCCAGTGCAGAATCAGGCAATAGGAAAAAAAAAAAAGACTACACAGGTGTGAAGAAAGATAAAAGTGGTTGCTATTTGCAGATGACACCATTGTTTACATAGAAATGCCATAGGAAATCTGCAACAACAACAAAAAAGCCCTTCATCTAATAATTGTGTTTCTCAATATCACAGAATACAAGGCCAACATGAAAAAAATCAATTGTATTTCTATATACTAGCAATGACAATGTGGAAACTGAAATTTTAAAAAGTACAATGTTGATCAGGTGTGGTGGCTCATGCCTGTAATCCCAGCACTTTGGGAGGTTGAGGCAGGTGGATCACTTGAGGCCAGGAGTTTGAGACCAGCCTGACCAACATGATGAAACCTTGTCTCTACTAAAAATACAAACAAGTTAGCCAAGCATGGTGGCACAAGCCTATAATCCCAGCCACTTGGGAGCCTGAGGCATGAGAATCACTTGAACCCAGGAAGCAGAGGTTGCAGTGAGCCGAAATCTAACTACTGCCCTCCAGTCTGGGTGACAGAGTGAGACTTCATCTCTAAAAAAGAAAAATTATGATTATTCAAAAAGTAAAATATTTAGGTATAGATGTGATAAAACATGTACATGACTTGTACACTGAAATCTACAAAATACTAATGAAAATCAAAGAAGATTCAGATTAATAGAAAGAGGTACCATTTTTGTTGAGTGAAGATTCAACATTGTAAAGACATTAATTCCATCTCTAATTGATCTACTAGTTCAATCCAATTCCTATCAAAATCACAGCAAGATAGTTTTGTAGATATATACAAGATTACTCTAAAATTTATATAGAAAGGCAAAGAAACTAGAAAATAGAATACTTGGCTGGGTGCAGGGGCTCATGCCTGTAATCCCAGCACTTTGGGAGGCCAAGGAGGGTAGATCACGAGGTCAGGAGATCGAGACCATCCTGGCTAACACGGTGAAACCCCGTCTCTACTAAACATACAAAAACTAACCGGGCATGGTGGTGGGCTCCTGTAGTCCTAACTACTTGGGAGGCTGAGGCAGGAGAATCGCTTGAACCCGGGAGGTGGAGCTTGCAGTGAGCTGAGATCGCGCCACTGCACTCCAACCTAGGTGACAGAGAGAGACTCCATCTCAAAAAAAAAAACAAAAACAAAAAAAAAGAAAGAAAAGATAATAGAACACTTCTGGAAAAGAAGAATAAAGTATATGAATCACTTTACCTGATTTCAATACTCATGATATAGCTACTGTAATTAAGACTGTGGTATTGGCAGAAGGATAAAAACAGATTAATGGAACAGAATAGAGTACCTAGAAGTAGCTTCATTCAAGTATGGCCAATTAATACTTGATAAAGGTGAAACTGTGCTGGAACAATTGGAAATCCATACACAAAAGAAAAAAAAAATAACCTCAACCTGAGCCTCACAGCTTACATAAAAATTAACTCAAAATGGATTATAGATTTCCATGTTAAATGTAGAGTCATGAAACTTTGAGAATACTACATGGGAGGAAATCTTTGGGACACAGGGCATGGTTAAGTGTTCTTACAAATGACACCAAACACACATGGTTCAAAGAAATATGATACCTTGCTTTTCATCACAATTAAAAACTTTTGCTTTGCTAAAGATTATGCCCTGTCCCAATTCCCAGCACTGGTGCGGATGGACAGTAGCTTCCCTCTAGAAAGACTTTCTACCTTAGTAGATTACAAACTTACTTCTTATAAGAAGTTGAATTTGGAGCCCTTACTTCTATTTCTCGTTGTTTCTAACTGCAGGTTCCTATTCGGAAATCAATGTATTGTTTTTGTGTTTTGTACTTGGCTCCAAATTTTGCCTACATTGGGCCTGAATCTTGGCACCAGTTGGAACAAGAAGAGCAAGGACAACCTAAGGAAGTAAATGTGTGTGAGTGAGGGGCTTGTGGGATAGGTGTGTGAATGTGTAGACGTTGTGTGTGTATCTGTGCTTTTACGTGCATGTATGTACATGCATACATGTGAATGTGTGGTGTTCACACGTATATGTGTTGTGTGTGCTCATGCACAGGAGTGTAGGTTTATGTATGTTGTGTGTGGTGCAGTGTGCATGTGTGTGTGTGGTGTGCTGTGCGTGTGTGCATGTATGTTGTGTGTGCACATATGTGTGTAGGGAGGTGGTGATGGTTGCAACTCGGCATGATTTGGCTCCTGGCAGTCCTGGTGCAGGTTGCTTGGAAATTTTGTCTTGGGAAATTTGAACTTCAGGAAAGCTATTTTGTGTTCCAGACCCCATGCCCCCACATGACAATGCGAAAGGTGTCAGAGGCAGCGTTTCTACCGGTGGGCCTGGGGAGAGTTACGTGGATTTTTTCCTCTCAACAGTCAAGAAGACTCGAGGCCGCCTCTGAGCACCTCCCCTGGCTCAGTGGAGTACAGCGCGCCGTCCCCACGGCTCCTTCCTGAGCCTTCCGTCCACTTGAAATCAATAGCAGGTGAATGGATTTGATTATCAGGCTGATTTTATTCTCTGTGCTCTAATGAAGAGCCCGTATTATGTAAATGCGTATGATGATGACAGCAGGTTTTTAAATTGAAAATTCATTCTCCAAGCTCAAAATAAACTTGTCATGGGGTGGGGGGTGGTACTATAACACAAGGAAGATGGGAAAACTCATTTCAGAAAGAATGCATCCCAAGAAAAAAAATAATTAAGCTCCTTAGAATTAATTTGAAGGCTTTCATATTTATCTTTTCTGACTCATTATTGAAAGTTAGAAGAACCAATCAACCCTATTCCTTCATTGTGTCAAATTAAAGAAAAAGAAACAGTAGTCCCAACGGGAATGAAAAATATCATTTGTATTCAGGGCTCTTTGGAGACAGCCGCATTTGCGTGCGTGGGAAGGCCTGGCCTCCTGCTCTGAGCCGTTCCTGTCCACCAGCCCGGCTGGAAACTGTGGGGGTGGCAGTGCCTCCCTCCTGGTGAGGAGCTCCTGAGGGGCCTTCACCTGAGTAGAAAAGTGAGTAGAGACTCCCAGCCCTTCTACCTGTCCATGAGAAAGGGGGAAGGCAAAATCAAGTTTGTTTATTACTTCTGAGGCCAATTTTAAAATGCTAAGGGGCACTTTTCTCCCCTGTAAGAGATAAAGGACTAGGCAGAGCTTGTGGGTACAAATGTCACATCCAGCTGTCCTACACTGGGGGTGGGGGCCGGGACATGAGGCCAGGGGTGCATGGATCCCTCACGGTGATGTGCTGGGTCACACCTGAAGCCTGCCCTGCAAGCACATCCCTTACCAGTGCCTTCTGCACCTGTCACCATTTGACCTAGTCTCTGTCGAATTTGGGAAAGGTCTTCCCTTCCCAGGAGAATTGATTGTTGATTCTTTCAGGAGCGGTAAGACCTCAGGACTCCCTGAGACAGGAACAAGGCTCTTCCTACAGGTCTGTGTCAAGTTCCCATATGTCCAGGGTGGTTCTTCTTTTCCACAGACTCCAAGCCACCACCTGGCACAGGACATACCTGTACCAGACATGAGCTCACCTGGCTGTTTCCTGGGACTCTTATCTTGAAAATGGTTGCAATCCAACCCAGACTCACCTCTGCCTAAAAAAGAAAGAAAGGAATCTGTTGTTTTAACTACTAAAACACCCAGTAGTCACACTGGGCTCAGGAGCTTGCAGAACAGGGTGGAAAAATCTGTCTCTCTCCATTTCTCATTTCTGCAGAAAGGATGGCTGGTTTAGGGGCACTTGGAGAAGGAAATTTCTTCCATCTGTGGTCTCCGGCCATGTCAGAGTGAGACTACCACTGCCTTGTGTGAGTCCAGTACCCATTACTGTTAGCGGGACCATTATCTTTGCCTATCATCAAATTGCTATTTGTAACTCATTGTGATGCTTTGTACAAGACTGTAACAAACACTATTTTTGTACATGTGCATCTACCATCACCTGGGCATAATTCTGCCTTCAGCTGGGTATTTGATTTAGTCTGTTCTCATGCTGCTGATAAAGACATACTGGAGACTGGGTAATTTATAAAGGAAAAAGGTTTAATTGCCTCACAGTTCCACATGCCTAGAGAGGCCTCACAATCATGGCAGAAGGTGAAAGGCATGTCTTACATGGCAGCAGGCAAGAGAGAATGAGAGACAAGTGAAAGGAGAAACCGCTCATAAAACCATCAGATTTCATGAGACTTATTCACTACCACGAGAACAGTATGGGGGAAACCAACCCCATGATTCAGTGATCTCCCACGGGGTCCCTCCCACAACACTGGGGAATTATGGGAGCTACAATTCAAGATGGGATTTGGGCGGGGACACAGCCAAACCCTATCAGTATTGTTTCTAGTTTGTGGTGCTGTGTGGAGCCTTCTAGCGCATCAATATATTGCTTTGGTTCACTTTTGGTTGGTGGTGTTTTAGAAGGATAATACCAGGCATATTAATCCATTTTCATGTTGCTGAGAAGGACATATCTGAGACTGGGAAGAAAAGGAGGTTTCATTGGACTTACAGTTCCACACGGCTGAGGAGGCCTCAGAATCATGGTGGGAGGCAAAAGGCACTTCTTACATGGCAGGGGCAACATAAAATGAGGAAGAAACAAAAATGGAAACCCCTGGTAAAACCATCAGATCTCACGAAACTTATTCATGATCACGAGACTAGCGTGGGAAGAACTGGCCCCCATGATTCAATCACCACCCCCTGGGTCCCTCCCACAATATGTGGGAATTATGGGAGATACAATTCAAGTTGAGATTTGGGTGGGGACCCAGCCAAACAAACCATGTCCCATATCACCGAGATAATATATTCTCTCTTCTTCTGTCTTTCTCTTGAAGCCTTGACAAATGAGTAGTGGCATGGCTGGGCTAGATCTGAAATGTTCAAATAGAACTGTTTTCTTCAAAGTTGTAGAGCTCCTCTAGCATCTAGAAGTTGGAAGTCAGTTTGACTTTTTGTCTGTGTTTGGCAGGCTGCTGCTTCTGTCTTCAGATTTGGAAGGTTATTGCTCCAGTCACCTCACTGTGTCATGTGTACCTAGGTGCTGTTCTTTCATCAAGTTTGACTGATAATGAGTGCTTTTGATACGCAGATTCGGATATTTTTTGAGCTCCAGAACGTGTTCTATTTATGTCTTTGAAGATTGCTTATTTCCTATTAAAAAAAAAAAACAATAGTTCCTTCCCATTTGCAACGAAAGTGAAATCAGTATTTTCCAGCACGGTCACTTCCCCATCTGCAGGCCTGGCCAGGATGCCAACCCAGTCCCCCTTTCCTCCATGGCCCTGGTATCCCCTGCCTGGCTAGGTCAGCCTCCTCCCTGCTCCTGAAGACTGGCTCTGGAGAGGCTGTGGCTGCTGCCATCCTCTCCGCCATGGACATTCTCCCCTCAGTCCTCTGCAAGACTGCTTGTCACTCAAATGCCAAGACATTTCCAGAACATCCTAGCTGAAGGGGCACTTGACCATCACAAGCCCCAGCCACGGGGTCTCACTCTTCTTATGGCTTTAGTCACTGTGATGATCTTACTTTTCTCATGCTTTTAGCACCCTCCACCTGGGGGCAGGGGCTCTGTCCCCTCACTCTCTGCTCTAGCCACAGTACCTCAAAAGCAGCCTGGTATGCAGCAGGCACCCATGGGTAAGACACCTTTGGGTGGGGCTGCCTGACCCAACATCACAGCAGAACCACCACTTCCACACATGCTGGGTGTCTACGGTCTCACAAGCCCTCCCGTGTACCTGGTGCAATTCTAGACTCTTCTGGAACGAGCACCCGTGTTACTGCTGGGCTCTCCCAAAGGTTTGAATCTGCTCGTTGCTACCACCTCATAATTCTGATGCTGCTGGGTTTGTTGAAAATACCACTTCCTCTTCTCAGCTCCCTGAGTTTTCTTCTCGCCTCTCCACCTGCTCCTTCTCTGTTTTCTCATGAGTAGGAGCCCTCCAGCCAGCAGCAGCTCCCTGGCCTCTGCTTGGTTCTTCTACTCAGCCATTTGAAAAATAAGGTTTCCTACCACCTATTGCAGGACACATTATTTTGGAAGTGCGTCAGTGGTTGGCTGGTCTTCAGGTTGCTCTGACTTAAACAATCCTTGCTGCTTTTCTGAGTGCCCCGCCAGCAGAGCACTAACTCCCACCTGCCATTAATTGTGCTTTATCCTATTGTGCATCCCTTCCCTGCTGCCCCGCCCACCACCTGTGAAATGTCAGCTCCCTGAGGGCCTTTGTCCACTGCCAGAGCTCCCATGGAGCATGAGCCCAGCAAGCATGCAGAGAATATTTGTGAATGAAGACATGAATGGACAAGTGAATGAGTGCATGGGCAGCAAGTAGCTCTCATTGAGTCCTACAAGATGTGTCCCCAAGGCCCTGTGACTTCCATCCCCACCACTTGCAAGTTCTGTCCCCCCCAGCAGCCACAGTGTCCCCTCTAGGCAGCCTCTAGAATGAATGAATGAATGAATGAATGAATGAATGAATGAATGGTTATCAATTACCAACTAATTAGAATGAGCATCTTCTTTGATTCCTCACTTACTGCTGTGATTCAGTCCGGCCTTCAGGTGCCCTCAGCCTGTTGCAGGTTCAGTGATTGAAGTGGACAGACCCTCCAGAGGCCCTGTGATCCTCACCCCCCAGAGTGACCTTTCCTCTTGAATGTGGGTGGACCTCTGACTTTGCCATAGATTATGCAAAGGTGATGAGATGTCACTCTCTTAAGCAGGTCCTCTAAGATTGAGACTCTGTCCTTGTTGAGACTGTCCTTCTTCACTTGCTCAGAAGAAGCAAGCTGCCCTATTGTAGTTAATGGAACTCAGGAGAGGGCAGGGCAGGATAGTAACGACCAAAGCCCTGGGCAGAAAGTTGCCAAAAACCACATGAGTTTGTATCCTTCCCCAGTCGAGCCTCAGATGAGACCCCAGCCCTGGCTGATGCTGGATTCCAGCCTCACAGAGGACCTCGCTGGGCCTTGCTTGACTCTCAACCCACAGGAACACAACATGTGCTGTTGGAAGAGGACAAGTCTCTGCAACACTGCTGTGCAGCCCTAGATAACTAACATGGTGACCTGGTCACACAAAGCAATGGGCAGGGCCCTGGGACTGGGGATTCCCAGCTCCAACATTTCCCTTTCTGTTAACAACACCTGCTGTGCCTGGGTCAGCCCCACTGGGGCGAGTCTCCTTCCAGCTCAGGGATAGCCATTTCTCTCTGGTCAGTGGCCACTTCACACACGGCCCCTGCAGAGGCCCCAACCATCTCTGCAGCTGCTGTGGCTGCTGTGTCTATCTGTGGAGCTCGTGTAAATCCTGGGCAGAAGCCTTAGGCTATAAGAAGGAAGATGCCTGTTGCTTTCTGTGTAAAGGTGCTGCTGTCTGAGGCTCCTTGTCTGAGTCACAAGGGCTGTCACCTTCCTAACCCCCGATTTAGCCCCAAGGAAAGCTGTCCTCTGAGTCCCATGGCCCTCCCTCCAAAGCTTCACTTCCCTTCAGGCCTACAGTGTCTGGGGCACAGGCTCTCCTCTACACAGCCATGCTTAAAGGCACAATTTTCTGGTCATTCTTTTACAAAATTTTGCAAAAAATAATTCCTCAAATATTCAGCCATTTAGATTACACAGGTTTTTGCATAC
The DNA here is from genome assembly GCF_000951035.1 of Colobus angolensis palliatus. NCBI lineage: Eukaryota > Metazoa > Chordata > Mammalia > Primates > Cercopithecidae > Colobus > Colobus angolensis. The sequence continues at coordinate 2,986,932 of NW_012115244.1, read as the reverse complement.
TTGTTTATGTTCTGGGTCACTTTTCTTTTCACAGTTGGACACAGGAGGAAATAATCAAATGTATACCTTCATGCATTTTCCCAGAACCTTAGAGAATCCATATGGTGCGTAGTCTGCTAACAGTGAGCTAAACCCTCTGTTATTAGTCTCTGAAATTAATTATGTAAAGAACCAGGCTCAGAATTACCACTACCAAGCATGGGTGGAACCAAGTACTTTGTTATTAATCCCATCTGTATTTGCATATTCCAGTTGGGAAGACAGCTGTGTACATTGTTATCATTGTCATCATCTCTGTCATTATTTTGAACGGCATTCATTGATCATTTCCTATATGAGAGCCTCTCTGCAAGGACAGATAGATAGGAGGATTGATTTCTCTTTTAAATCCCCGTAACAATTTGGCACAATTCAGTAAATACACACTTTATAGACTTCCTGAAACTGCCTGGATGGGTGCTGGCCCTCTGTGGATTTATCGCTCACCCCTGACCTGATGGCATATAATGGGAAACTGCATCGGCCTTCCGCTGACTCAGAACAAAGGGCCCACCTGTACCACCGCCGAGCTGAGAGAACAGAGGCATTTATCCTTAACTCAAAACAGTCCCCAGACTTATTGATCTCAGAACCAAATGTCAAATACCTCACTTTCCACAATAAATGTCTATCTTGAAAGTTCTGTGTAAATTGAATTTTTATACATCAAATTGTATTGTAAAGCCAGTGAGGAGAAGCGCTGCTTATGGGAAGCTTGTCTGCCTTACTTTAAAAATGGAAGCAAACTGCGCTATGAATAAGAGCCGTTAGTTAATTTTGTTTATAAAGCCTTTTTTAAATGTTGACTTTTTTTTTTTATAATATTGGTTTTTTTCAAAGGGGAGTTGCCGGTTCTGTGACTGTATGTTTGGAACATCAATGAAGCGGGGACTTGAGAGTATCCAGAGTCAAAAAGGATTTCCCATTGCAGGGAAGGGTCTGGAATAGTAAAGAAAGCATGGCAGCCGGGCATGGTGGCTCACGCCTGTAATCCCAGCATTTTGGGAGGCCGAGGCGGGCAGATCATGAGGTCAGGAGATCGAGACCATCCTGGCTAATACAGTGAAACCCCGTCTCTACTAAAAATACAAAAAAATTAGCTGGCGTGGTGGCCATCGCCTGTAGTCCCAGCTACTTGGGAGGCTGAGGCAGGAGAATGGCGTGAACCTGGGAGGTGGAGCTTGCAGTGAGCTGAGATCATGTCATTGCACTCCAGCCTGGGTGACAGAGCAAGACTCCATCTCAAAAATAAAATAAAATAAAATAAATAAAGCATGACTTCTAGAGTCGTCTGCTATCTCTCATGACACATTGATTGAGTACAGTCGGTGCCAGCCACTTTTCCAGTCTCGGGTCACTCCTGAGTCCAGTGGGTTTCCAATGTGAGTCTGCCCCAGAGTCACCCAGGGAGTCTGTTAAAACACAGGCCTTGATGCTCCCACCCTCAGATTTTCTGACTCAGTAGGTCAGGATATGGCTGGAGAATGTGCATTTCTACTGAGCCCTCAGGTGGTGCTGAGGCTGCTGGTTCTGATGCACTTTGAGAATCACTGCATTGGTGAATACATGAAAGTCCTTCCCTTTCTGGGAGTTGATGGTCTCTACAGAACCGTGCCTTCCTTTTCTGGCCCTGTGAGTCTTAGCTGGCAATGAACATGGAAGCTGGCTTGTCTATGACGTCCCTTCACAGTGCTGTAGCGATTTAGCACTCAGCATGTGGAAGATTCTCAGTAAGACTTCTTCTTATCTTTGAGTTTGGAAACATGATTGACAGAAATTCAATTTGACTTGTTAGGGTATAAATCTAGAAATGTGGGTCTGAGTTCTGATTCAGTGAGATCCATCTGTATAACTCAGTCATTCCTTTTGCTGCTTGGACATTTATTTCCTTCTCTGTGGAATGCATTCACTTCTTCATTCGTTTCAACAGATAATCATAGAGCACCACTCTATCTGCACCATGGATTTTGCAAGCTCCTGGAAATGCAGAATAGAACCTTACAGATGACTTTGCTGGCTCTGTGGGATTTAAAAGTAGCCATCAAAACAAGTCTGAAGCAACTCACACAACTAATTTTAATGGTGGCCAATGCTAGGGTAACCAGTACATTGAAGAAATGACTCTCGGTGGGGATCGGAACACGACTTACATTCTGTATCACTGCGCCTTCAAATTTACCAGTGATGGGGGACGTGCTTTCATTTCTCCCTTCCCCAGTAAAACTCAGCAGGTCCCAGGACTTCTCTGCTCAATGGAGACAATCCTACACTCCTGTAGGTTACAAAGCACACTCTCACTTTAGAAATTAAAATGGTTAGTCTACCTATTACTTGCACTTTATTCAAAGGCAACATTTCCACTCTTCTGCACCTTCCCTGCCACCCCCTCAGGTGGCTGACGGTTGGGCTGCTGCACCTGGGAAAAAGAGGCATTAATCAGGTTCCAGTCAAAGGCAAAATCCATTCCAGGTGTTTTAAGCAGAGGACAATTCATTCAGGGGAATGGTCACAGGTGTAGGGACTGTGTCGATTTGCATCAATGACAATATCAGAATTGGAAGAGCAGATGCGATTGTGTTCACCTTCTGTTCAAGTTTAAGAAAATGTGGCCATTTTTCTCCAAGATTCATTTATCTTCTGCACAGGACAAGTTGTCAAGTTATATGGGGACATGGCACGACCCGCACACGTACATTGGCAGACGTTTGAGAGTGGCCCTTCTCTGCAGTTCCCCAGAACTGAGGAATTCCTTTTGTTCACTCTCATAGTACAGAGGAGAAATCCCAGGGCCCACGACTTACTGTTTCTCACCACAAAATCTCCCACCCTATAGTCCAGAGAGTCATGTGACTTTCTGCCAGTTGTCAAGGCTGTCTACTCTATTACACACTGAGAAACTGGGGAAAAAATCTGTTAAACCATTATCTAGATTGCCTGGACCCATTCATTGTTGACCACCATTCCTGGGGGATTTCAGTGGCATTTGAGATCCAAGAAATTGGCATCGATTCAGCGGTAGGGTAGAGTGAAGAGAGAAGACACGGGTCAATTCTCTTTGCCAGAGCCACATCTCACTCCAGTCAATAGCTGAAGGGCCCTTTTGGAGAGGGTGGGAGGAATATCAACAGTAGCCCCCTGTAAATGTATTTTGGAATCCTTCTGCTCAGAGACTCAAACTCCCCTTCAACCAACCAGCTCTAGGTCTACAGGTAGGGTTCAGTGTGGAAGCTGAGTGAGAGTGCAGGACTCACCAGCCTGTCCTCAACAGTTGGGTTTCTACCTACCAGAACCTAGAGATGTCCTGTATTTCCTGTGTCAAGTAGCATTAGTGAACTTTCCCTGTATTGCATTTCCGTCGATGCCATGAGCGATTGTCAGTGCTGGAGACACCTGACATGTCTCCATCTCTGTCACTCAGATGTTGCCTTCTGGTCTCTCCTTCTTTAGGACCCTATTATCCCAAGCTTACCAAAGGGCTTTCCAAGAACACTACTGCTCCTCTGGCAGATGCATTTCTTGGTAGTGTCTTCTGGGCTCTCCCAGGGAGGGTCACGGGGAAAGGGATACGTAAGACACACACCGTAAGTCCACTCCGACGTTCCTGGGTTTCTCGGCCTTGGTATTCCATTTTCTGCATTATGCTGGGGAGGATTTGGCATCTCGAATGGATGTAGGTCATCGGTGAGTCCAAGTTTCGGTAAATCAGTCAAGAAAACTGTTAGAAACTATTTCAGCTTCTTGAGCTAACACATTAAAGCCAGGCTCTCTGGTGAGTACACTGCTACCAGTAAATTTGGCCCAGTCTCAATCTATCTTCCATCTTCTTTGGCCTCACACCCTTTAAATTCATTTCCACACATATTCCTCACATTTTCTGCTGGTGAAAATTAGCAATATCTCATGATTCTTTTATACTATAAACTACCTCCTCCCAGGGCAGATATTACAGTTGCCCCCCCCACCCAGTGATGTACAGGAAGCTCCAACTCTAGTTATAGGTAAAAGGGGTGAAGAGGGTGGGTTTGGGGAGAATAGGCATCACTTTGCAAGTCGCCTGCCTCAGGTGAGCATATTACAAGATCTCTACACAAGGCTGAGTTATCTAGACTCCTCAGAGATCGAGACCAGGCCTACTGGCAAAGGACCCTCAGAGAGTTTCAGGTGTTCAAGATTCCCAACTTTATCTAAGTCCATCCAGATGTATCCATCGGAAGTCTCAAAATTCCATTTTCCCAGTCGATCAACTTTTTAACTTTCACTTAAGAGAGTCAGCAGGTGTGTGAATTCAACTTATGTTATAATTCTGCAACTTGTACACACATATTTTGTTTCTGATTTCTAACACTTCTCACTGCAACTGCAAAAACAGAGATATTATTTTAGGGCTCCTCTGAAATCAATTTGGTTCTCTCACCATGACTTAAGCTGAGTCTTTCTAGCCCCAGGTTTGCCATTTTCTCTATAAGCTCTCCAGTATAGTAAAAACTATACCCCTGCAATCCCCAGAATCCCTGTAGTCATGTGGTAAAAGTATGATGTGACTCTCACTCCACAACCCCTGTAGTCACATGGTAAAAGTACCATATGACTCTCACCTCACAATCCCCACAATCCCTGTAGTCATATGGTAAAAGTATAAAGGTCAAGTGAAGCAGCCATTCTCCAGCGTGGGATCCCGCAGACACTGCATCATGAACAGCAGGTGAATGCTTCAATTGGGATGCTGCAACACACCGTGGATTTAACGGTATTTGATTGCCTAATGCTTCCGAGTTCCGCCTTGCATTTAAGACCTAGGATATGACCAAACTGATTCCAGAATCCCATCTTTGAGGGTCTATTTCCTGGGCTGGAACTACCTCTGGTACTGAAAGATATAATGGCCAGGAGTCAATCAGGGAAACAAAACCTACGCAGGCATTCAACAGACGAAATTTAATATAGGGAATTTTTTTACACAAGTATTGGAAGGGTGAAGACCAAGAAAGGAAAATCATAGCAAGCCATAAGTAATAACCCGAAGAAAACAGAATACCAACCATAGAGCTGAGAGAATAACAGACAAGAGTCCAGGGCATATTAACCAGGATTCTCTAGAGGGACAGAATAGGATACATATATATCCTATTAGTATTATTAAGTATTAATTCACACGATCACAGGGTCCCACAATAGGCCATCTGTAAGCTGAGGAGGAAGGAAGCCAGCCTGAGTCCCCAAACTGAAGAACCTGGAGTCCAATGTTTGAGGGCAGGGAGGGTCCAGCACGGGAGAAAGACGTAGGCTGGGGGCCTAGGCCAATCTAACCTCTTCACGTTTTTCTGCCTGCTTTATCCCAGCCATGCTGGCAGGTGATTAGATAGTGCCCACCCAGATTAAGAGTGGGTCTGCCTTTCCCAGCCTACTGACTCAATTGTTAATCTCCTTTGACAACACCCTCACAGACACACCCAGGTCAATACTTTGTATCCTTCAATCCAATCATGTTGACACTCAGTATTAACCATCACATGGGGTTACCAGATCCTATGGACACTGAAGAGGAGCTACATGGAGCTGTGGACGAAAGCTCTGAGAGTGAAGCATGTTCCAGCTGTTACTACTACCCCTGAGAGGGCACCACCTCTGCTCCCTCTGCCTGCCCCTTCTCCCCAGCCCAAGACTAGAAAACACCATTTGCCATCCTGGTTCCTGGAATGTTTATGTGTGTAGATCTTATTTGAGCACTAGTGAGAAGAGGAGAAAGGCTGGGAAAGGCAGATCCACTCTTAATCTGGGTGGGCACCATCTAAACAGCTGCCAATGTGGCCAGGATAAAGCAGGCAGTAAAACAGGAAGAGGTTAGATGTGTGCTTAGAACTGGTAGCAACCAGAGTGGGTTGATTTTCCATGGAGGTGAAATGTATCCTCCAAAGAGCAGAAACACAAGAGCTCAGAGAATCAGGGCAATTTAGGAGGTGGAAGATGAGGATGAGAGAGAAAGAGGGTTACAGCCCCTTGTGAAAAGAATATTGAGAACAGCAGAAGTGAAGAAAGCATTTGGAAGGCATTTGGCGGGGAATTAAGAATATACTTCCATCTCTCTGATGCTTTTTGAGAGAAATAACAAGAGGGATTTGAACTGCATTAAGATTTGGGCACACGGCAGTTTCAGGGGGTTTTAGGCTGCCTGGATGTCTATTACTGAGACTAGGCTAAATAACATGGAAGAAATTCTCCTAACTACACTCCTGACATTCTAGGCAGGAGCCAGAAGCAGTTGCTCTTTTTTCCTTCCTTTTGGACCTCAGGTGCAAAAGGGGCTCCTCACATCCTCGTTTCCTAGCGAGCTCATTACTGTCGGCAGCTAAGACGGGACTCCCACTTCTCCTTTGCACAGTTGTTTTCCACAATCAAGCATCCCAGCCGCCTTTGCCTCTCGCCCTGACATCTGCACTGGTGTGTTTGATATATGCAATTAGATAGATGTGTAACTTAGAGAAATCGGCAGTGTTGTGGATGCATGCACATAAATAAATAGATTAAAATTTATGTAAAATAATGTACTATAAATCTCATTTGGTTTCTTACATTTTACACCAAAGCACCATATATTTAAGATTTTCCTCTGTTGCTCTATAGCTCATAATCACAGCTTCTGGCTCCTGCATAGAATATCAGAGGTGCAGTTAGGAGAATTTTCTCCCGTGTTACTTAGCCTAGTCCCAGTAATAGTCATCCAGGCAGTACTGCCATGTGCTAAATCTGTTTGTGGATTTCTCTAGGGTGTGCATCTAGGAGAGTAATACAACACAGTATTTCTTGCCAGTTATTAAATTGATATATAATTTACATGCCATAAAATGTACCTTTATAAAGTCTACAATTCAGTGGCTTTTAGTATTTTCACAAATATATTCACATCACCGCAATCTAATTCCAGAAGATTTTTATTACCACATTAAAAAAAATTCCTGTTCCCATTAGCAGTCACTTCCCAACCCTCCACCAACCACGGGCAACCACTGCCCTACTTTCTGTATGGATTTGTCTATATTTCTTTCCTTTTAAAAAAATGTTGTTTATTAACTTATTGACTCTCTGATGTAGAAAGTTAAATTAATTATACATCTCAGACCATAAAGCATGAGCCTACTTTTTTTTTTTTTTTTAAATGACCTAATTCCTCTCTGATCCACACTTCCTCTTTCTCCTTCATTGGAACCTGCTTTGGAGTTTCAGGTTAACTGTGATGTTAACTATGTTAACTAATTATACTTAGGACATACAGAGTATTCTTTTGTGTGCATTTTTTCATGTACACAGAGGTATTGTGCTAGGGTTTCTTACTTTCTCCCTCAAGTCTACCATTTGGGATCTAGACAGAGGGTACAGTACGGTGGCAGCAGCAGCCTTTGCGTAGATACCATTTCCCATGAAAGGGGACCGGAACCCACAGAGAAATTGGTGATTTCACGATAGGGCAAAAAAATGTCTAAAAAGAGCCTGGAATATCTCTTCATACTTCCCAGCAGGAAAGCTATCAGAGGTCAGCAGGGACACACGAAATATCCTCAGAAAACAAGATATAAACTGCCATGCACCAGAAAATATCACATAGATTTAAATCTTAAGTACATACTAATCCTGGAAAAAAATAACTCATCGACCAGCACTGGAGGATAGTAGGGAATAGAGGCATTTAACTTGGAGAGTGGAAACACTAGGAAAGCACCAAGCTTCGTTCTGCTTTACCTGCTTGAATTTATCTGAACATAACCAAACCATAGATGAAGGAAACTTTCTGTCTACAAAATGATTTCAGCGAATGAATGAAAAAGAAATGATAACATTTGACTATGTTCAAAGCCCCTCAAATTGGGGCATAGGCTGGGAGGGTTCTTGACTTTACCCAGGAAAGAATTCAAGGGAGAGTCAGCGGTATTAAACAGCAGCTTTTATTAAGGTAGCTGTAGAGGTGCTTCTCCTTGCAGAGCAGGGCTCCCTCATGGGCAGTGTGCCCAGAGCAGCAGCTCAGAGGCAGCTCCGCACTCATATTCATACCCACTTTTAATTATATGCAAATTAAGGGGCAGTTTATGCAGAAATTTCTAGGAAAAAGGTGGTAACTTCTGGGTTGTTGGGTTGTTATCATGAAAGTGGGTGGTAACTTCTGGGTGTTGCCATGGCAATGGTAAACTGGCATGGCGTTTTATGGGGAGGTGTTTCTGCCCTGACCTGTTTTAGCTAGTCTTCAATTTGGTCCAGTGTCCAAGCCTCCCCTCTGGAGTGTAGTCTGCCTCCTACCTCATTATAATTTTTAGACTTTAATGAATTAGTGGATATAGGCAACGATCATAAGTAGCTGTTGACATAAAATGAGAAACAACCAGACATCGTGTAGTTTAAAGATAAAAATATCATCTCTGAAATACTCTCGCCTAAATAAAATAAAACAAAGCAAAAGAACTTAATCTGTTCAAGTTCCTAGACCTTTCAATTTCCAGGAAATTCAGGAGACATGAACATCCTAAATTACTTCATGGAGACGTGGCTGTGAGAAACCCTATGGGACAAACATCCTGGTTTCTTCCACAAATGAAATTCACAGAGTGAAAAACAAAGATGAGAGGGAGAACCCATGGAAAGGTTTAGAGACTTAATATACAGATAGACCAATAGAGACATGCAATGTATGGCTCTGTGTGTGTATATGTGTGTATGTGTGTGTGTGTATGTGTGTGTGTGTGTGTGTGTGTGTGTATATATATATATATACACTTTATTTTATTTAGGCAAAAGTATTTCAGAGATGATATTTTTATCTCTAAGCTACAGGATGCCTGGCTGTTTCTCATTTTATGTCAACAGCTACTTATAATCGTTGTCTATATCCACCACACACACACACACACACATATATACACACACATATACATACAAATATCATATACAAACACATACATTGCTGAAAGTCATTTAAGGACATTCAGGGAAATGTGAACACTAGCAGTATATCTGATGAAAGTAAAAATCAAATGTTGAAAATTGTTGAGTGGGCTTATAAGATTGTGATTATTTTCACAATGGGAAAATAATTTATATTTATGAATTACATATTTAAAGACAAATATTATCTCTGGAATTTGCTTCAAAAGTAAAATGAAGGGTGATGGTGAGTGGGTGGAGGCCTAGAAGAAACACAGTTGACTGTCAGTCAATTATTATAAAAGCTGAGGGATGACCACAGGGGGTCATGATACTGTCCTTTTTATTTTGTGTTTGAAATTTTCTATAGTAAAATAAAAGCAAAAAGAGCACAACTCTGGAGAAAACCCTGGTCTCCATCTGGTCCAGCCACTGTGTGATGTGGGTCCCTACTTAAATTCCCAGACCTTCAGTTCCTTCATCTGTGAAGGACAGATACGACGATCAATCTCATAGGTTAGTTGGAGAATATTTAATCAATAGGTATAAAGCACATAGAGCAGTGCCTGCCCATTACTCTGTAGATCTCCAGTTTATTGCTTCTAACTTCTGCAGAGTATTTCATGGAATGTCTCCAGTGGATTCTATTTGTCTATGCCTTCACTGTCACACTGCAACCATAACCAGTGAATATTTTCACACTTGTCCTCACTTACGGGAGAATTCCTGAGGGATAAACTTTGAGGAATGAGGTTGCTGGCTAATGTTCGCCACTATGTCTGCATCCCTGCAGAAAATCCCACCTCCCTTCATTCTAGTTCTTGGCTAGAATTATCTTCCCTTCTATATTTTTCCATTATAAGGTCTTAATTGGAGTTAATGTCAGTATCTCTTTACCTATCACTTAGCCATTCAGTTTTCCTTTTCCAGGAATTGTCTACCATATTCTTTGCCGAAATTGCCACTAGTTTTCTTGGCTTTTTTTCTTGTGGATTTGCAGAAGTATCTGGTACATTCAGGATGATATTTCATTTACAGTTTTAGAAGTCATGAATAACTTCCTTCAGTTTTTCATTTGTCTACATTATTTACCTAGAGCGTTTTCTTTGAAAGAAAATCTAATTTTGATTTAATCTCAATCTATCACTTTCCCCTTGACACTTATGCTTCTCAAGTCTTCGTTAAGAATCTGTCCACATCAGAAAATTACAAATACAGTCCCATTATATCATTTTATTAGTTCTATATTTTATATGTCATGTTTTTAAAATCTATGTGGAATTCATTTGTGAATATAAGGTAGATAATGTTTTTCTCCATTTTATGAGTCATTGTCTTATAAAACACAATCTGTAAAACAACCCATCCTTTTTCACTGGTTTGAACACGTGGATACATGAATACATTTGTGAAGATTGCATAGTCCATGTGAAAGGAACTTCCAGGCATACAAAGTCACAAAATACATATTTGCATATTTGTATTATATTTTGCCCCGCTGCAGACACTCACAGAACTTTCCGAGTTCCATTGTCCTCCTTGCCTGTTCGCATGTCTGCACCATGATCACCCTGATGCTGGTGTTTTTACGTTGACTTTCAAAGCTGTCATTATACCTGATAAGAAATAATCCTATCTCTGTTTCTTTTCAAATGCTACTTAGCTATTTTTAGACTTTCATTCTCTCATATGAATTGAAAAACTAAGTATATTGACTTTATAAACAAAATTATAATTGTTATTGGGATTGCTTTGAAGTTTTAGTGCAAGATAGAAAAAAATTAAGCTTTATGGTGGTAAGTTAAATTATGCTGTCCATGAACAAGGTTTTCTATTTTTTGAACTCTTATTTTATGTTATTTGAATTTAATTTTCTTCTTATAACACTTTTGTGCATTTCTTTTAGAATAATTTCAGTTATTCATAATAATAATTGGTACTATGAATGAAATCAATTTTTTCTATTATATTATTAGGTAGTCACTTCTGATGTAGAAGAATGTTATTCACATGAGTAAATCGATCTGCAGACTTGTTGAATTCTTTTCATAATTTGAAGTCGTACGCATGCTCACGCATGTACACAAGCTCACGCACAACCATTTTTATTCCGTGGTGCTTCCAGTACATAATCATATCATTTAATAATTTACGTTTTTGGTATGAGTTTATAACATAAATCAGGGTTGAACTTTATCAAATTGTTTTCACGTATTTATTGATAGAACAATGTGCTTTTTGTTCCTCTTTTAGTTAATTAGTGTGGTGTACCACCTTAGTACATTTTTCTCTGACAAGGATAAACTATATTCATTATGTTGTATTAATTTTGATATAATTTTAGAGTTGGCTAGTTAATACATTATATATACATGTGTCTAAAATATATTATTAAGCTTCGTTAATCTACTTGTGAAAATATTCTGTTTTATTTTTTATCTTTTGATTCTTTATCTCGATTTCTAAAAGAATGTTGTTAAAACATTAAAGTACAATTATCAATCAATTTATTTCTCTGAATTTCTTCATTGTTTTTATTTTCATATATTTTAAAACTATGTTATTAAAATCATATATGTTCACATTTATTTTGAAACCTTAATCAATTGTTATCATTACCAACATATAGTATTTCTTTCCTTGATCTTAAATGTACTTTACCTCTTATTACACTGGCTGTTTCTAAGTTCAAAAATGTCTGTATTATTTGGTTTTAAGTGTATTTCTGGTAGACAGCATATTATTAGATAATGTTTATTCACTCCATTCTGATAGTCTGTGTTTTTACAGAAATTTTAGTGCATTTATATTTATGGTAGTAACAGTTTATTCCCACTTATTTTAGCAATAATGTTTGATATTTTTAAAATATATCATATTTTTTTACTCAGGTTTTTCTACTTTCTCTTTCTTTTATATTGTTGAGTAGAAATTTATATTGTGTATATACCAATAGCTGTTTATCCATTCATCAGAGGCTGAACATTTGTGTTGTTTCCAGTTTATAGCTATTACCAATAAAGCTACTACAACATTCACTTGCCAGTCTTTGTGCAGACATAGGTTTGTTTGTTTGTTTTCTCTTGAGTAAATACCTACAGCAGGATTGATGTCATTCTTTTTCAAAGTTATTGTACTATTTGCATTTTCATCATCAATGTATGAAAGTATCAGTTGCTTCAGATTTTTGCCAGCTTTTGTCTGTTTTATTAACTTTTTCTCTTTTTTAAGGTTTTTAGTTTCATGCAATGTGAGTTTAATGTGCATTTTCTTAATGACGAATGATATTGACCATCTTTTCAAACGTATACTTGCCATACTTATTTCTTCTGTGGTAAAACATCTGTTCATACTTTTGGATGTTTCTAAATTAATTTTCTCATTTCTTATTTTTGAGTATTAACATTCTTAATCAGATATTTGTTTAATAACACATACTCAGAGTCTATGGCTTGATTTTTTTTCTCTTAAGAGTGTTTGAGAGGAAAACACTTTTGATTATTAAGTCTACTTTTTTAACATTTTATTTTATGTTTTATGCCTTTGTGTCTTATGTAAAATCAAGACAAAAGAAAACAAAAAAAAATCCTCAATTTTTTTGTGCATTTTTATTTATATTTATATAACTATACGGCTTTGGTGCATGACTGTATGTGTTCCTTTGGGGCATCTTCCTAGGAGTGTCATTGCTGGCTCACAAAGGATGGGTATATTTTTGATTTTAGTGAATACTCCCAGAGGGTTCTAAAATCTTTATACCCATATGTATTTCCACCCACACAGCATGTGAGTTCCAATTGTTCTACATACTCTGCAGAAGTCAGAAGCAATAAACTGGAGATCTACAGAGTAATGGGCAGGCACTGCTCTATGTGCTTTATACCTATTGATTAAATATTCTCAAACTAACCTATGAGATTGATCGTTGTATCTCTCCTTCACAGATGAAGGACCTGAAGGTCTGTGAATTTAAGCAGGGGCTCACATCACACATGGCTGGACCAGATGGAGACCAGGTTGTTCTCCAGAGTCGTGTTCTTTTTGCTTTTATTTTACTATAGAAAATTTCAAACATAAAATAAAAAGCCTCATCTAAATAAAAAAAAAAGTTCTCTATGCTTTCCCCTAGAAATTTTCTTCTCAGAGTTTTTATGTATTCTTTTTTTTTAAATATATGCTTTTATTTTAAGAAAACAAGTCCATGCCACCTACCAAGACTTTCCGTATAACTTCAAACAACTCATGAGATATACTATTTCCTAAGAAGCTTTCCTGAATATAAGTACCTTAAAAATTTTATAAAATTTTATAAAAATTTTATAATTTGAGTGAAATAAATATAGTTATTTAGTGTTGTTCATTTAAAAAATCTATAAGTGTCATTAGGATCTTTTTATTCAATTGCAATTTACTTTTATTTATTTATTTATTTTTATTATACTTTAAGTTCTAGGGTACATGTGCATAACGTGCAGGTTTGTTACATACGCATACTCGTGCCATGTTGGTGTGCTGCACCCATCAACTTGTCAGCACCCATCAATTCATCATTTACATCAGGAATAACTCCCAGTGCAATCCCTCCCCCCTCCCCCCTCCCCATGATAGGCCCCGGTGTGTGATGTTCCCCTTCCCGAGTCCAAGTGATCTGATTGTTCAGTTCCCACCTATGAGTGAGAACATGCGGTGTTTGGTTTTCTCTTCTTGTGATAGTTTGCTAAGAATGATGGTTTCCAGCTGCATCCATGTCCCTACAAAGGACGCAAACTCATCCTTTTTTATGGCTGCATAGTATTCCATGGTGTATATGTGCCACATTTTCTTAATCCAGTCTGTCACAGATGGACATTTGGGTTGATTCCAAATCTTTGCTATTGTGAATAGTGCCGCAATAAACATACGTGTGCATGTGTCTTTGTAGTAGCATGATTTATAATCCTTTGGGTATATACCCAGTAGTGGGATGGCTGGGTCATATGGTACATCTAGTTCTAGATCCTTTCTTTTTTAGTTTTGTTTTGGGCATTTTTTTTGTCATTTGTATTTCTATAAATTTTAGAGTTATCTTTCTGCCTTCTAAAATAATTGCTTTTGATTGAGATTTTGTTGAATCTATAGATCAATGTGTGGATGATTTACTTCTGTTTTAAAGTGTAGGTTTTATTATTATTCATGTATAGTGAGGCCAACGATCAGGAGATCATTGCCATTGAAAAAACTGTCAGTTACTCACAGTTCCCAAGTAAAGGGGACATGCCATAGCATGCAGGGCCACAGGGGCAGTCAGAAGGCAGAAGGAGCTGAAGAAAAGCAAGAGGAGGAGCCTTTATTGTGGTTTCCATGTGACAGGCAAAACAAAGCTGAGTAAGCAGGCTTAGGATTGGCTGGTTTCAATAACTTCAGCAGGCTTTGGGGTATAGGTTGTCTCGTACTGGGTCCTGGGATGACTAAAGCAGAGGAATATTGCTTCCTGGAATTAAAGAACCAGATACAGAAAGTGGTCCTGAGTATGGGCCCTGGATTTGTTAGTTTTCCCATCAAAGTTTTACTTCTGGGTGAGTTGTTTGCTATCTAATTACTGGCTGGCCCCGGAAATCTCTCCCCTTTAGGGAGTCCTCATAAGCCAGAGTACTAGGAATATAGAAAATAAGAAAATGTGGCCAAGCACAGTGGCTCATGCCTGTAATCCCAGCACTTTGGGAGGCTGAGGCAGGCGGATCACAAGCTCAGGAGATCGAGAACATCTTGGCCAACACGGTGAAACACCGTCTCTACTAAAAATAAAAAAAAATTAGCCAGGCGTGGTAGCCTGCGCCTGTAGTCCCAGCTACACTGGAGGCTGAGGCAGAAGAACCACTAGAACCCAGAAGGCAGAGGTTGCAGTGAGCTGAGATCGCACCACTGCACTCCAGCCTGGCAACAAGAGCAAAACTCTTTCTCAAAAAAAAAAAAAAGAAAATAAGAAAATATTATTAATGCAATTATTAAAATATTAAATTTTCAGTTCATGAACATGAGATTTCTTTATTTAGGTCTCTTAAAATTTCATTCATTAGTGCTTTGTTGCTTATAGCACACACCTTGCACATATTTGATTAGATTTATTCTTAAATATTTCATGTTATTTGGAACTAAGATGGTCATTTTAAATCTTCAGTGTGGAATTTTCGTGGCCAGTATATAAAAATGAAATAGCTTTTGTATACTTACCTTGTATCCTGAAAACTTGCTAGGTTTATTATTAGTTACAATAGCTTTTATTTTTTAATATTATTCATGTTTTCCTTGACCTTTTGCACTCATGTATTGATATAGTTGTTTTACCATCCTGTTAGCTTATGGCTTATGCTTTTGTGTCTTATGTAAAAACAAGACAAAACAAAACAAAAAAATCCATGCGTTATCTAAACTAAGAAAAAAATGTTCTGTGTGTTTTCCCCTAGAAATTTTCTTGGGGAATCATAATAGAATATTGATTCTATTCTCTGTGTTCTTCCTGGTTCTTTTTCCATTGGCTTATATTTTTCTCTATTTGGATTGATATTTTCTGCTTCCTTGCATGACTGGTAATTTTTGTGGGATTATGGACATTGTGATTTTAAATTGTTGGGTGCTGGATGTGTTTGTGTTTCTGAAAATTTGTTGTGCTCTGTTCTGAGATGTATTGGAGTTCCTTGATATAAGTTAGATTTATTTTCTTTTTTATGCTTAATTTTAACCTTTATTAAAGTATAGATAAATAAATTATAGTACAATTCTCCTAATAAATAGTATGTTTCTATGGAAGTCACAACTTCAAAGACGATCTAATAGATTGGGAATACACTAATTGTATAATGTTATATGAAAAAAAAAGAAAAAAAAACCAACTTCAGGGCTATATGACCATATACTAAGTAATCCCAATACCGTTCTTAAATTCGTATTATCTGTCTATAGATAATAAAGTTGACAAAAATATGCTGAAAATACAGATTCGTTTTTCTTGCTAAGTGGTGAGATTATAGGTCATTGAACATTTTTTAACATTCTTTTTTTCACATTTTTCCTAAATGTATAGGTATTTTTGTTGTTGTTAGACAGAAAGTTAATACTACTAACAGTAAAAAATACTTGTTATACTTTCAAGGTTAAAATTAAAATAACAGGCAATCTGAGCGTTGGCAAGAATGTAGAACAACTGGAACTCACATGCTGTGTGGGTGGAAACACACATGGGTATAAAGATTTTAGAACCCTTTAGGAGTATTCACTAAAATCGAAAATACACGTATCCTTCGTGAGCCAGCAATGACACTCCTAGGAAGATGCCCCAAAGGAACACATGCAGACATGCACCAAAGCCATGTGCAAGAATG
Organism: Colobus angolensis palliatus; assembly: GCF_000951035.1. Classification (NCBI taxonomy): domain Eukaryota; kingdom Metazoa; phylum Chordata; class Mammalia; order Primates; family Cercopithecidae; genus Colobus; species Colobus angolensis. The sequence continues at coordinate 2,970,628 of NW_012115244.1, read as the reverse complement.
TTCAAGGCGGCCCTGTTTGTAATAACCACAACTGCTAACAATCTGAAGTTTCATCAATAGTAGAACGGAGGGCTGGGCACGGTGGCTCAAGCCTGTAATCCCAGCACTTTAGGAGGCCGAGGGGGGTAGATCACAAGGTCGGTAAATTGAGACCATCCTGGCTAACATGGTGAAACCCCGTCTCTACTAAAGATACAAAACATTAGCCGAGTGTGGTGGCGGGCGCATGTAGTCCCAGCTACTTGGGAGGCTTAGGCAGGAGAATGATGTGAACCTGGAGTTTGCAGTGAGCTGAGATGGCACCACTGTACTCCAGCCTGGATGACAGAGTGAGACCTCATCTCAAAAAAAAAAAAATAGTAGGATGGATAAATAATTGTGGTATATGATACAGTGAAACACAATAGAAAGATGCAATGAGAGTGATTCTCACAAACACACTGTTGAAGAAAAGATTTTAGATGCAAAGAGTACATACAAAGTACAAAATAAAAACAAAACAAACTCATCTTTCAAGCCAAGACAACAGTTACCCTTGGTGACTAGAATCAGGCCTGTGGAGAGTGGGTAGTGCTATTTCTGGGCTTGACTACTGGTTTCATGAGAGTTTATGCTTTGTGAATATCACTAAACTGTATATTTATGAGCTGTGTCCTTACCTGTATGCATGGCGTATTTAATTTTAAAAATTATTGTTACTAGTCAATATATTAAGGCATATATATGGACCAAAACTCACTGGGAGGTGGTCTTGTTCTGGAAACATATCTGTAGTATACCTAGACAGCCATAAACTCAGGGAAGCAAGTCCATTTTTAGCACTGGAATTTTTAATTTAGTTATCAGTCATCTACTCATAAAGAAACCACAATTTCTCTATATTTTAATAATATTCAGTATATATCTTTGTCATTTCTGCATAACTAGAGCCAAGCCTAGTAATGACATGAAAAAAGTGCTTAAACGTATGTGTTAGATGAATGGATGAATGTAGATCAAAAATAATAAAACCTATACTTTGAAACCAAGATGTAAATTATCCCCAGATTCATCTGTATATTCAACAGAATCCCAGTGGATTGGGTATGAGAGGATGAATGTGCAGATGTGTGGATGGATGGGTGGGTCAGCGTATGGGTAGGTGAATGGATGGGTGGATGAATAAATAGATGACTAGATCTTGTTTCTTGAAATTGTAGTTTTATGCTTCTCTGATCCACTCTTTCTCCCTCCACCACCTACCACTAAGGATTTATATATCTGCCTGGCTTTATGAGAATAAGAGTGTTACAATTGGAGCCAATGTCATACAACCATCCTCCTCTTCCTACACCAGCCTGGACTCAGGAATAAAAACAGCCCTAGTAATAATTATCTATTCCTCTATGCTTGAGGTTTTACTGTGTAACTGTTTCCTCCATTTTTATGTTAAAAATGCCAAGACAGGCCGGGTGCAGTGGCTCATGCCTGTAATCCCAGCGCTCTGGGAGGCCGAGGCGGGTGGATCACCTGAGGTCAGGAGTTCGAGACCAGCCTGGCCAACACGGAGAAACCCCATTTCTACTAAAAATACAAAAATTAGCCAGGCATGGTGGCACGTGCCTGTAGTCACAGCTACTAGGGAGGCTGATGCAGGAGAATTGCTTGAACCCGGGAGGCAGAGGTTGCGGTGAGCTGAGATTGGGTCACTGCACTCCAGCCTGGGTGACAGAGCGAGACTCCATCTCAAAAAATTAAAAAAATTGAAAAATGCTAAGACAAAACACCAAACAAATGAGTCACCATTGAAAGTAATTAAGAAGATGCGGATCTTCTCTACAACAGAATGCAAAAGTAGGAAAAGGTGACCAAGATCACCCAGTGTGTACTTGAGTCTACCTGAGAGCAAAGACGTTTTTGCTTCTAAGCATTCAGTAGAAGAGGAGCTCAGTGAAGCTCTGGGAAGGTCCCAGGTGGGATTCCAGAAGAGTTAGCAGCTAAAATAACTGTGTATTAGGGGTGGATTTCATCTGCAGATAAGGGCTTGAATGCAAGTAGGATTTGGAAAGGCACTTAGAAGCAGCATCAAAGCAAGCACAGTCCAAATGGGTTGAGCTTCACCAACGCCAGTGGGACCGATTCTGAGCATGTGGTTGGGGCAAAGGTGAGAATGCCAGCTACTTTTCTCCCACAGGTTCTTATTTTAAAAAACAGTCAAAGGAAGTAGAATTATAGGATGTTAGAGCTTGAAGGTGCCTTCCCTAAGTCTTGTTGTTGTTTTACAGAAAGAGTAATCAAAGCCCAGCAGAGTTGGATGGCTGGCCCAGTGTCTGCTGCAAATCACTGTAGAATCTGTATTTTAACCCAGGGAGCCTGATCCCTAACTCTGCTGGCTGCCGCTCACGATGAATTAGAAAGTCTTTTCGAGGCATAACATTACATAAGAGTTGAACATCTTTTCCTTGAGCAAGACCTTGGGTAAGATTATTATCCCTGGAACTCCATTCAAACTTCCCTTCCTGTTTGGGAGGCTTAATAATCCCTTTTACATCTCAGAAGGCAATGAAAAGGTGGAGCGTTTCCACAGTTATTTTCTAGGTCAAACATGGACCAGACTCTGTCTAATGCTTTGGTATAGAATTTCACCCCACACTGGACACATCCCTATGAGCACTGAGACACTTCTGGGAGCACTGGCTGCAGAAACATTGGGAGAGGAGTACAAAGAACACAGAAGCAGAAGTCAGAGGGCTTGGGTTTTTGTCCCCTTGTTTGTGCAGCCCTAGCCATGCCCCATCCACCCTCCATTTTATTTTCTGGCTGATGAAACCACGCACTGCCTGGCCTCTCGTCTCCTTTCCTGTTCTGATTATCTGCTAGCCCTGGATTTTTAGGAACTCTACAATCCCTCATTTGCAGGCATGCAGAGTCGGCTGGAACTTCCTGAGTGATATCACCATAGCTCGATAGAGAAGGAGAAATGTCAGATGGCAAAGAGGCAATTAAGTTCCAGGACAACTTCAATGATTTGTGTTTTAAACTTTCGATTTATCTAAACCTCAATTTGAGTCCATTTCCACAAACTCCAACAATTGCCTGACACAAAGCAACTGAAGAAAAACCTCCAGGAGCCTGAGATGGAAACAGATGGCCAGAGCAGGCAAGAACGGCCGACATTTGTTCCATCCAATTGTTCCCAACGATGGCAAAAAGTCATTAAAAATGCACTTAAGAATCTAGCTTAATATTGATCAATGGCAGCGTTATGGGAGATGTCGAATCTTGAGAGAGCAAGAACTGTATGAGGAACCAAATGATTTTTTTCTGATGGATTATTAGAGAAAGCACTGTCATAATACAATTTCCCAGACAGATTCATCAATGATGTCAACTGTTACCCCAAGTTTTGAATGATGACTCAGATTTAAGAGTTCTAGATTAATGGGTGGGGGGGAAATAGCCACTTTTTCACTAATGGATAGGATGGAAACACCCAAAGTGACCTAAAGGAAGTTATTCGCCATACGATTCCTGAAGACAAGAGCAACAGTCCACCTTTCCTGACTTGGAACCTCACTTTTTTTCCAAAGTGCCAGTGAAGCATCAAAAATTTATTTTCTGCAATGAAAGGCAGCCGTACAGAGGTCATCTGAGAAATGCTTTTCTGTCCAAGGAGTTGTCAGTGATGGAGAACTTGGGGTGAAGCTGTAAAGATGTTCCTGCATCAAAATGCACAGCATGGCTGAGGCTAGCCAGAAAAATGTCTCTTTTGTCTCACTTTCTTCTCCATTCCCAGTGCCACTGCTGTCAGCTCTGTGTTGCACAATTGCCAGAGTCCCCTCACTAATCTCCTCACCTCAACCTTGCCCCCTCTAAGTTTTTCTGGCCAGGTGACAGAAAGCCTCCACTGTGAAAATCTGACCACTTCATCGTGTGCTTATCTTTCTGCAATGACTCTCAGCATCTAACAATCACCCAGCTCAAGGAAGGGGCTCAAGACTTGCTCTCTGAATACGTAGATCTCTTTCTTCCTAAAGGAGAGAGGAGGAACATGGTAGCATGGAAGATCTATAGGCTTGAATCTCACCATGCCTTGCAAACCCACCAGAAGGAGTCCCACTGGGTGAGGTCAGGCAGTGTTGCCCTCTGCCACACCATGTGGTTTTGCCATCTATGTGTTCCAGGAATGTTTCAAGGCAGCTTAATATCGTCATGAGCAAGTCACTGAATCTGTCTGTGTGGAGCCCAAGAAAGACAGTGGAAGGCCGCTGAAGTCGACGTTCTGAAACTTAATGTCTGCTCCCCTCAGTTTGCACACACCCTTTCCAACTTCACGTGGAACTTCCTACCCCACCCCTACCACCTCCTAGACATGCATCTTGTCCTCCCATCAGCTACAGGCCCTGCTCGATTTTCAAATCCCAACATGCGGCCTGGTGTAGTGGGGTCAAAGGGTTCGCTCTGCAATTCAGAAGGCCAGGCAAGGGCAGGCTCTGCTTTACTTCCCGTGGCTGGCTTGGTCTCTCTTGCGTCCCTTCTCCAGTGAATAGGGAAGGGGAAGAGGGCCGAGAAGGGAGGCGCTTGGCAATGGAAGGTATCTGCTTCTCTTGGCTTAACAAGGTGTCTATGGTTAACTCAGTTTCTTTGGAGTTAATGCAAAATTCAAGACTCAGGTCTCTTGGGAAGGCACTTCCTTGACTTACATCTTCTGTCTTTCCCCTGCTGTTTCCTGCCCTGGATGAAGAGGTGGCTGCTGCAGGCAGGGCCTCCTCGTGGGTTAGGGGACATCTCTGCTCCAACAGCAATGCGTGGCTGAGTTTTCTCACCCTGCTTTTCGCTGGTGTCCACTTAGGTTCTTGCATCCCAACCTGCTGGGGTTGACAAAGATTCTCCACTTCACCAAATGTTAGCCAGGTTCCTGCACCTCCCCTAGACCCACCTGTGCACTTCCTTCCAAAATCCAGGTTTACCAAGAACCTTAGTGAGCAAGTTTATCAAGAACCCCCACCCTCAATATCTGATCACCCTTAACACCTGATTAGGCTCCTGATCTTCCTGCATCCCCCGGGGGATGACGGTCACCCTGGCCTGTCCTCAGCAAGAATCCCATTAGGCTGCTTTAGCATGAATCCCGCTCACCACTGATGTCCCCTCTCATTCACGTTTCAGCCCCGAACCCCACCCTGCTCCTGGGCTACAAATCCCCACCTTCCCATACTGTACTTGGGGCTGAACCCAGCCTTTCTGCCTATGACAAGGTCCCATCCTGGTGGTCCCTCCACCTATTGTGATGGTCCTGATAAAGTCTTCCTTACAGAGCTTTAGCGAGTGTCATTGAATCATTTTCTTTAACAGAGTGTCCACAGCTGCTGCCTGCTTGACCTGTGGTCTTGGCAAGCACAATGCAAAGCAGAGGTCCTTACTCGACATGGCTGTGTGCAGATCCACGGAGGTCTGACTCTGACCTTCATCCTCCCTTGAGCATCCACCCATCAACCTGTGGCTGCTGCATCCCCACGCCCCTGCCGGGGTTGGTGACCACCTGGCACCCATCAACCTGTGGCTGCTGCATCCCCACGCCCTTGCTGGGGCTGGTGACGACCTGGCAATCTCGCCTTCCTTCTCCTCTGCAGCAACATGGGAAATTCTGCATAGGTTATATTTACTGTCTGTGATCCTGGAAGACTTGCTTAACCTGCTTGCACTCCAGTTGCCTCAGCTGTACAATAAAGAGAGCACTAGCATCTATCTTGCAGGGTTGTGCTGATGATTAAATGAATTGGAGCCTGTAAAATCCTGAGAGCAGTTCCAGGCACAGAGTAAGCACATTATCAGGGCTGGTTTTTATGATTCCTCTTCTTCTTGCTACAGCTCAGTTCTCCCCAGGATACTGCTAACCTCTGCAGGAGTAGAAGAAAGTCAAATACTGACACGTGAGAAGTAAGCACACACAGGGTTGTCGGTTGAATGGAGTCCCCCCAAAATGTATATGTTGAAGTCTTAACCCCCAGTTCCTCAGAATGGAACTTTATTTGGAAATAAAATCACTGCAGATGTAATTAGTTAACACGAAGTCATGCTAGAGGAGGGTGAGCCCTGATCTAATATGATTGGTGTCCTTGTCAAACAGGGAAATTTGGACACAGAGACAAAAAGCAGTGAGAACACCATGGGACTGTCGAGGTGGGGATCAGGGTGACGCATTTATAAGCCAACGAATGCAAAAGATGGCCATCCAGACACGGAAGCTGGGAAGAGGCATGAACAGCTTTTGCCTCCCAGACACAGAAGGGACCAGCCCTGCTGCCACCTTGACCTTTGACTTCTGGCCACCAGAACCATGGAACAATAAATTTTTGTTCGCAATCAGCACAAGCTGTGACACCTTGTTCCAGCAGCCATGGCAAAGCAGCACACACACAGACACACACACACACAAATATGCACACACATACGCATACAAACATGCACACACATATACACACATACATACACATAAACACATGCACACATTAACGTGCACATACATAAACATACAAACACATACACACACACATGAACACACATAACACATACACACATAGCACATAAACATGCACATATATAAACATACATATATACACACATACACACAAACATACACACATAAACACACACACATACACACAGACACATATGCATACATTTACACATATGCACACATATACATACACACATAAACATACACACACATACACACAGACACATATGCACACATACATACACACACACACACACCATTCATCTGATTTCACTGATACATGGGCAAATTCATCATTATTATCTTTGGCCCCCAAGCCCATCTTTCCCTGCACTGTTAGCTGTGTTGCCACTGGTCTCTGAAATGCAGCCTCCTTCTGCTCCTGCACCTGTTGAGCTCCTATGCATCCCTTATCCACCGCAGCCATCAGTGCAGGTTCACTGTCTGCCACCTGGTGCTCAGCTAGGACCCAGTGCTGGGGAGACAAATACAAAGCACATGCCCTGCCATTCAGAGACTCAGGGCCACTTCCCACTGCCAGATTCCAGATCTGTCCACCAACAACTCTGCCCTGCTTTCTCCTGCCCCACCCCAGCATTACTGGGACCTCTTTGAGTCCCTCTTTATGGTCATCTCTCCCAGAAGACCAGCACTCACTCATGAGATGACAGTCCGTTTCACTCTGATCACCCCTTTTCACCAGCCCCGATGGAGGAATAATGTAGAGAAGTGGCTCAATAAATGTCCAATGGCTTGACCGAGGTTTCCGCTGGAAATCTTGTTTCTTGACTAATGAATACTCTAGCTTGAAAAATAATCCTGAAGAGCAGCTGCATATCAAAATGATAGGCAGTCATAGACATTCAATGGATATTTGCTGCATTTAATGGAATTGGATTTCCTAAGAGCTGGACATTTCCTCTCTCAAATATCCAGTACATCCTGGCCATGTGCAATAGATAACACAACGCTTCTCTCTGAGCGCACGCCCAAAGACAGACATGGTTTATAACCAACAAAGCCTCACTGGGAAAGGGGCTTTCCTGAGGGAAATGTGATGTTTTAATTAGTATAGTACCCTTGAAAAGCATCTTACTAAACATAAAGAATAAAATAATCGGGGCCTTCAACCACCCTTAATACGTATTATTGAGGTGCTTTGTATTGCTTGCAAGATTACATTTGTTTTTCCCTCTTCTTGGTAAAAAATATGGTTCTTGGCAGGAGGCACCACAGATTAGGTGATGCATTTACCTACGAGAGACAGTCCTTGAGGTCAAGCAAGGGGCAACAGCAAGACCTTGGCCTCTGCTTCTCCTAATGCGCTTGCTACATAGAAAGAATTCGTGAGAATGTAGATAGTTCACGGTGCGCATAGTACCCTCAGGTGGCAGTACCGTGAGTGAAACAGCTGGTGCCTCTCCGCTACGCTGTGCCTTGCATTCGGCCTTGGTCCTAGAAAAGTCACTCTTGCAGGTAAAGAGTAGAAAAACGTCGCTTGCAGGGCCCAGGTCCCTTCCTATTTATTGAACGTCTCTTATGGGTCTTATTAATAGCCAGATAAAATAGAGAGTTCCTTGTTAAATTTGAATTTCAAAGAAGCAACAAATCACTTTTTAATCTAAATAGGCTCCAAATACTGTACTTTTATTTGCTAGTTCTGGCAACTCTCATGGGTGTGATGGCTGCTTTTGGTCAATGGCTCTAGGCAGGTAATTGCATGGTGACTCAGCCCCTGCTCTGGGTTTCGGGTGAACCAGTCTCCATCAGCCCCTTAAAATCGAAAAAGTGACATAATCTCCCCAGGTCTACCCACACCACTATTGTGAGAATCAACAGGGATGTGAGAAGGCTTAAAACACTTTCCCAATGCCCTGTGGTATCCATGCATTCATATATCTACCCGTCCACCCACCCGTTCTTCCTTCTGTCCTTCCATCCAGTTGTCCACCTCATTTTCCATCTTTCTTTTCTCTTCTTTTCTTTTCTTTTTCTTTTCTTTTCTTTCCTTTCTTTTTGAATTTTGCTCTTGTTGCCCAGGCTGGAGTGCAGTGACATGATCTCAGCTCACTACAATCTCCACCTCCCTAGTTCAAGCTATTCTCCTGCCTCAGCCCTCCGAGTTGCTGAGATTGCAGGCACCTGCCACACACCTGGCTAATTTTTGTATTTTTAGTAGAGATGGGGTTTCACCAAGTTGACCAGGCTGGTCTCAAACTCCTAACTTCAGGTGATCCATCCGCCTCAGCCTCCCAAAGTGCTGGGATTACAGGCGTGAGCCACCATGCCTGGCCCTGGTATTTCTTAATAGACACCAACTATGTGAAAGGCCCTGCTCTTCAGGGGCTGAGTATCACACACAATGGTCATTCACTTTCTTGCTGTGTGGAAGACACGAACAAAGTGACTCAATAGAAAAGCAACAAAAATACTGAAAACGACCATCGTGGGTGCTGCTGTGCCCTACGCATTTCACTTTACTGGCTGACCACTCCCAGGTGTCCCCTTCCCTGGAGATCTGCCTTTCTCAGAGAACAGGAGCTGCCCCACCTTTCCATCTCCTGGCCTGTCAGGAGGACCTCAGCCAAAGCCTGAGGACGTGGGTACAAAATGCTGGAACCCTGCCTTCCTAGAGGGCTCAACCCTGCATTACAAACTACTTGCCAGAGCTGGCCTGTAGGGCTGCACTCTCGCTCAGCTCCCTGCTGTCCTCTGCGCCCTGGGCCTCCCAGGAACAGCTCTCTCCCTCAAGGCTTTGCTGCAAGGAGACTGACCAGACTGTGCTTCAGGAACAACACCTCTGACAACTTCTCATTTCCTTAATTTTCATAGTGTCACAATTTATTTTCTCCTTCTTGTCTACCTATTGATTTAAAAAAGTAGGCAAGAGATATCTACTTCGCTTTAATTACACAAGTAAGGCAACTGAACTCAAAGAAGTTAGCGAATTTGCGCTCAAGCCCGCTGCAGGTCAGCTGAAGCCACAATGAGAATTTGATCCCCCAACCTGAGGACCATGTTTCTCTTGCCCTGAGTTGAAAATTCCAAACTGCGGACAGGGTGATAGCTCAACCTTCTTTCAGTGTCTTCCACACTCCGACCTTGAGCTTCAGTCGTAAATCCCATTTCAGTTGCAGCTGATGCTTCATGGCAAAGAATAGTTTACCACCTATCACCCGGCCCTGGGTGGCTTCAGAGCCAGACAATGGGTGATGGATTCTGAGTTCTCAGTGAAAGGAGCCATTGAAATATAAGGCTGTATTCTGCTAATGTGTTTGAGACATAAATTGTTCTTATCTCAAAGCATTCTCCAAGAGATTTCTTAAAAATCTGCATTTCTCTGTGGAACAAAGGATGAAAGCTCAGAGGTGGGGTTTAGACACACAGTGGGGTGTGAGGAGAGGGGAAGAATCCGTGTCTGAGCCACCTGTCCTTCCAGGAGAATGGTCCCCCACTCTGTTGTCCTTTTGGAGGACTCCTGTGTCTCCTGCAGGGACCGAGGAGAAATTCAGTAAAGGAGGCTTTGGGTAACAGTTCTCTCACCCCTCTAGGACTGGTTTTATGACTCTGTACAATCAGCCCTCGGTATCCCTCAGTTCCACATCCATAGATTTAACCAACTGTGGATCAAAGATATTCAGAAAAAAACAATTCCACAAAGTTCCCAAAAGAAAAACTTGAATTTGCCTCACGCAGAGTCTTACGTTGAATCCACGCGAATGGAGTGATGTGTAGGCATCGTAGTCGGTATTAAAAGTAATCTAGAGATGATATAACATACACGTGGGCATATGCATGGGTCATGTGCAAATACTGCCTCATTTTATACCAGGGACTTGAGCCTCCTCAGGGTTTGGGATCCATAAGAAGTTCTGGAATCCATCCTCTAGGGATACCAGGGGGTGAACCTAACAGGGTCCAGTAAGAGACGCAGCATGGAGCAGCACTAAAGCCTTGTGTGGCCAGGCCTGGGGCACATTCCAGCCCCATCACCGCCCAGCTGGGAAGCCTGCATCAGGGAGCTTCATCTCCTTGTGCCTCATTTTTCTCCTCTAAAATTGTCTTCTCCCAGCAAGGAACAAACAGCCACATGTGAGTATTTAAATTAAATTATAATATAATAAAATAGTGTGCCACAGTCTTGCTAGCAAATTTCAGGTGTTCAACAGACACCTGTGTCAAACAAAAAATAAATCCAGACTTAGTGTAGGAGACCAGAATATGTTACCCTAAAGATGGCTGTAAGACACCAGGATCTGATACCCAAAATAATGTGTCTTTGACACAAGGATGATTTTGAGCTGATTGTTTTGAGAAAATGTAGACACAGGAGAATCTCTGAGAAGAAAGTAGAAATGACTCTTTCGTCAGGGAAATTTACATCTGTAAAGGAGATTCCCATTTGTGAAGGTTCTCCCTCTCTGCACCAGAAAGAGAAAGACCCCAAATCACGAGACTTGCCAATGGAGAGGCACCATCACAAACTCCACCGCCCCTGCTATGTTGGTCCAGGTCACCTCTCCCTAACCAGCCCTCAGCACCCTTCTGTGCTTCTGTTGAAGACAGTGTTTAACCCTGAGCTCTGACCCTGACCCCAAGCCACCTTGCAGAGCTATGCTCATTTCTCTGGGTATCTCCTACATAAGCATGAGGTTAATCAACTTCTGTTCGTTCTTCTCTTGCTAATCTGTCTTTTGTTACAGGGATCTGTCCCCTCTAAGAGCTATGGAGCGGAGAAGGAAAATCATCTCTTCCTCCCCCACATCAGTAAGGAGATACTTTGAGAAGGATTATTGCTGAGGCGTGGGAGAAGAGGAAGGACTATTGCAATAGGAAGAATACTCTGACTATAAGGTCAGCAAGAGTTTCAAGAGTTGGGCAAAATGGATTTTTGATTTTTTTTCTCTTATAGAGAGGAAGAAAGCTAGAAATGACCAATTGTGGGGGAATGAGCTGAAAGGGTGGCACACTGGGCTCATGGATGAGAATTAGGGATGCACTAGGCTGCGTCCCAAAAGGCAACCCCAGCCCCGCTCTGAATCTTTGTGCGAGAGAAAGCAGTGCTACCAAGCCACACAGGCACCTTGTCCTACATCACACTGACAAACCAACCCCCTCCAGTTACTCCCCACTTATCCCATCCATTCAGGCTGCTTTAACAAAACGCTATAGACTGGGGATGGAGTGGAGGGGCAGGTGGACTCATCAACAACAGGCATTCATTTCTCACGCTTCTGCAGCCTGGAAGTCCAGGATCAAGGTGCCAGCAGGTTCATTGTCTGATGAGGGCGCCTTCTGGCTGCATCCTCATGTCGGGGGGGAGGGGTGAGACGAGAGTGTAAGGACACTAATCCCACTGCTAATGGCTTCCCCTCAGGACTTAATCACCTCCTAAAGGCCCCATCTCTTCATACCATCACATTGGGAATTAGGTTTCCACACAGGAATCTGGGGTGACACTAATGTTCAGATCATACCGTGCCCATTCTGGAATTTTTCGTTTTCCCAAATTGCCCTTCATCCTTTTTTTGTTCTTCATAGCCTGCTTATTCCCTCTCTGTTCTTGCTTTAAAAGCCTCAGTCACCTTTGTCTCAGCGGAGTTGAGCTCAGTTCATACTGCAGCCTCTCCCCGCTACTGCAATAGTCTGAATAAAATCTGCTACCTCCTTTAACAAATGTCTGGTGCTGTCTGTCTTTGATGGCTTGGATGCATTCCCTTCACAGAGCCACCTCCCCAGGGAGAGATGGAGCTCCCAAAGTGTCTTCTTTCCTTCGTCACGTCCCACCCGTAGTGGTATGTTGTTACCATACCAGCATGCCCAAGCACCGCAGGCAAGAACGGATTCTGCTCTGTTACTCATCCCTCCACCCCATGCCTCAAGATGGGGAGGGGGCATGTGCTATGTGCCCCTTAAACAGCCCCCAAAAGGATTCTCCCAGGAGAAATGCAAGGATGCCTGCTTTAACCTGTACCCAGGTGCATTCGGTCTTTCTGACCCGACTCTAAGGACTCCTTAGGTGGGGTATGGAGTGGGGCTTGTGCTCATGAGATACAGACTTCCCACAACCACAGCCCCAACCTAACACCATGCCTGACTTGTGCTGTTTGTTGTTAGTGGGTTAGTTTGGCAGGGGGTGGGGGAAGGGGGTGGAGGCCAGGGGTGGGATGTTGTGATGTGGTCTTCTGAGTGCCGTGCAATGATGATGCTCCCAGGAGGCCGCTTCTGTCTGGGATGCTGCCTTCCTCTGCTCCCCCGAGGGAAACTCCCTGCCACTGAGCCTCCTCCCCAGGAACTAACTCCCTGCCACGGTGCCCCCTCCCCAAGAACTACCTACCAGTCCATCTGAGTCGCTGCAGAATCTCTCCTGCCGTCTTCTGGAAGACAGAGCCAGTGTGTACTGCCTAAGTCACTCTCTCCCGTTTCTTGCTCATGTATCCTGGCGTACCTGCCTCCGCTCTCTCCGGAGCTTCCTAATGCCGTGTTGGAGGCAGATGTCAGACAGTTGTGATCAGAGCCTCCTTCTTTCATTGTTTCCCTAATTTCATTTCAGAAATGACTGATGGGGAGAAAGACGCAGAGCACAGACTAATTTGCAGCTGATTCTTCTAAACAGTCATGACTGGCTAGGCAAAATGTGGCAGAGGCTTTTCATTTTATTTCCAAATGTGCAATGAAAGCCGAGAGCCGAGGTGGTTGGGCTCTTTCTTCTGGCCTCTGACCTGCGCGATGACTCAACATGGCACAGGATGCTGGAGTTAGTAAACCCCACAGGGATGGAAGACGCTGCAGACAGTCAGCTGGTGGGAAGGACTCGGACAACTCAATCCCACACCAAGGTGCCCTTGAGCGCTGCTGTCTCCCTCATAGCGGGAGCCCCACCCAGAACACCAGGCACGTTGCGCTGGCTCCAGGGAGATGTGAGCTCTGGACAGAAGGAAAGGTTCTCCTGAGTCCTTTCAATCCTTGGTGGCTGCTGGACTTGCCTGTTGAGGGGGAACTTGCTGCAGGTCACATCCACTCCCCTTATGGTGGGGACATAGTGAAAAACAAGACAGGTCAGGCAGAATATTCACATACACACATGCACGCACTCACACACACACACAAAATTTTAGCTGGCTATAAGTACTTTAGAGAAAATCTGTAGGTTGCTGATAGAATGACAGGTGACAGTTAAGGAGGGATGGCCAGTGTTCAGGGAAAATCTCTCTGGAAAGATGACCTCTGAGCTGAGGACCAGAAAGGCCTGTGGCAGTGAGGTTTTTTGTTGTTGTTGTTGTTTGTTTTTTTTTGAGACAGAGTCTCACTCTGTTGTCCAGGCTGGAGTCCAGTGGCATGACCGCCGCTCACTGCAACTTCTGCCTCCTGGGTTCAAGCGATTCTTCTGCCTCAATCTCCCAAGTAGCTGGGATTACAGACGCGCGCCACCATGCCTGGCTAATTTTTGTATTTTTTGTAGAGATGGGGTTTCACCATCTTGGCCAGGCTGGTCTCGAACTACCGACCTCATAATCGACCCACCTTGGCCTCCCGAAGTGCTGGGATCACAGGTGTGACCCACTGCGCCCGGCTGTCAGTGAGTTTTATATGTCGAGTTGACTAGGAGGTAGTTCTCAGTTATTTGATCAGGTATTAATCTGGATGTCAGTGTGAGGGTACTTTGTAGATGTGGTTGACATCCACCATCAGCTGATGGTACGTAAAGGAGATACCCTCAGTAGTGTGAATGGGCCTCATCCCATCAGTTGAAGATCTTAAGAGCATCACTGAAGCTTCCCTGGAAAAGAAGACATTCTGCCTGAGGACTGTAGCATCACTATTGCCCCCGAGCCCCACGGAGCTCAGACTTATCTACCCCCACAGTCCCATGGGCCAATTTCTTGCAATCTCTTTTATCTATTCAAATTTCTACTTCTATTAAATCTATTTTTATTTATTTTATATTTATTTTGTTGTGTAACACACACAATATTCTACTGGTTCTGTTTCTCTGGAGAACCATGTCCGATGCTAATAGAGGGTTCATAGTCACACATCTTCTTTATCTGTTTGCTTTGGACACATTAGTGGACCTCATCCACACATGGTTTCAGCTCTTCACGTATGGCTGCAACTTCTGAATTTCTATCTATAGCCTGGGACTCTCTCCTGGTCCCACAGTCATAAACTCAGGAGCCCACTGGACATGACTACTCGAAGGCCATCAGGTGTCTCAAACCTAAGATGTCTGCTGCGAAACGAGAAAATTTACCCTCACCCTAAGCTTCTTTTTTATTCTTTTTTAAAAATTCTTAACTAATCTTTAATTATGATGTAACATAAACAGGAAAACGCATAAATCAGAAGTGTGTTGTGTGCAGAGCTCAGTGAGTTTTCACAAAGGGAACACACCTTTGAAGTCATCATCCTGATTGAGATAACCACATCCCCAGGGTTCCCAGTCATGACTGCCTTCTTTGCAAAGTGTAACACCTTTTTCTACTTTTGCTTGTTTCCAATTTTATACAAATTGAACCATATAGCGTCTATTCTTTTATGTCTGTTTCTTTTACTCAACATTGTATTTGTGGGATTTATTCATGTGGTTTTGTATATTAATAATTTATCCATCCATATTTTATCGTTGCAGCGTACCACACTGTGTAATTCTACCACAATTTATTCAAACAATTCCACTGTTGGTTCGCGTTGGGGCTGTCTCCAGCTTGGGGCTATCGTGTATAATGCTCTGTGATTATTCTATACACGTGTTTAGTGCATCTTTCCATGCAGCATTGTTATGTATAAACCTGAAATGACTGGATTCCACTTCCTGCATACCTCTGTCTTTAGTGGATGCTGACCACCAGTTTTCCAAATTAGCTGTGAAAGTTAACACTCTTGCACGTATTATTTGAGTGTTCCAGTTGCTCCATATCCTTGCCAACACTTCATGTAGTCAGACCATTTTAATTTTATCCTTCCATGAGTATGTTATGGTAACTCCCCGTAATTCTAATTTGCATTTTCTTGAAGTCTAATGAGTGTGAGCACTGTTTTACTTGTTTTTGGTCCTTAGGACACCTTCTATTGTGAAGTGCCTATTCAGTCTCTTGCATATATTTTCACTGAGTATTTTTGTCTGTTTTTTCTTCCTTGTTGATTTTAGATTCCTGTTATATGTTTTGTAAATATATTCTTTCATTCATTGGCTTGGGAATTTCCTCTTTTTGGTGTCTTTTGATGAAGAGAAGTTCCTAATTTTATGTAGAAATTAATGTCTTCTCCTGTATGGTTAATACATTTTGTGTCCTTTTGAAGAAATCTTTGCCAACTCAAGATCACTAAGACACTAAGATGTTCTCCTAAATTGTCCTTCTTTCACATTGAGATTTACAATATCTCTGGAAATGAATTTCGTGTGTGATGTGAAGAGGGCAAGATTTATTTTTTCCATAAGCATATCCAATTGACTCAGCATCATTTATTGAAAAGACATCATTTTCCCACTGGTCCAGCGTGCCACAATCATAAATCATCTGTCTATGGGGTGTGTATCTGTTTCTGGACTCTATCCTCTTCCACTGGTGTCCTTGCCTGTCCTTGCATTACAATGCTGCCTTAATCACTGTAGCTTTGCAATAAATCTTGATTTCTGGTAACGTGATTCCTCAGACTGCATTCTTCTTTATGATTGTCTTGGCTATCCTTAGTCCTTTGCACTTTCATATAAATTTTAGAATCAGTTTATGTATTTCCAACAAAAAAGGACAGCCATTATTTTCTTTAGGATTGCATTAAGTCTATATATCAATTTGTGAAGCTTTGAAATTTAACTATTCTGTATTTTAACTCATTATTTTCATTTGTTTAATTTCTTCAAATAATATTTTATAGTTTTCTATGTAGAGAATTTTGCATGTAGTTTGTTTTCTTAAGAGGTTAGATTATTCAAATCACGATGAGCTGTGTCTTTTTAAATTCTATTTTATTCTTAATTGTTCTTGGTAAAATAAAATTAAACTTTATATGTTGACCTTGTATTCAGTGA
>NW_012115244.1:2950962-2953921 GCF_000951035.1 Colobus angolensis palliatus | reverse complement strand
TAGCTTCCTATTGTTGCTATAACAAATTTCTTCAAATACAGTGGTTTAAAACAACACAAATTTATTGTCTTACAGTTCTAGAGATCAAAAGTCTAAAATGAAGATATTATCAGAGCTGGGTCATTCTGAAGGCTTCAAGGAAGAATCCTGTTCCTTCCTTTTTTAGCTTCTTGAGAGCACCTGCATTCCTCGTCTCACGGCGCCTCCTCTCATCACTTCACCTTCTTGTTTGGGTCATCAGGACTCCTATGACTGACTCTGATGTTTGTGTCTCTTACCTGGAACATGCCAGAATAATCTACATTAATCTCCACATCTCGGATGTTCAACTTATTAACATCTGCAAACTTCCTTCACTATATGAGATAACATATTCACAGGTTCCAGGGATTCAGCCTTAAATCTTTTTGTGGGATGACCGTAATTCAGCCTATTAGTCTCCAAACATTTTTCTCTGCAAAGTACAGGAAAGGTTTTGCTATCAGAACGGCTCTGGCCTCATCAAGACCATTAGAAAGTGCTTCCTCTCTATTCTGTGGGAGAGTATTTTGCATATAAGAGTTTGGTAAATGTTGCTATTCTATAAATATTTGGAATAATGTAAAGCATAGAAACCTGGAGGGTCTTTTTTTGGCATGGGAAATTTTAAATATAGAGTTAATTATCAAATACTTTAATAAGTATGGTAATTTTAGATTTTTCGATTTCTTCTTGAGTCACTTTTAGTCACTTGTATTTTTGGTATATGTAAATTTTGCCTTCTCTCTCTTCTTTTAAACTTTATTCAGTGCTGTCTTTTTTTTTTTTTATTCTTATTCGATGTCAGGATTTTGTCTAATATATTTCTCTTTCTAAAGAACTAATATTTGCTGTTGTTTATTTAATCTATTATACTAGTTTGCTTCTCTTTCTTTAATTTCTGATTTTATCTTTATTTTGTACTTAACTACTGTTTTAAACTTAATTTACTATCATTTTCCCCAACTACTTGAAATAAATATTTGGATTGATTTTTGAGCCTTTAATCTTTTTGACTTTATGAATTATGTTAATACATTTCCCTCAAGAGGCAACTCTAACTGTATCCCACACATTTTTCCTGTAGTTTTATCATCATACACAGCAAAATATTTTCTAATTTCCTTTGTGAATGTTTTCTTTGATTCATGGGTTATTTAGAATTGTGTTGGTATTGGGTTATTTAGAATTGTGTTGGTATTTTTTAGTTATTTGAGAATTATCTACTCATAATTGTCCTTTTTATTAAATAAAAATTACTGGCTTCTACCTCAACTCTACTGTAGTCAGAGAATATAAGATGTCTAATTTCAGTCATTTGTAGGAATTTGCTTTGTGGCTCAACATATGAGTAATATTAATAAAGGATCCAAGTACATATATAAAAGTGCATAATCTGTACTATTCGAGTATAGTGTTCTTCATATGTCAATTACAGTAAATTTGTTAAGCTGTCAAACTCTTCCACATAATAATTGATAGTTTTGTCTGTTTTGGTTTTAGTACCAAAGTAACATATACTAGGATTGCCATTATGATCATTTCCTTGTCAATTTCTGCCCCTAGTTCTATTAGTTTTGATTACATACATTTGGACACTGTCCAGAGATGATAATACATTTAGGGTTATTTCATTTTCCCAGAGGTGCTACGCTTTAATTGCTATGAAATATTTCCTTTTTAACTATAAATAATTTCTATTTTAAAGTCTACTTTGACATGTGATAGTTATGTCACTTTGTCATTATTATAATTAGCATTACTCTCATTATTAATGTTTATATGATACATAATTTTCATTGTTTTAATATCCAACTTTATTTTAAAGACGTAACTTCTGTAAGCTGTATATATCTGTACTTTTTTCTTAATATAAACATCTTTTGTATTTTAATCAGTGTATTTAGTCCATTTACATGCAATGTAAACATTGGTATTTGGGGATGTGAATTTCCTGCCTTAATATTTTTGCTATCACCTTGACCTGATTTTATTCACTTTCCTGACTTATTTTTTTTCCAGTATTTTTATCATTCTTTTTTTCTTCTTCTCCTAATTTATTACATACACATTTTTTTGTTGTTCTTTTTTGTTTTGAGATGGAGTCTCACTCTTTTTGCCCAGGCTGGAGTGCAATGGTGCAATCTCGGCTCGCCACAACCTCAGCCTTCTGGGTTCAAGTGATTCTCATGCCTCAGCCTCCTGAGTAGCTGGGATTACAGGCACCCACCACCATGCCTGGCTAATTTTGTATTTTTAGTAGAGATGGGTTTTCTCCATGTTGGTCAGGCTGGTCTCAAACTCCCAAACTCAGGTGATCCACCCACCTCAGCCTCCCAAAGTGCTGGGATTACAAGCATGAGCCACTGCGCCTGGCCTACATAGGCATTTTATTTTTACTATAAATTTATTGGTTGCCCTGTGGATTACTAAATATATTCCTGATTTGTCAGTTTTTATAATATTTTAACCCTCCCTAAAGACAAAAACTATGATACTTAACCTGCCTCCTTACTTTTATGCCATATTGCCTTATTTTTAAATTACATGTAATATATATATTCCCACAATATAATTGTACCTATAATTACAATTATAGGTACAACTTACATTTTTCCTTTCTGAATTTTTCTGCTTTCACTGAGATTCACTGTCTATCTGAATAATTTCTACGTATATTTTAATGAAAGTTTTAGTAGTATCTAATTACTTCTGTTATTTTCTAATTATGTCTTCTTTTTTTAAACTTTTAGATTCAGGGGTACATGTGTAGGTTTGTTATACAGGTAAACTCATGTCACAGGGGTTTCACATAAAGATTATTTCACCATCCAGATACTAAGCCTAGTACGTAATCCCTACATGTCAAGGGCGGGACCAGGTGGAGGTAATTGAATCAAGGGGGTGGTTTCCCCCATGCTGTTCTTGTGCCAGTGAGTGA
>NW_012115244.1:2898395-2950682 GCF_000951035.1 Colobus angolensis palliatus | reverse complement strand
TGCATGTGCCAGATTTTCTTTATCCAGTTTGCCATTGATGAACATTTAGGTCAATTCCATGACTTTGCTGTTGTGAACAGTGCTGCAATGAACATATGCATGCATGTGTCTTTACAACAGAATGATTTATATTCCTTTGGGTATATGTTCAGCAATGGGAATTCTGGGTAGAATGGTAGTTCTGTTTTTATGTCTTTGAGGAATCATCACATACGTCTTCATTTTAACTTCACCTCTGAAAAATATTCTTTTATTGTATTGAATTCTAAGTTCTGTGATTTTCTGAAGCAGTATGAAGATGATATATCAATGTCTGCTGGACTCTGATATTTCTGTTGCACCATCTTTTTTATTATTGCTCTTTTGAAGGTAATGCGTTTCATTTTTCCCGACTGCTTTTAAGATTTTTCTCTTTGTCTTTGATATTTATAAGTTTGACTAGAATATGTCCGTGTGCGTGTGTGTGTATGTGTGTGTATGTGTGTGTGTGTTTGATTTTTTGTAGTCAATTTTGGAAAAATATTAGACAAATATTTCTTATGTTCTATTTTTTCCTCTTTGTCTGATTCTCCAGTTACTCATGCATTGGACATCATTTTCTAGGGTCTTCTATATCCTTTTAAAATATTTTGTAACCTTTTGTCTTTGTTGTCTCAGTTTAGATATTTTCTACTGAATTAGCATCTCTGTTACTCATGTTCTTTTCTTTACCTGTAATATTTATTGATTTGGTTATTCAGACATATTTATGATCACATATAAATATCTGGTAACTTAGAAACACTGTTCTTAAGCATCTTAAATCTCCAGTTCACAAAACAACTTTATTTAGTCTTTATGTTCCTCTTTGACATCAGTCTGTCACAATTCAAGTAGCATTTTGAGTAATGGGAGAGCATTTTCTCGAGTACATTGACATTACTTCCAGCTAAGTTGTTTTGAGATTTTTTAAAATTCTTAAAATATGCTATTAATGAAAACTTACTCTGAGCCTCATATACTCACTTGCATAATATTAAGTAGAGTTGATTTTTTACTTATCATCTAGAGGTATCTTTGTGATCTCTACAAAATAACTTCATGACTTCTGCTTTTTATTTTTTGAAAATTGAGATAGAATTTACGTGCCATAAAATTAACTATTTAAATGTGTACAATCCAGTGGTTTTCAGTATATACACAGTCATGTAACCATCACCATTATCTCATTCCAAAATACTTTTTGTCACCCCCCAAAAGCCCCATACGCATTAGCAGTCACTATCTGTAAACTCCCCCACCAGGACCCTTATCCCCTGTCATCCACTTCCTGTCTCTGTGACTTGCCTATTCTGCACATTTCATATAAAAAGAATCATACAATATATGGTCTTTTGTAACTGGCTTCTTCCTTCTAGCACAGGGTTTTCGAGGTTCGTATATACTGTAGTATACATCAGCTCTTCATTTCTTTTTTATGGCTCAATAATATTCTGTTGTACAGACAGACTACATTTTGTTTATCCATTTGGCTGATGGGTTTTTGTGTTGTTTTAATTTTTTAAAATTGAATTAAAGTGAATAATGCTGCTATGGATGTTTATGTACAAGTTTTTGTTTAAACACCTGTTGTCAATTTTCCTGGGCATATACCTAGGGGTAGAATTACTGAGATATATGGCAACTTTAATCTTTTGAGGAATTGCAAAACTGCTTACTGCAGAGGCTGCCCCATTTTACATTCCTGCTAGCGATATACGAGGATTCCAATCTCTCCATGTATTTGCCAACACTTATTTCTCATTTTTTTGATTCGAGGTATCCTAGAAGTTTTGAAGGGATATCTCAATTCATTTCCCTAATATCTTAATGATGTTGAGTATATTATCATGTGCTTATGGATCTTGTATCTTTGAAGAAATGTCCATTTAAGTCCTTTGTCCATTGGTAAATTGTGTTATTTATTTATTTAAGTTACAAGAGTTCTGTATACATTTTGGATATGAACACCTTGTGGGATATATGATTTGCAAATAATTTCTTCCATTGTGTGGCTTGTCTCTTCACTCTCTGGATAATATTGTTTGATTTTAAAAAGGTTTTGATTTTGATGAGGTTTCTAAGAAATCATTGCCTAATCCAAGGTCAAGAATATTTACACTTCTTTTCTTTTAATAATTCTACAGTTTCAGCTTTAACATTTCAGTATTTGATCCATTTCAAGTTAATTTCTGTACATGGTTAGAGGAAGGGTTCAAACTTCTTATTTTGCTTGTAGATATCTAATTGTCCTTGTGTTATTTGTTGAAAGATTATTCTTTCTCCATTGAATGGTTTTAACACCCACCCTAGTAGGAAATCAATTGACCATAGACATAGATATATAGATTTATTTTTGGAATCTCAATTTTACTCCATAGATAAATATGTCTATTCTTATGCCAGCAACACACTATCTTTATTACTGTAGCTTTGTAGAAAGATTGAAAATTAGGAAATGTGAATTCTTCCTCTTCGAGATTGTTTTGACTATTCTGGTTCTCTTCCAATTATATATGAATTTTAAAATGTTTGTCTATTTTTGTAAAAAGATGCATTTTTATAGGAATTGTATTAAATCTGTTGATCAATTTAGGCAGTATTATGATCTTAATGATACAGGTCTTCTAATTTATTAATATATGGCATTTTTCTGTTTATTTGGGTCTTTAATTTTTTTAACGAGGTTTTATCGTTTCATGTATACAAATCTTACACTTTTCTTATGTATATTGCTAAGTATATTATGTATATTGTTAAGTGTATTTTTCTTTTTGATGCCATTATAAATTGAATTATTCCTTTAATTATATTTTTAGATAGTCCTTTGACTATTGGGACATGATTGATATTTGTGTGTTAATCATGTATCCTGCAATATTACTGAACTTATATATTAGCTCCAATAGTTTTTTTGGCAGGTACCTAAGTTTTTTTGTTTGTTTGTTTTTGTTTTTTATTTTATAGATAAGATCATACTGTTTGACCTAGATGTTATTTTCCTTCTTTCCCAACTTAGATGACTTTTTTTCCTGATTTTAGTAAATTAAGTCTTCTCTTGTTTTGTTTTATTGGTCAGTTTAGGTAAATGTTTGTCAAATTTGTTGATTTTTTTTTAAAAAAAACTTTCATTTTCATTGATTTTCTCTGTTTTTTTTTTTTTTTTTTTTTTCTGAGACGAAGTCTTGCTCTGTCACCCAGACTGGAGTGCAGTGGCCGGATCTCAGCTCACTGCAAGCTCCGCCTCCCAGGTTCACACCATTCTCCTGTCTCAGCCTCCCGAGTAGCTGGGACTACAGGCACCCGCCACCTTGCCCCGCTAGTTTTTTTGTATTTTTTAGTAGAGACGGGGTTTCACCGGGTTAGCCAGGATGGTCTCCTGGGATTACAGGCTTGAGCCACCGTGCCGGTCTCTCTGTTGTTTTTCTATTCTCTATTCTGTTTATATCTGCTCTAATTTTAAAATTTTCTTCTTTTGATTTAGGTTTAATTTGCTTTTCTATCTTTAGTTTCTTAAGGTGGAAAATTAGGTAAATAATTTGAGATTTTTCTATTTTCTTAACGTAAGCATTATAACTAAAGCATTGCTTTAACAGCATACTCTAAGTTTTACTATGCTGTGTTTCTATCTCAAAGTACTTTCTAATTTTCATAGTGTTCTTCTCTGACCCATTGGTTATTGAGCAGTTTGTTATTTAATTTTCATATATTTGTAAAGTCTTCCAATTTCTTTCTCTTATTGATTTTTAAATTCACTCAACTTTCACTATGGCCAAAGAGCATAATTTGTATGACTTCAATACTTTTTAATTTGTTGAGATTTGTTTTATTGCCTAACATATGTTCTATCATGAAACAGATTACACGTGCACTTCTGATGCTATTTTCAATGGAACTGCTTGTTGTATTGTTAAATGGAGTGGTCTATAGATGTCTGTTAGGTCTAATTGACTTACAGTGTTGTTCAATTCCATTTATTTGCTAATCTTCTCTATAGTTGTTATATTTATTATTAAAAGCAAGGTACCCACATTTCCAGCTATTATTATTAAATTGTCTACTTTCCATTTTAACTTTGTACATTTTTGCTTCATGTATTTTGGGACTTTTTTCTTAGGTTCATATACAGTTATAATTATTGTATTTTAAGGAATTGACCCCTTGATAATTATACTATGTCCTTATTTGTCTCTAGTAATGATTTTTGTTTCAAAGTCAATTTTGTTTGATATAAGTATAGCCTGCCTATTTCTGTTTTGATTATTATTACTATGGTGTGTCTTTTTTCATCTTTTTCTTCCAACCTATTTGTGATTTTTAATCTGAGCTGTGTTTCTTGTAGACAGCATACGGTTGGATGATGTGTTATCCATTTTGCCAATTTATGCCTTTTAACTGAAGAGTTTAATTTATTTGCATTTAATGTAATTACTAATAAGGTAGAATTTACCTCTGTTATTTTGCTATTTGTTTTCTTCATGTCTTATCTCGTTATTGTTTCTCTATTCCTCCATTACTTCCTTCATTTGTGTTAAAAAGATATTTTCTAGTGTGTTATTTTAATTCCCTTGTTGTTTCCTTTACTATCCATATTCCAGGCATTTTCTTAGTGGTTGCCCTGGATATTATAATTAGAATCTTAATGTGTAATATTCTAGTTCAGAATAATACTAACTAAATTTACATAGTAAATGAAAACATTTCTTTTCTATAACTTCCTTTCTGCCCTTTTTTATGTTTTATTTTCTTATGTCGTTGTATTTTAAATCAGAAAGGAAAACAAAAAGAATAACAAACAAACAATATATGTGTATTGTCCTTTCTATTTACCTCTGTAGTTATTTTTGTCTGTGCTCTCTATTTCTCTAGAGAGCTTACAGTTTCTCTCCAGTGTCCTTTCATTTTAGCCCGAAGGACTCCATTTAGCCATTTTTATGTATCAGGTTTGCTAGTAATAGACTCTGGCAGCCTTTTTAAAATTTTATATATATATATATATTTAATTCAATATGTCTTAATATCCATCATTTATGAAGGGTAGTTTGGTGGAATGTAGGATTGTGATTGACAATTTTTTTTTTCAATAATGTAATTATGCCATCCCATTGCCTTCTGGTCTCATGGTTTCTCATGGGAAATTAGCTTTGAATCTTGTTGATGTTCCCTTGTACATGACAAGTTGCTTCTCTTTTGTTGCTTTTAAGATATTTGACATTTTGATTAAATATGTCTCAGTGTGGGTCTCCTTGAGTTTATTTTACTTGGAATTTACTGAGCTTTTTGGATGTAAAGATTGATTTATTTTATAAAATTTTTGAAAAATTTCAGCCATTATTTTCTTGAATCTTCTTTCTTCTCCTTTTTCTTTCTCCCTTCTTTTTGAAACTCCTATTACACCTATGCTGGCTTGCTTGATAGTCCTACAGGTGTTTGAGACTCTCTCCTCCTTTCTTCATTCTTTTTAAAATTTCTGTTCTCCAAACTGGATAATTTAAATAGTCCCATCTTCAAGTTTAACAATTTCTTTTCCTGCTGAAATGGGTTCTTGTGCCCCTTTAGTGAATGTCTTATTCTAGATATTGTACTTTTCAACTACAGAATTTTAATTTATTTTTTAAAAAATACATCTGTCTCTTTATTGATATTTTATATTTGGTGAGATAGCATCATCACTTTTTCCTTTATTTCCTTAAATATTTTAACATTCTTTGAACACAATACAAATACCCAATTATAGTATTGCAGTCTTCATTTATGAAATCCAACATCTAGGCTTCCACAAAGACTGTTTCTATAGATTGATTTTTTTTTTCCTATATGTGGGACATACTTTCTTATTTGTTTGCATGCCTTATACTTTTTTGTTGTTGAAAAACTTGGCATTTTAAATAATATAATGTGACAACTTTGAAAATCAGGATTTTTTCCTGCCTTGGGGTTATTGTTTCTTCATGTTGTAGTAGTTGTTATTGTTTAGTGACTTTTCCGAACTAATTACTTAATATGTGCATTTTTTGTCATGTGTGGCTATTTAAGTCTCTACTTGCAAAGCCTAATGGTCAGCTAATGATTGTATAGAGCTTTCTTTAACTGTCTAGGGTCAAAAAACCTCCCAGTTTCCAAGCACTTTCCAATATTGCTCTTTTCTTCACTTTTTGCTTTTGCAGAGCCCCCTGGTCAGAATATATCAACCTTTTTCAAAGTTCCATGGGCATCTTGTTCCTCAGCCTTTCCTTTTAGCCTTTGACACTAACCTGTTTACTGTAGTGAGTGCTTGTTGCCTCAGTATCCATTTTGAATCAGATTTAGCTTTCTCATGACAGAGGCAGGGCTCAGTCACTCTTGACACAATTTTCAGTTCTATGCCACACCCAAATGACTCAAGCCAGATGCCAGCAAAAGAATCTTAAAGACATCTGGAACACCTAGCGTATTGGGTTCCCTGATTTCCTGCCACCTTTTTTTTAAAGGGACTGTTCAGGCACTTGCCCACGAACTTACAGTGACCTGCGCTCTGTTCCCCAATATATACTGCTGGCTGCCATGCTCTCTTCTCTATGCTTGCCCTCCATGACCTCTGCATGTGGCCTCCAAGGATGCTGAGTAACATCCCCTGAAAGTCCCCTGGGGTTTTTAGTAAGTACTAAACTTTCTCACTGTGATTGTGTCACTGAAGCCCTGGCCACACTGTGACCCTTGACCTTTAGGCTTCCAGAAGGGACTTCTCCTGAAGTCCCTGGGTTCTCTTTCTGTCCCTTTTCCTTTCCCCATTCTTGTTGACATTCATATTACACATACATTGACCTGACTGGTAGTCTCACAGTTATTTGAGACTCTGTCCTGCTTTCTTCATTCTTTAAAAATTTCTGTTCTTCCAAAACAGATTCCCTGCTGCTGCTCTTCTGTCCAGGCTCTGGTAACTACTAGAAGTTTCAAAGCTGGGAACAGAGCTACCACAAAGTTGATAGTAAAACTCAGAGTTTTATTCAAAACGTTTACCCAAACTTTTATTCATTGCCTTAGGCAGCTGCAAAGTTAAAACACTTGTCTATAATTGTTTTCAACTAGTGACCTCTTGGGGAGAAGGTGAGCTCCCAGTTAGCCACTTGACTTGCCAAATAATGGCAATTCTTTGAGAATGAGGCTTTGAATACAGCTGCAGCTTTGTTCCTCTCCCTCAGATACTGGGCATAAGTGCTCTTGCTTTTCAAAGCTCCCTCTGAGCTGGAGAGCAGAGGATGAGACTAGAGCAAGTTAAACTGTGAGCAAAGCTCGCTTTTACAAAGATTCAACCATTTTTCTTAGATAAATACTCACAAGATGGGTGCAAGTCTTTGAAGAATTTCCAGAGTTTTGAAAAAGTTGATTTTCCCAATTTTGGCCAGGTTTTTAAAAACATTGTTTTTATGGAAGG
The DNA here is from genome assembly GCF_000951035.1 of Colobus angolensis palliatus. Classification (NCBI taxonomy): domain Eukaryota; kingdom Metazoa; phylum Chordata; class Mammalia; order Primates; family Cercopithecidae; genus Colobus; species Colobus angolensis. The sequence goes on along the minus strand of NW_012115244.1, from coordinate 2,943,250 downwards.
GTGAGTTTTGGGATGTTACTACTCTGCCATTTTTATTGACATCATTCCAGGAATCCTCCCTTAAGCTTGATTTTATCTGAAATGCTATCAGTTGAGTTCTTAACTTCTATTACTACTGCATTTTCCATTTTTTTATAGATTTAAGTTTTCTTATAAAATTCTTCAACTTATCATCTGTAGTCTTAAACACAAATTTCAGTAATTTTAAAGTTTAGATAAAATACATACTGTATTGGAAAATTCTGTGGATCTGTTTCTACTGTTTGCTTTTTCTCTTGGCCTTTGTTTCTTTGGTTTTGTAAGCCTTGGCTTTGTACACCAGGCAGAGATGCCTGATATATTTTTTGTTGAATGCCAAACATTGTATATGAAAATTTTATCGATAATTTGATAGTACTATCTTACTTGAAAGAGGATTTACTCCTTCATCTGGTAGGCTTTTAGGCTGAGGCTAGTTCCAAGCCACAAATTTATTTATTTGAAACTGGGTTTCAGCGTGTGTAAATTCTTGTCTAACTTTGGCTTGCTCTTATTCTTCTGCAGCTCTCCAGGTTTTCAAATGAAAGTCTGGATCATTTTCTTGGGCTTTTCCTCCTAAAGGAGTCTGAACAAATGATGACGCCTTCTAGCCACCTAAGAGTTCCAAAATTTCTCTTCAGTTTCTTAGACACTCACCTGCCCTCCAACACACAGGCAAAACAAAGTCAGCTGAACTTCCCTTAACTCTCACCCAACCGTCTACCCTCTGAGTGAGAAACAAGTAACTTTTGAAGTAGTTTGTTTTGCAGAATGATGGTGGGATTGAGGCCTGATATAGCACTTTTTTCCCCCTTAAACAGCTCCTACCATCTGCACTTCTGAATTTTCAAGCACCTCACAGACAAGTCTTTTGCCATGAGGCTATCTGGCTGTTCAGTTAGAAGCAAGGGTTTATATATCCAACCCAATTTTCTGGCTGGTGAATTTCTAAGGTTTTTCAAGTTTCAGCTTCAGAAAAGCTCATCTGGATTCCTTTATCTGTCTCCTGACCCCTTATAGCTTTAGTACACAAATATTTTAGGACAATTTCACATTGTAATCAACCATCAACTGGAATGCCTCTATGTCGAATATGCAAGCTGATAACCTGTTATCTTGGAATCCCCAGCAATATATCTGGCTTTTGTTATTTGCTTAAGGTGTGGTTGTAGAATGAAGGGTAACAATGCTAATCTGACAGCTGTGTGGTATTTAATGGTAAATGAAATGCTTTTAGGAACATTATTTTATCTTGAGTTTTATGTCAAGCTACTGAAGCTTCTTACCATGTCACATAGAAAGAAACTATTTTTTTCCACAAGATTTTTAACCACTTTATAAACAAAGAAATGAGACTTCAGTGATGTTAAGTAACTGTTCTGAGATTATAAGGCTTTTAAGTAGTGGAGCTAGGATTAGAATCCGTGTTCTTTTCATTGTGCCATATGGTATCTCGATACAATCTGGCTTTCACGTATACACTGATGGGAATTTAAACAAGGCCGTTGGCACCAAATCTGACCATCAGCCAGTATTGGCATTGCCCATCACTTTCACAGTCAGTGCACAGAACCACAAACACCTTTGAAATTCAGAATTTGTCCACTGAATAACTGAGTTTACAGAAACTAATACTTGTATTCGCTTTAACTGTGAACATTCACAAAGTAAAGCAAAGTTACAAGCTGTTTTTCTATGCTTTCATGTAAGAGGAATGCTTGTGTTTGTGCAGAATTATGCCAGGAGGCCGCTGGCAGCTTTTGTCAGATGACACAGAAACATCTGTTCCAATAAATATCTTCCTCACAGACTCATTCGCAGAGAACAAGAATCTCTTCTGGCAATACGAGCACAGACCTGGTAAGGTGGCCTTAGATGGAATTGTGTTATTTTCTGTGGCCCCTCAGCTGAGCACTGGGTGTCTAGAATAGTAGGTGACCTATGATCAGGAGTTGGTTCAGCGTGGTTGGGAATGCAGGTGACTTGCCAAGCCCAGGATGGACTGCCTCAAGGTGTCTTGCCCTGAGGAGGAGGCAGGCAGGTGTCTCCACGTTGAGGATTGGGGTGCAGTGTCCAGTGGTGTCTGGCGCTTCCACCAAGTCCTGAGATATGGATAGTTTTGGGATTATAGTAGGAAAGGGTCAGAACACAAAAAGGAAAAGGATTTCAGCAACTAGATGAGTCTCAGTGAAAAGTGTTCCCCTTTGCAGCAGGTGCAAGGAAGTAGACGATCAGCCCGCCCCACCACTCAGGTTGCTGTGAAGCCCTGTCCTGCTAATGTGACCTTTAAGGGCCCCACTGCTGGGAAGACTTGGTCACTCCCATTGCAACTCTTGTGATCCCAGCTCTGAATGTTGCTCAGCAGAACCCCTGCCTCCACGTTGAGCTTCGCTGCCTGGCACAGTGCTTTCTTTCCCTTCTCTTCCATTTTTGTCACCTGCATTGAACTACCCTTGTTGTCATTTGTGACAGTGAGGGCAATGGCTAGAAAAGCCAGAAGAATCAATCACTGCCCAAGTGCCAAGGATGAGGTCCACATGTTTAGTGTCCACGCAAAGACAGAGGACCACCATCTGGAAAGGAATGCTGTGCTCTCAAGTTCTGCATGCATTGGTCATGACAGTAGTGTGAGGACAGCCCATCCCCTACTAACTGGGGGCACCAGCAACTGGCAAATGTGTGCTGGATTCCTCTCCCTACTAGAGATTCCCTACATCGGGGGAAGAGTCTGGACTCTGGAGTTTTTATGGATCGGGTGTCACTCAGGGTGTGCATACATCCCCGACTTATGATGGTTCAACCTGCAAGTCTTTGATACTCAGCATGAAACCCATCATAAGTCAAAGAACATCTGAACTTACAGTGTTCAACTCATGATTTTTCTACTTCACAATTTATTTCTCAGGCTATTAAATGCATTTTTGACTTACAATATTTTTTATTTACAATGAGTTTATTGGGAGGTAACCCCATTGTAACATGAGAAATATCTGTGTGTGTGTGTGTGTGTGTGTGTAAATAAGGAACTGGTTCATATAATTATGGAGCTGGAAAAGTCCCACAATGTGCCACCTGTAAGCCAGAGACTTAGGAGAGCTGGTGATGTCATTCGGTTTCAAGACACAAGAACCAGGAGAGCTGGCAGTGTAAGTTCCAGTGCAAGTCAAGGACAAGATGGATGTCCCAGCTTGAAAACTGTTGGGCAGAGAGTGACAGTGAATTCTTCCTTACTCTTCCTCTAGTATGATTCAGATCTCCAACAGATTGAGTGATGGCCATCACACAGGTGATTGCTCTACTCAGTCCACCAGTTTGAAAGTTAATCCCAATCTGAAACACTCTCAAAGATACACCCAGCATGACATGTAACCAAATATATGGGCATCCCCTGGCGTAATCCAAGTTGACTGATAAATGAACCATCCCAGGAGATGACCTGCCTGGGATCAAATCCAGACTGCACTGCTTCCCAGCTATGAGATATAGGCTGAGTTTCTCTGTGCCTCATGCTCAAAATGAGGATAAAGAGAGTAACTACCTTGTAGGGTTGTGATGAGGTTTAAATGAGAAAATTCCTATAAAGGGCTTGGAACACATCTTGCATGTTACACAAAGGTGCCACCAGATCACTCTCATCCCTGCAATCCTCTCCCCAGCCTGTGACTCCAACTCTCCACATACTCATCACCTTGCAGTAGGCACATGGCCCAATCCCTTCCTCCCTTCCATGGACTCCTGAGTTGGGACAGAAATCATCCTTGGAGAACGCAGTTTGAATTAATGAATGAAGTCTCAAAAAAAAAAAAAAAAGGTTTCATCTTCCTCCCTCGCTATCTATCAAGTAACGTCAGCTACAAGAAGTGAGAAAACATTTTTCTTCTCTAGAACATTCTACAAACAAACCTGAATTTTAAAAAATTGAAAAGTTTTCAAGCAGCAAAACTGGAAACACATAAACCCCCTCCAGAAAGTAGTTAATAGTAACTATTAAACATATAAATGGGCATCCTGATTGATTTTCTTCTGCACAAACCAGAGGGAAGTTACAGTGGGCTCTGTGCCATTTGGCTTAAGGAGTATCTAGAAAGAAGGGTGAACCTCATGGTTTCAGAGATATACAGGCATTGACCTACATTTCACTGCTATTTTGGAAGATTAAGACCACAAATGAAATAACTGTTAATTGATTCTATAAATTTTACATATGAAAAGAAACATTTTCTTAAATGAGTGTGAGTTTGTAATTTAGCTGTGTTTTAATAATGGCTTAGAAAATTAAAAAGCCTGACAAACACACGATCGTTTCAAAGCTAGATCACGTGACACAGTTGCCTTGGCCTTGACCTTGACCTTGTCTTCCACTCAGGGAGTGCACCTTGTGGAGATACCCCAGGCCAACCTTGCTGGAAGAAATTATAAGCTCCCTCCAAATTCAGCAGGCCAGGGATGGAGCGGCGACTCACATCCCAGGTTTTCAGGTCCCCAGGACTCTTTCTGCTTCATTCCTGCGTTTGTCAGCTTTTCCCCTTCACATAGACACACACATGTTCTGTAAGGTTTATTCTTCCTTCACGTATTCACCTGTGCTGAACACATCATGGTAGTAACATTTATTCCTTCCTTCATTTATTTAACAAAGGTTAATTAAACCGTATGTCCTGTGTACTTTGCTAGGGACTCAAGTTATAGCAGTGAGGAAGATACTCACTGTCTGGACCTCCTGAAGATTACTTGGAAGTAGAAGAGGGAGACATTAAACAAAGAAAAGCAAGGGACAAGGAAAGAATCTGAGAAAGAACAAATGGTTGAGCACTTTGATAAGAGCCATCAGAACAGGCAGGTTTTCACAATGTGCTGTGGGTGCACCCAGGGAAGCACCCCTGGGCTCAGTTTCCCACTTGGCCTCCTCCAACCCAGACCCACAAAACTGCCATTCAGAGTTATCTGTCACCCTGGATCCCAACGTCAACCCTGCAAGGTTCACTGTTTCCTGTTGAAAATGAATTCCACTGGTTTAGAGATGTGGCTCACACAGCCCTGCAGATGTGAATTCAGGAGATTCTCTCTGATTCGTGGCTAGTGTCCAGCCACTCTGAATCTCTGTCTCTGACTGGGGTGGGAGAAGAGGTGGTGATTTCGGCTCTGCAGGCTGCTGCAAGGTTGACCTTGCACCAGGGCCCCAGAGCCCCAGGCACAGGCTCGGGCCGAGTGGCCTTCCTTACTACTCCTTAGACTGTGTACACTTTAAATGTATTTCTCAATCAGGCCTCTCACCATGCTGCATGTAGTAGGTGCTCAATAATTGTCCAAGGAATGAGAGAATCAAATAATAGTAAGTGCTCAATAATTGTCCAAGAATGAGAGGATCAAGTAACTACGTCAGCTATTTGCAACACCAAACTGATTGAAGATCTTGTCCTCTCCGCTCTTCCTCAACACAGCCCCTAAAATAAAACAGAATTCCAGACGCATGTATGGCATGGAAACAACGACAACATCCAAATGTTGCAGCATGAAGCTGCATCTTCCCCTTGCAGAGAACGAGGTGGCCACATGCTTGGTGTGGAGCTGGAGCTGGGCAGGACCTGGGCTTCAGCAGGACACAATCCTGCTGGGATCTCAGCTCTACAGGCTAAGATGTCTCTGGACGCCTTCGTCTCTTCTCCCAGTCAGAGTGACGCACAACCCATCTTTCTAAAAGCAATAACTTGCTGGGCCTGAAATACTCACTTGAAGTCTGCGAAGAAATTACCAAGACTCCCCTCTACCTCGAAGTCTCTTCTAGATGTCAAAATGTTGACTTCGTCCCTGCTAAAATGTGGCTCTGAAAAAAAAAAAAAAATCACATCTTTTCAAATTTTCTGCAATCCCTGTCATTTGCAGCATATGTTCGCGCATAATGATGTTCCTAACTGAAGTGACATTTCAGAGTAATGAGCCTTCAGTGACAACGTGTGAGAGATGTGACAAGTTTTCTCTAATAAAAAAAGGAGTGTAGACAAACCAAAACCCACAGCCAAGACCTTCCAGCTGCCAGGGCTCCAGTGGGGCCTGTGAACCCTGTGTGTGTGCAGCAGGCCTGTGGCCCCGTGGGCCGGCCCTCGCGGTAAGTGTGCTGGGAACTCATGTGCACTCTCGTACCTGCTGGTGCCTATCAAGTCTCACGTGCCGGATGATCCCACAGGGTTGGAGAGAGGGAGGGAGGCAAGTGCAAGGCAGGGGCCTGGCAGGAGTAGAGCCGCAGAGCTGGGCCGAGGCTGCTAGAACCCCAGCCAGCAGACACCTTGGCCAAGTGACTTCACTCCTCTGATCTTCTCTTCCAAACGGGACGATAACAGCCGCCTCCCAGGAATAAACCAGACGAATTGCAAAAGAAACTCCTCACAGGGCTGGCACACAGGGGGTCTGTGTGCCATAAATGGAACAACTGCTTTTATTTTTAAATGTATCCTACTTTTAGCTAAAGCTGAAGGATCCTCTAAGTTAAGGGTTTGGGCGACAGACACCTTGCCTGCTTTGCCTCCTGAGAGGAGGGCATTCATGGCCTTCATCTGACAAGGTAGGTGGATGCTGGGGTTGTCCCAGTGTTGCTGCTTGGCAGGGGCTCTGCTCAAGATCCCCGAGGACCATTCCAGGGTGGTGGGCTCCAGCCCATGAAAGCCAAGGGGATGCAACTTACCTGGGGAGTGGGGTGCGTAAAATGGCCCTGTGCTCCGCCCCGTGGGAGACCTGGTCTTCCTCCTTCCCCAAAGGGGCCAGCCTTTGTCCTGGGGGCAGTGACCCCAGGGTGGGCCTCAGGGCTGGGCACAGGGAAGGCAGTGGGGCCCACACCCTCAGCTATGGAACTCCAGGACCGGGTGTGTGTCCTGAAGAGGCAGGGCTGCTCCACGCCACATCCCAGCGTGCACTAAGGCCATTAAGAGGGGCTGAAGAAAATGTATCTCTTTCAGCTCTCCCAGCATATCTGTTTGACTTGGGGCCAATCTGCACAGGAGGCTGAGAAGGAGACTCGCTCAGCTGAATGTTCCCTCATTACCTTTTCCCTGGGGATGGGCACCAGGCGCTGGAGACACATTCTCCCCTCGCCACAATTTATGTGCCTCCTCAGGATCCTGCCTGGGGTTGGAGACATGAGGCCCACATATCTTTGCTTTACTTCCAAGCCAGAAGCTCCTTGAGTAACGGAATTTGTCTTCGAGACAGGGTTATGGATGTAGGGCTGAGTCTAGGGGACACCTCCTCGCCCTTGAAGAAACAAGGCTCAGAATAAGCCTGTCTTAGTCCAGCTGTAAATGAAAGCCAAGCTGGGTGCTGACCCCAGAAGCGAAGGAGATGAGTGTTGACTTCAGCTTGGTGCAGGTGCAGCTGTCTGGATTCCCCCCTGCCAAGCTGGGTGCTGACCCCAGAGGTGAAGGAGGTGGGTGTTGACTTCAGCTTGGTGCAGGTGCAGCTGTCTGGATTCCCCCCTGCCAAGCTGGGTGCTGACCCCAGAGGTGAAGGAGGTGGGTGTTGACTTCAGCTTGGTGCAGGTGCAGCTCTCTGGATTCCCCCCTGCCAAGTCGGGTGCCCACCCCAGAGATGAAGGAGGCGGGTGTCGACCTCAGCTGGGTGCGGGTGCTGCTCTCCAGGGCCCTACCTGCCCCCAGGTCACTGGTGATCTGCCCTCGTCTGCATAGCTTCTGTGCCTGGTACACGCCCCTATTTAGCTATAGTTTTGGTGATTTGAATTGTGGCCCCTAAATGGTCCATTCATGCAGAACCTGGGAATGTGGGATTATCTGGAATGAAATCTTTGTAGAAGTCATTAAGATGAGGTCAACCTGGATCGGGGGGTCCTAAATTCAAAGAGTATTGTCCTTGTAGGAGACAAAAGAGAAGGCACAGGGGGAAGTGGTCATGTGAAGATGGAGGCAGAAGCTGGAGGGCTGCATCCGCACTCCAGGGACCTTGATTTCAGACTCTGGTCTCTCATGCTGGGAGAGAAGAACTGTCCATTGTTTTAAGCTGCTGGGTTTGTGGTCACGTGTTATCACCGCCCACCGCCCGCTGTGGGCTTCTCGTCCGTCCTGTGTGCCGACTTCCCCAGGAGACTCCCCTCTCTCTGGCAATGTCTGTCCAGTAATTAGTCACGTCTTCGTGCTTGGGCCCCAGTACACAGTAGATATAGAGCTTGTTAAGCCACACTGAGTTCCACACACTTGAACACGGGGAATCTCTTGGAAGATACTCACTGAGAGAAGAGAAGACTCTTTCAAGGAGGAAGAAGGGCTTGGGAGGAAACAATTGAGGGGAACAAAGGAAGGGGAGTGTGAGGCAGCTTTTAACCGAACCGGCGTTTCAAAAGCAGGAGCCCTGGCCAGGGCCAGCTTGTGAGGGAGGAGGGAGTGTCCACTTAATGGACCCAAATCACTAAAGCAGGTTCTTCTGATCTTTTAAGGAGCAGAATTCAATGCTGAGATACAGACAGTGGGCTGTGATGAGGCTGGGCTGGGAACAGCGATGACCTACCCCGCGGCAGGTGAATCATGAGGGTGGGAAGTGCAGTCCTGGGGACAGGTAGGCCTGGGAACCCAGTGATGTCACTCATGTCATATCTAAACCCCTTTCTGCTATCTTGGCACCTCTGCGAGCTGATTAAACCCTCACGGGGGGCTGCCGGCATCCAGGAGCCACTTCTCCCCGTACCTTGTGCAAGGACCATCGCTACCTCCTGTGAACAGAGGTGGGTAACTGAGGCCTCCATGAATGCTCGCTGAGCTCCTAGCGTGTGCTAGGTGCTCTGGGTGCTTCACACACTGCCCCAGGGCTCCCAGGCCCTGACTGTGCGGTGGTGGCATGCAGCCATATTCAGAGACGTGCTGTACAGCACGGTCGGTGCCTGCGGTTAACAGTCCAGTCTCACACTTTAAAATACATTAGAGGAGAGACCTCATGTTAAGTGTTCCTACCACACCCACACCCACACACTCCAACACACACACACACACCCTCACACCCCCCTCCCCATTCACACACAGAAAGCAGCGGGAAATTTGGCAGGCGATGCATGTCTTTAGTACTTGATGGTGAAGATGGCATCTCAGGCATACGTCTGCGTCTACACTCATCGAAATGCATCCTCCAAAAGTGTGTGATTCTTGTATGTCAATTAGAGCTCAGTAAAGTTTCAGAGGATGGGTGCGGTGGCTCACGCCTGTAATCCCAGCACTTTGGGAGGCGAGGTGAGTGGATCACCTGAGGTCAGGTGTTCAAGACCAGCCTGGCCAACATGGCAAAACCTTGACTTTACCAAAAAATATTAAAACTTAGCTGGGCGTGGTAGCAAGCACCTATAATCCCAGCTACTTGGGAGGCTAAGGCAGGAGAATCACTTAAACCCAGGAGGCAGAGGTTGCAGTGAGCCGAGATCCTTTGACTGTACTCAGCCTGGATGACAGAGTAAGACTCCATCTGGTGATGTGCCTGTGGGGAGACCCAGAGAGGGAGACCCTGAGTGCTTCACAAATTCAGAGGCCATGCTTGCAACCCACAGACCCTGACCATGCCTCTCGGATCCCTGCAGGACTTGGGGGAGCTGCTTCCATGGTGGACCTGAGGAAGGGCCCATTCCATGGGACACTGCAGCCACCATGGTAGGAGCACAAGAGGCTTTGGTCTTTGCATGTTGCTGGAGGGTGAGCCAGGGTGATTCAGCCAAGCTTGGTGGTGATGCCTGCTGCCCCGAGACACAGGCATCCATTCTCCTCAGTGCGTGTTCAACAGGAGGGGTGGACATTGTGCTTGTTAGGTGCATACCGTGCATCAGGAAGCTTCATCCCTGAGGCCCTGTGGGGCATATGCTATTGCACCTCATTCTACGAGGTTAAAATGAGACAAAACAAGGTCCAGCAAGTTCACAGGGCTCCTGGAGGCTCATGGCCAGGCACCACGATGCTGGACAGAAAGCCCTGGGGTACAGGACAGGTGGGCTGATGGGGGTCAGGGGCTGGGCCTGGGGTTGGGCTCTGCCACACGCACTGGTGCTCAGGACAAGTCACCTCTCTGTGCATGGACATGCTGGGAACTCTGAGTCCTCACCTTTGTCTGCACCTCCCAGGAACAACACAGGAGCCTGGCTCTTCCAGAACCAGGCCAATGTCCTCAGGAAGGCTAAGATTCAGGCAGCACAACCAAGAGATGATGTTGTCCAAATGCTTGTTGGAATAGAGACGCCCACTGATTAAAAGCTGCAGAGGCCTCGCTATCCAGATGCATTTACTCTTTGGACATTCGAGGATTTGACTGAGCAAGGCGCAGGATTCAGTTGGATGCTCTCAGGTCAGCTGAAACCTCCTGCTGCTTTGCCCACCCTAAGCATGTTTTAAAATTTTAATTGATATGATAATTACACCTATCTATAAAGTGTCTGTGTATGTAAACATTGTGTAATGATCCCGGGTAATTAGCAAATCCACCACCTCTAACATGTGTCATTTCTTTGTGGGGAGAACATTCAACGTCCTCTCTTCTGGCTCTTTTGAAATCCACAGCACCTTATTGTTCAATGGTCACCTCACGGTGCAATGGAACACTGGGATGCATCCCTCCTCCTAACTGTACCTTAGCACCCTTTGACCAACCTCTCCCCATCTCCGTGCTCCCCACTCCTCATTCCCCAGCCCCTGTAACCACCATTCTCCTCTCTACTTCTGTAAAATTAACTTTCTGTTTTTGAAGGTGGTTTAAAAGGAAAGTCAATAGGCTTTTGGGGAAAAGGAGGTGTTTGAGGAGCAGCTCTTTAGTGGTGATTTCTGAGATTCTGGTACATCCATCACCTGAGCAGTGTATACTATACCCTATGGGTAGTTTTTTTTTGTTTTTGTTTTTGTTTTTGTTTTTTTTGAGACAGAGTCTCGCTCTGTCACCCAGGCTGGAGTGCAGTGGTGTGATTTCGGCTCACTGCAACCTCCACCTCCCAGGTTCAAGCGATTCTCCTGCCTCAGCCCCCTGAGTAGCTGGGATTACAGGCACGCATCACCACGCTTGGGTAATTTTTGTGTTTTTTTAGTAGAGACAGGGTTTCACCATGCTGGTCAGGCTGGTTTAGAACTCCTGACCTCGTGATCTTCCCACCTTAGCCTCCCACAGTGCTGGGATTACAGGAGTGAGCCCCTGCGCTCAGCCTATGTGTAGTCTTTTATCCCTCATCCACCTCCCATCCTTCCCCTGAGTCCCCAAAGTCCATTGTATCACTTTATAAGATCAACTTTTTAAGATACCACATATGATTGTGATTATACGGTACTTGTCTTTCTGTGCCTGGCTTATTTCACTGAACATAGTGTCCTCCAGGTTCATCCACATTGCTGCAAATGACAGGACTTGGTGATTTTTTACAGCTGAGTATTATTCCATCGTGTCTGAGGTTGTGAAGAAAAGGGGAATTTATACACTGTTTGTGGGAATGTAAACTAGCACAACCATTATAGAAAACAGTACGGAGGTTCCTCAAAAAATTAAAAACAGAACTATCATGTGATCCAGCAATCCCATTTCCGGATAGAGCATAGATTGAAGTCAATCTGTCTCTATCTATCTAATGGAAATACCTGCCCTCCCAAGTCAATTTCAGCACTACTCACAATAGCCAAGACAGGGAATCTACTGAAGCATCCGTCCCCGAAGAGTGGATCCAGGGAATCTGGAACATACGCAGTCGGATCTGTTCCTGGTGCTCTGTCTCGGTTGTGATCCGCATCTCCCTGCTGCCGTGGTGCGTGTCTGCAGCACAAGCCTGCCTTTGTCTAGCCTGTTGAGGATTCAGAGTCTTATATCCAAATTGTGTGTAAAATTGCATCATCAAGCCCAGAGAGGGAAGGACCAAGACCCCTTTTCTTGGGCAAGGAGAATGGAATTTGGGACTTGTACTCTGCTGCTCAGAGCCTATGCATTTAACCTCTTCATCTCCCAAGACATCCCGGTGTCTTAGCTAAACTTTTGTCACAGAGGAAACCTTTCTGCACTGGAATGTGCTCACGTACCGGGCGGGGATCCCTGAGTGCAGCTGGTGGAAGGGAAGCTCGTCCCAGAATTTATACAGCCCCTTTCCCCGAGGAGCCCAAAGTCTTACAAATGCCATCATTTTCGCCTTTTATATACTCATTACAGAAGTTTCAGAAACATTTTAAAATTAGACAAGCCTTAGCGTAGATTGTAAAATTAAAAATAAACTGTAACAGCTTTAATGATGTTATATTAAATGCCAGGCCTAATATTACCTCCCATTTCTTTAATACTTTATGGCTTTAAACACACTTTTAAATAACTTCACATCATGTACAATTTTCAAAACAATGTTGTCTGGCAGCAGGAGGGTTGCCCCGTCTCTCACACTGGGTGGTTGGCAACTTGAGGCTTGGCTGCCCTGCGACCGAGGATGGATTTCCTGACAGAGACCCAAAGTCTGAGTACAATTCTAGAACCTGCTGCCGTTGGTCCATCCTGCCCTGACCCCATCCTCAGACTCACACTGTTGACTCCCTGCCACCCTCAGATCCCTTGGACCACAGCTCCGGGCCTCCTCTCACCAGGAATCCTACCTGGAGACAGGATGGGGTGCTCTCCCTAATTTGGGAGCTCCAGGAGGGCAGGGACTTTGAGTGCTTTCGAGTGCTGTAGCCACTACCCATGGGACAGAATCCCATGCAGGTAACCCACACTGTACCCCGCAGGGTCTGCTGTGGACAGCCAAGGACAGGCTTTGGGACTGTTCCCATCCCTCTTTGTTCCAGCGCCTGCCTCTCTCCAGCTGCATGACTTTTGGCAGTTTCCTTAACCCCTCGGGGCCTTGTTTCTTCATCTGCAATGTGGTAACAGTGCCAGGCAGCATCTTCATCCATGCAAGAGCTCTGAGAACGAGAGCATTCCTGAACGCCAGCACCTTGCCCATCCCCTTGCTCCCCCATCCCAGTTTTAGGCAAGCTTTTTCTTTCTCTCTCTTTCTTCCTTCCTTCCTTCCTTCCTTCCTTCCCTTCTTTCTTTCTTTCTTTTTTTTTTTTTGAGACCAAGTCTTGTTCTGTTGCCCAGACTAGAGTGCAGTGGTGCAATCTCAGCTCACTGCAACCTCTGCCTCCCAGGTTCGTGCAATTCTCTTGCCTCAGCCTCCCAAGTAGCTGAGACTACAGGGGTGTGCCACCATGTCCAGCTAATTTTTGTATTTTTAGTAGAGACAGGGTTTCACCATGTTGACCAGGCTGGTCTTGAGCTCCTGACCTTGTATCCACCCACTTCTGCCTCCCAAAGTGCCAGGATTACAGGCGTGAGCCACCACGCCTGGCCTTAGTCAAGTTTTTGAGAGTTTCATGGGTGGTGATTCTCCCAGTCCTCATCCTATGGAAGGTAGCCATGGCAACCCACTGCTATCTGTCAAGGACTCATCTTCTCCATGCCCAGTGCCTGCCACGCCACAGAGGGGGATGGCTGCCTGTCAGGGGGCAGACAGAATCCTGGTGACTTAGAGGGTGGCTAGGAGGGAGGCCGCCCTGAGCTCGGTGGGAGACAATGGTGCTGACCCAGAGAGCGGCCAAGGTAGGACAGCTCCCTCCCCATCCCTGGCTCTGATTTTTCATCTATAGTCTGGGGAGACTGGCTTCAGTGAGCTCTGAAGCCCTCTAACCCTGAAACCCCAGGGTTCCATGCAGGACCAGCTATAAAATGTATGGGTCCTGGTGCAGGAATTTCAAGACCATGGTGAGTGGTCCCAATGCACCTGCAAAGGCTGCTGTGGCTGGTGCTGGCCTGGGCTTAATGATTGCAAAGTCTTGGAGGAACAGGAGGCAGAGAAGCTGGAAGAAAGGTGGACGGCAGAGTAGCAGCCTCAGCAGGACTGAAGAAGAGCTGCCCCGGCCACTGGAACCCCTTCCCTTACTGGAGAAAGATCCATGTGTAGGAAGATTTCAGAAGTCTTTAAGGGAATTGCAGGCCAGCCTCTGCCATGGCAGGCCCTGAGCGAGGTCTTGCATGTGCTGACCCCTGAGCAACACAGGACTGTCTTCTCCCTCCACTCTGAGCATTTTTGCTAACCTTGATCTCCCCAGCAACAATGGGGAGGCAACAGCAGTCATCATGTTTGGGGCCTCCAAGCGGCAGATGCTGTGCTTGGCTCTACTGTTGATGGGCATTATTTCATTTAAATAGCTTTTAGCTTCTCAGGGTTATAGATTATAGAACAGAGTCTCAGAAATACTGAGTGACTTGCCTGGGTTGCCGAGAATTTGGTGGGGCCAAAAACTGAAACCAGGCAGCTACCTCCAAGAACCCAGGCTCTTGACCTTCTTCTGTGGACTTAGGTGGGTGATCTTACTGAGAGTTCTGGGCCTCAGAATGACACTTGGCATCAGCCACACTTGAATCTATCCTCAACTGCTAATTGGTTTTGTGACTTCAGAAAATTCCCTTAGCTTTCCAAAATCTCATCTCTTTCTGCACTGTAGGAAGAGTGTTCAAAAAGAGGCTTGTCAAGAAGACAGGAGAGGCTGAATGCACTCCTCCAGGCACAAAACCTGCTCAGCGGAGGAGCTCCACCAAGAGCAGCCTGGCTGCTGCTGTTTTCCTTCCCTTTCCTCCTCTGATCCCTCTCAACCTTATCAGAGACGGAACTGCCCCTCCTGGCATTTCGTCCACTCTCCCCCATTCCTCCTCCTTCCAGCGGCCCCCACACCCGCTGTTTTTTATCCAGCCTATTTGTTCTGGGCACATAAGCTTTTGCTCAAGTCATGCTTGGTATGATAGCTTGGAAATGGCAGAAGAGCAGAGTGCAGCTCCCTCCAGCTGCTGAAAGACTCTCCTTTCTCCGCAACTCCGCCCCCACCATCACAGCAGGTGTGCTCCCAGTGTGATGACCCTGCAGGAGTCACGTGGTGTGTCCACTCAGGCTCTCCATGTGTATTTTGCTGGAGACCAGATTGACATGAGCTGAAAGATGGGATCTTCTTTCATGCTCGGGCTGTGGCCTGGGAAAGACGGTGTTTTTCTCTTTTCTGCAAGTATGAGACAACAAAACAAAGGCTCAAGGTATCATCAACAGTCATCTGAGCAGGTCCTGAAGAGGCCGGGCGCTCTGACCTCTCTCAGCAAGGCTGCAGACATGTTTTCATAGCTTTAACTGGCCACCCAGTTGCTTCAACAGCTGACTGGCTTTAGGAAAAGGACTGCTAAGGAGAAAATCATTTCTCCAATTCTAGCAAAGTGAAGGCTTATTAGCCATGGTGCCCTCAGGTGATTTCCACACTGATATGCTTCAGTAGCAAGGGCAAGGTCTTTAGGGAAAAAAAACAGGAAAACTGCTTGAGCCAATGTGTCTACTCTTGACCACACTCACCTTGTGTGGAGTTAACAACTGGCCCCTGGGTTTCCTCCGCTCCCTGGGACTCACTTCCTGCTCTAGCCTGGTTGGTAGCACAAACCCCATCACCTCTCATTCTTAGTAGGAGCTGGCAGGCGAGTGCTGTCCTCTTCTTGTGTATACGGGGCACACCAAGGGCCTGGTGGGAGTGAAGGAGCCCTGTTGGAGAGGGAGATGGGGTGCCCTGAACCCATTGCATTCAACCCCGTAGCTGTACATTCGTACTTAAATTCTTTTCTGCATCAACTCAGGACTCTGCATCCAGTACTCAAATCACGCTTACCCTGAGCAGCCTGCGCATCTCTTCTGCCCACTTCCTCTCATGGGTACATTCCCAGCCTTGCTCCTTGGCCTTTCTGGTTGTCTTATTCAGACTCCCCACCCTCCATGCATGATAAAATGCAGGAGACTCTGTTCCAAACTGCCTGTCCTTAGCAGTCGGCTGGAGTCAGGTGCAGTTTGTGCATCTGTGAACCGGACAGAGGGACCATTTCTGCCAGAGCTTTTGTCTCATCTCCCATAAATTCAGTTTTTGCTTTAATGACATGGCTTCTTGCTCTCAACCTATGGCCCTCAGAACAAATTTCCAATTTCCAACTACTTAGTCTTACCATTTGCGGACTGTGAAAGTTATACAACAGGACCTCATATTTTTTTTAACCAATTACACTGCTAGAGCGGAAGATCATAATTTCATAAGCATCTATAGTCATTTTAGTATCACAAGATACTATAATGTAATAGATTTTTTAGTATAAAAATAAAATAGGCTACTATAATATGTTTATTTTGAGGATAAATGATTCAATATAGAGTTTCAAAATAGCTGTGTAATTATCTGAGCAGTGAAGCAATGTTTTAATCCATATCAGAAAATAGATTTATTTTAGTTTGTTACAAATGCTTAGCAAATGCTGGCTATTTAATAACCCTTTCCACCCAAGATCAGTGTGATCTTTTCAGCATAGGGATAACAGTATCATTTGAAAATAAATTTAAAGTAAAAATAATTTTACCCCAAGTGTTATCAAAGTCTAAGTCAGTGAAATCGAGAATTAACCTTTAAAATAATGTCAAAAAGTCTCTGAATTCCCATTTTCTGATGATTGAGAAATATAATGTATTTCCTAAAACTACATACTTATTACTAATTTTGTTAGGTTTGAATGATTTTCCTTTCATAGAATAGTTTGTTTCTTATGTTTTTCTTGTTTTACTTTTTTACTTTTATAACTTTTTTTTTTTTTTGAGACAGCATCTCCCTCTGTCGTTCAAGCTGGGGTGCAATGGTGCAATCTCAGCTCACTGCAACCTCTGCCTCCGGGGTTCAAGTGATTCTCCTGCCTCAGCCTCCCAAGTAGCTGGGATTACAGGCATGCACCACCATGCCCATTTAACTTTTGTATTTTTAGTAGAGACGGGGTTTCACCATCTTGGCCAGGCTGGTCTCGAACTCCTGATCTCAAGTGATCCATCTGCCTCGGCCTTTCAAAGAGCAGGGATTACAGGTGTAAGCCACCATGCCCAGCTGATAAAATAAACTTTTTATTTAGAATATTTGGAAGTTTCAAAAATGTTGTGAAGATGGTATAAAAAGTTTCCATGTACATGCCCAGTTTCCCCTATTATTAAACCACACATAGTTTAGTACATTTATGAAAATGAATTGGTACATTGTTACCTAAAGTTCATACTTTAGTCAGATCTTAGTTCCCACCTAAAGGATCCCATGCAGGATCTCACCCAGGACACCACATGACATCCGGCTGTCATGGCTTCTGAGGCTCCTCTGGGCTGTGACCGGGTCTCAGACTTTTCTCCTTTTAGTTGGCCTCAGCAGTTGTAAGGCCACGCATCCTGCAGAATCCTGCTCCACTGGGATGTATCCGATGCTTCTGTTATTAGACTGAGGTTCTGAGTGGGGCAAGACTAAACAAAGAGGTGAGGTTCCATTTTCATCATATCCCATCAAGCCTACATTCTGTCAATATGACTTATCACTGGTGACTCTGACCTTGGTCAACTGGATAATGTGTGCTTGTCAAGTGTCTCCACTGTGGTTACCCTTTCCCCCCATTCTCATATTGTAATCTTCGGTAGGAAGTCACTGTGTGCATCGGTAGGAAGTCACTGTGTGCATCTTCGCTTAAGGAAAATGGAGCTGTACATGTAGACGTAAGTGAGGGAGCATCGACACGAAGTCTTTGAGATTCTTCTGCATGGGAGATTCACCTCTTCTTCCACTTGTATTTATTTATTCAATCATCTACTTACATGAGTATCGACTCACGCATATTTATTTTACATGTTTGATTTTAATCCAATACTATTTAATTTTGTTGCTACAAATGCATCAGTTTTGGCCATGGGGACCTCTTTCAATGGACTCCTGCATCCCTTTGATGTATCCCTACCATTGTGTCATTTTGTGTGTGTGAGTGTGTGTTTCGTGCTTCCTTGCCTTCTGGCGCTATAAACAGCTCTAAGTACATCTTCTATATATCATTCCCCAGTCTGAGAATCAGACATATTTCTTTGAGAAGTCCTGGTTCCTTTTATGGAGACCAGTATCAGAAACCAAGATCTAGACGCTGCATATCCCATTGCTACTAGGGTGCCATTGTTTCTGAGAGAGCAAGGAAACGTGTGTTTATAAACATACCTATAAATATTCTTATATTTAACATCTCTATTAACATTAAGTGAAAAGAGAGTTGATAATTGATCAGGCCAACTCCAGTCTGTTTCCATGTGTGCCATTCTAGCCTCCTCCCTTTGCTCACCTCTAACAGTGAAAAAACCCTTACTTAAATGTTCAATTACAGTATACGCAGACAGTGGTTTCAGAGTTGTTATGTCATGTTGTGTGGGAAACAACTGTGCCAACTAAAGCACGGTGCTGTGCACAGCTTCTTTTGTCTTTAGTGTCACTGACCATTGACTTCCAAAGTTACATGCATCAGCCTCTTTCTCTGACATCCTCTTCCATGAGGCTGTATTATACATTTATTATAGTGGCTGCATTATACATTTATAGTGTATAATGCATATTGTATGCATATATGTATACATATATGTATACATGTATGAGGCTGCATTATACATTTATAGTGCAGTTATTGTGCCACAGTCTTCATTCCATTCCATCCTATGATTTCCTCGATCTCCTTAGTGATATTTTTAAAAATTATATATATACACATAACTATATATATACAGAACATATATATGTATATATGTAATTTTTTAGTATCATATATGTGTTAGTCTCTGTGCTGTAAAGTTCTATGGGTTTTGAAAAATGCACGGTCAAGCATCTACCACTACTGCATTATACATCAAAGTTTATTATCCTAAAAGTTACCCTGTGCTTTACCTATTTAATCCTCACTCTCACTTCCTGAATCTGTGGCAATCACTGATGTATTTACCACCTTCATAGGTTTGTCTTTGCCTAAATGCCACATAACTGGAGTCATACAATATGGATCCTTTTTAAACTGACTTTTATTCAGCAATATGCATTTGAATTGTATATGTCTTTTTGCAGCTTGAGAGTCCATCTTCTATGCTATTGCTAATAATATGGTATTAAATAGACGAACTGTATTTTGCCCATCACTTCCCCTATTGAAGGCCATCTTATTTGCTTCCAGTTTTTGGTGGTTGTAAATATGGCTGCAGTAAACATTTGCATGAGTATTTCTTGTTTGTTTGTAGACATAAATTTTCAAATCAGTTGGGTAAACAGGAGCATATTTGCTGGCTCAGATGGTAAGATTGTGTTTAGTTTTGGAAGAAACTTCCAAACTGTCTTCCAAAGTGGTTCCACCATTTTACATTATAACGAGTACAATTACTCACAGTAATATGTGAGTTTGTGTTACTCCCACCTTTGCCCGCAATGGGTATTGTCATTTTTTTAAATTTTAGCCATTCTGATATAAATGTGTCATGGTTCACATTGTTGTTTTAATTTGCAGCTTTCTAATGACAGATGGTCTAGGGCATCTTTTTCTTTTTCTTTTTTTTTTTTTTTTGAGATGGAGTCTCGCTCTGTCGCCCAGGCTGGAGTACAGTGGCCGGATCTCAGCTCACTGCAAGCTCCGCCCCCCGGGTTCACGCCATTCTCCTGCCTCAGCCTCCCGAGTAGCTGGGACTACAGGCGCCGCCAACTCGCCCGGCTAGTTTTTTTTGTATTTTTTGGTAGAGACGGGGTTTCACCGTGTTCGCCAGGATGGTCTCGATCTCCCCTCGTGATCCGCCCGTCTCGGCCTCCCAAAGTGCTGGGATTACAGGCTTGAGCCACCGCGCCCGGCCACGGCCCAATTTATTTCATGATGTGTCTGCTTAGATATTCTACCCATTTTTGAATTGGACTTCTTGTTTTCTTATTGTTGAGTTCTAAGCATATTTTATAAAAATTTTGGCACACATCCTTTATCAAATTGTGGTTTACAAATATTTTCTCCTAGTCTGCGGCTTCTCTTAACATTGCATTTAACAAAGTAGAAGTTTTAGTTTTAATAAGCTCCAACTTACAATTTTTTTCTAGATTGTGTTTTTGGTGTTGTATCTAAAAACACATCTCCAAACGCAAGGCCTCATATAATTTTTCCTAGGCCCGTTTCTCCTCCTCCTCCTCTTCCATGTCTTTCCATGTATTTTTCTTCTTCCTATGTCAAGAGTTTTGAATTTTACATTTAGATCTATCATCCCCTTTTAGGCAATTTTTGTGAAAGCTTTAAAGTCTGTGTCTAGGTTTATTTTATTTTAATATGGACTTCCAATTGTTACAGCACAATTTGTTGAAGAGATGATCTTTTCTATATTAAATTGCCTTTGCTCTTTTGTCAAAGATCAATTGACTATATTTCTGTGAACTCCTTATTCTATTCCATTGATTGAGGAGTCTATTCTTTGGCCAATAAAACACTTTTTTTTTTAATTATTGTAGCTTTAAAGTAAGTTTTGAAATCAAGTAGAAGCCCTCCAACTTTGCTCTTCTTCAGTGTTGTATTGATGATTATATCCCTTTTTCCTTTCCATATAAACTTTATCAGTTTGTCAACATCTACAAAATAGTTTCCTGGGATTTTGATAGGTATTGTGTTGAATCTTTAGGTCAATTTGAGAAAAATTGTTATCTTAACAACATTGAATATTGCAATCCATGAACACAAAGTATTTATTCCTTTATTTAGATACTTGATTTATTCATCTGTGTTATATAGTTTTTCTCATACAGATCCTATATATATTTTGTGAGTTATATACCTCTGTATTACTATTTACCTATATATTGTGTTATTGTAAGTGATACTATTTTTTAAATTTCAAATTACAGCTGTTTATTGTTGGTATATAGGGAAGCAACTGACTTTTGTGTATTAATCTGTTATCCCGTGGCCTTGCTATAATTGCTTAATAGTTTCAAGAGTATTTTTGTTGATTCTTTAGGATTTTCTACATGAATAACGTCGTGTCACCTGTGAATAAAGACTGTTTTATATTTTCCTTTCAGATATATATACTCACTTTTTATTTCCTTTACTCATCTTTCTGCACTAGCTAGAATTTTCAGGATGATATTGAATAAGAGTGTAAAGAGAAGACATTCTCTTATTTTTGCCTTATTTCCAATCATATGGAGAAAGCATTCAATTTCTCACCACTGTGTTATATTAGCCATAATTTTTTAAAAAGATATTCCTTATTAAGTTCAGGAAGTTCTCTCTATTTCTAGTTTGCTGAGAGTTTTTGTCATGAAAGGGTGTTGGAATCTGGTGAATTTAGCACTAATAAATATCATATGAATTTTCTTGTATAGACAGTTGATATAATCATTTGCACTTACTGATTTTTAAACGTTGAACCAGTCTTGCATACCTGGGATAAATCCCACTCAGTCACATTGCACAATTATTTATGCATTGTTGAATTTGACTTGCTATTATTTTGTTAAGTAGTTTGGTTATAAGATATTTCGCTCTGCAGTTTTTCTCCTTGTTACATCTTTTTCTGGTTTTGATATTACTGTAAGACTGGCCTCAGAGAATTAGTTAAGATTTCTTCCCTCTGTTCTGGAAGAGGAATATTTTGTAGCCATATTAGTTCATTCTCACATTGTTTAAAGAAATACCAACATGGGATAGTTTATAATTTATATCAATAAGAAAAGAAGTTGAATTGGCTCATGGTTCTACAGGCTGTACAGAAATCATGGCAGCATCTGCTTCTCAGGAGCCCTCAGGAAGCTTCCAGTCATGGCAGAGAGCAAACAGGGAGCAGACTTGTCACATGGCAAAAGCAGGAGCAAGAGAAAGCGAGACCAGATCTCATGAGAACTCAGTCACTATCACGAGGACAGTACCTAGAGGGATGGTGCTAAACTACTCGTGAAGAATCTGCCCCCATGATCCAATCACCTCCCACCAGTCTCCACCTCCAACACTGGAGATTATATTTCAGTATGAGATTTGGGTGGGGACATACATCAACTATGTCAGTAGATAATTGGTGTCATGGCTTCCTTAAAGGTTTGGTAGAATTCACCAATGACATTATCTGGGCTTTGTTTCTTGTCATTGCTGTTGTTATTGTTGTTGAAAGGTTGTTCATTATTGATTTAATTTATTTAATACCTATATATCTATTCAAATGGTCTAATTATCATTGTATGGGCTTTGGTGATTTGTGTCTTTCAAGAAATCAGTTCATTTTATCTAAAAGATCAGATGTGTGGAGATGGAGTTGTTTATATCTCCTTTGTTTCCATTTTAATGTCCCTGGGTTTAGTAGTAATGACCACTGTTTCTTTTGCGACACCTGCAGTTTATGTCTTCTCTTTCTCTTGGTGAGCCTGATTAGAAGTTTATCAGTTTTACAAAAGTTTTCCAAGAACCAACTTTTAATTTTATTGATTTTCTCTATTGCTTTTCTGGTTCAATTCCATTGACTTCTGCTCTATGTTTAAAATTATTTCTTTTCTTGTTCTTGCTTTATAGCTTCAGTTGTAGTCCTTTCTCTAGCTTCTTCATGTTGGAGCTTAGATTATTGATTTGAGATCTTTCCTAATTTCTACGATATGCATTTAATCCTATGCATTTCCTTTTAATCCCCGATTTTACTGTATCCCACAAGTTTTGATGTTATCTTATTTTTATTTAGTTCAAAATTGTTTTAAAGGTTGTTTATAATTTCTTCTTTGGCTTACATGTTATTTAGAAGAGTATTATTTAATCTTCAAATATTTCAGCATTTTTCAGCTATCTTTCTGCTGGTGGTTTCCAGTGTAAGCTCTTTGTTTTCTGAGAACATATTTTGTGTGATTCCTAGCCTTTGAGGTATGTTCATGGCCTGGAATGTGGCCTATCTTTGTGAGTACTGAATGTGAACTTGAAAGGAATGTGTATTCTGCTATTGTTGGATGAACTGCTCTACAAATGTCAATGAGATCTAGTTGATTAACAGTGCTGCTCAGGTCAACTTTACCTTTAATGATTTTCTGCTTGGTTGATCTATCAGTTGCTGGCAGAGGGTTGTTGACGTCTTCCAGTGTAATAGAGGATTTGTCCATTTCTTCTTTCCTTTTCTTTCCCTGAAGTATTTTGACATTCTGTCGTTAGGTACACACACTTTTAAGATTGTTATGTCTTCTTGAAGAATTGATGCTTTTATCATTACATAATATCACTTTATCACTGATAAATTTTGGTTGTTTGTTTAGAAGTTTGCTTTAGAAATTCATAAAGTGACTACAGCTTCCTTTTAGTTAGTATTAGTATGGTGTAGCATTCTCTATCCCTTTTATTTTAAGCTAGCTGAGTCTTTGTATGTAAAGTTGGTCTCTTGTAATAACATGTACTTGGGTCTTGTGATTTTTTTTAATCCACTCTGACAATCTCTGTATTTCAATTGGTATATTTAGACCATTCACATTTAAAGTGATTTTTACATAATTTCATTAATATTTACTAGTTTGTGATGTTTGCATTTTACATACACCTGTTCTTTGTTTCTTTTTTTTTTAATTTCTCTTTTTTGCCTTCTGTGCTTTGAACTGAGCATTTTATAAGATTCTATTTTAGTCCTGATGTGGTGGCTCATGCTTGTCATCCTAACACTATGGGAGAGGCCAAAGTGGCTGTATCACCTCAGGTCAGGAGTTTGAGACCAGCCTTGCCAATATGGTGAAACCCTGTCACTACTAAAAATATAAAATATTATCTGGATGTGGTGGCACATGCCTGTAATCCCAGCAGCTCAGGAGGCTGAGGCATGAGAATTGCTTGAACCCAGGAGGCAGAGGTTGCAGTGAGCTGAGATTGCACCACTGCACTCCAGCCTAGGTGACAGAGTGAGACTCTGCCTCAAAATAATAATAATAATAATCATCATCAGTTTTATCTCCTTTCTCCATTTATCTATTATACTCATTTAAAAATACAGGTTTTTTTTTTTTTTTTTCCAATTTGGCTGCTCTAGGGTATTCAATACACATTTTTAACTAACCCAAGTCTGCCTTCAAATAACACTATACTGTTTCTTGTGTAGTGTAGGTTCTTAGAATATTCTCAATTCCTCCCATTTCTTTTGCCATTTTATTATTCCATATACTATAATAATCTAATAAATGGTTACTATTACTTTGAACAGTTATTTCTTGAATCAATTAAGCATAAAAAATATTCTATTTTACCTTCATTTATCCCTTCTCCAATGTTCTTTCTTTCTTTATAGAGTCTGAATTTCTGGCCTATATTATTTTCTCTCTCCATGTGCTTCCTGGCACAAATAGGGCAGCCTCCAGGGCTCCAGAGGAGAGCTGCTCATATTCATCTGACAGACACCATGTGGCCGCAGAGCGGAAACTCATCCAGTATTGCCTTCTTCTGACCCAGGTCAAAGAGGTGAACCTTGCCATTAGGGAAACCTTGGCAGAAATAAGAATGGGTATGACTTCTTCTTACAATACCAGTAACACTCGGTGGGGTGGCGGTCCATGGTGACACCAGAATCTTTGGTGGTGCATGAAAGGGAACATCAACACTTTAATATTGGGAAGATTTCACTCCACTCTCCTCCAAAGTCTGCTGAATTCTTATTCTTGCCCTCATATAGGTAAAGTATTACACTTTTCTGTGGCTTCTTTCAAGTTCTTCTCTTTGTCTTTGGTTTGCTGATTGAATATAACATGGATGTAATATACCTACATGTAATTTTAAAAAATCCTACTTGCTGTTCAGAGAGCTCCTCGGATCTGTTTGGGAGTCTGTCATTAATTTTGGAAAGTTCTCAGCCATCGTGACTTTAGACATATATTTATTTCCGCTCTGTTATCTTTTTTTCCCCTTCTGATAGTTCAATCATACATATATGTTACTTTGCTATGGCCTTAATTTTGGTGTTTCCCCCCAAATTCATGTGTTGAAACCTAATCCCCCAATATGATTTCATTTGAGCACAGGTCCTTTGGAAGATGAGGATGAAGGCCATGTGAATGGAATTTGTGACCCTATAGAAGAAGCTCAAGACAGCTACCTTGTCCTTTTTACCACGTGAGGACACAGCAAGAAGGTGCCATCTGTGAATCAGGAAGCAAGCCCTCACTAGATGTGGAATCTGCTGATGCCTCCATCTTGGACTTCCCAGCCTCCGGAACAGTGAGAAATAGATTTCCGTTGTTTCTAGGCTGCCCAGTTGATGATATTCTGTTATAGCAGCCCTCACAGACTAAGACATACCTTTTGAAATTGTCACATGGTTCTGGGATGTTCTGTTTTCGTTTTTGTCTTCCCGATGTTTTTCTCTTTGCATTTTAGTGGTGGATGGTGGGGGAGTTTGTGTGAACCTGTCTTCAAGCTCACCAATTCTTTTCTTTGTGTGTCCACTGTTGGACCCACCAGAGGCGTTCTTCATTTTTGATACAAGTTTTTGATTTCCTATATTTCCTTTTGATTCTTCCTCTTTTTTTTTTTTTTTTTTTTTTTTTTGTGAGACGGAGTCTGGCTCTGTCACCCAGGCTGGAGTGCAGTGGCATGCTCTCTGCTCACTGCAATTTCCGCCTCCCATGTTCAAGTAATTCTCCTGCCTCAGCCTCCCAAGTAGCTGGGATTACAGGTGCATGCCACCACGTCCAGCTAAGTTTTGTATTTTTAGTAGAGACAGGGCTTTGCCATGTTGGCCAGGCTGGTCTCAAACTCCTGGCCTCAGGTGATCCACCCGCCTCAGCCTCCCAAAGTGCTGGGATTACAGGTGTGAGTCACCACGCCCTGCCTCCTCTGATTCTTAAAGCTCCCATCTCTCTGCTTACATTACCCATCTGTTCATGTATGTCTACCTTTTCCATTAGAGCCCTTACTTTATAGTCACTTTACATTTCTTAGAATTCCAAAATCAGTATCCTATCTGACTCTGATTCTGATGCTTGATTTGTCTCCAGACTGTATTTCTTAATAATAGGCAAAATAATTTTGTAGTTGTTTGCTGAAAGTGGGATGTGTTGATTGATTAATAGGAGCTGAATCAATAGGACTTCAATCTGAGCTTTTGTGTTGATCTGGCTTGGAGTTTGTCTGTATGTAATGTTCACTGGAACTCCAGGTGCCAGAGTCTTCAAATTTTTCTGGTGCCTTTGTTTTCCTTTTCCTCTAGAGCAGGGACTTCCTTACGTACTCTTCTTCAGAGACAGCCTCTGTCTTGAAGCTCTTTCCACTGTAATGCCCTGATATTATACTGGAGCCCTGTTGGTGGAGAAGAGAAGCATTGTGTAATTTTACAATTAAATCTCAGGCTTTTAGTGGATCCGTTTCTCTGGTGTGTGGCCTTTCTCGAGCCTGGAGGGAGCTGTAATTGGGGAATTTCTTTCTCCTCATATCGGAGAAGGCTCTGAGAGTCTTCCTGGCTGGATTGCAGTCCTGGTGATGAAGTATGCTCTGGACACATTTCACAAGAGCTCCTTTCTTCCATGCCATAGATGTGTGGGGACCCACCTTGGATCTGCACCCCAAAAACCCAGGGGGCTCGGTGGATGTGACGCTCATGAAAGAGTGCGGTTCCTAAGACAGTGGCCCTGAGGAGTTTCTCCTTCTCACACTCATCCTCACTCTGCCTTCAGCAGTTTGTCGAAATGACCGTTGAGATACCCCTACCAGTGTGTAGCTGCCATGGCGTCTGTTCCAAGTCAGCTCGTGGTGCTTTTGGCTCGCAGGATACAGCCATCACTCCGGATCTCAGGGAGGCAGTTTGCTCTGTGACTTGCACTTTCCGAGGGTCCTAAGAAAAGGTATTCATTTTCAGTATGTTCTGTTTTTTCTTCTCGTAGGGGAAGGAGAGACAACTTCCAAGCTGTTGACCTGTCAGTGCTGAAACCAGTAGTCCCTTCAACAAGGGCCAAATGAGGTCAGTTCTCTGAAAAGATTTTGGAAAGGGTGTACTGGAATGAAAGTCAATAATTATGAATTGACTTATTGATTTTTTAATGAAAACGTAAAGATGTATCTGTAGCCGCATCTTAACAAAATGCAAGATGCGCCTCCCATCCCTGCAGCACTCCTCTTTCCCATTTCTTCTTAGCCGGTCTTTCCAGGAGACATCTGATTTGTATGATGCCCACTCTGGGTCAGCAGTTTCAGCCACGAAACCCTGCAAAACTGAAGCACCGTTTGGCCGGGTGCTGGTCCTGCGACATCACAGGGAGGCTGGCATCCACACGCCCGTTCTAGGCAAGGAGGCAAAGCAGCTTGCTGTTCAGCTTCTGTGGGCCCATTTGTGAATTTGAGCAGGTGCAGCCTCTCCTTGAAACAGAAGCCAGGCCCATGGCACGGGTGTTTTATTCAGACCAATGCCCCACTGGAGGGCCTGGGAGCTCCTGAGCCGGGATTTCTGGGTGTGCCTGGGTGCTGTACCCGAAACTGCAGGGCCTGGGGCACCTGCCCTGCTCTCACTGTTATCAGCTGGTATATTCTCAGTGCAGGGTTGTAGTTTAATTCCTCTAGTTCTGCAGTACATGGAGTTGGGAATTAAATCCTTCCTCTGTGTTTTCATTACACTGACCTTCCTGCTTCGTTGCTCCTGAGACGGGAACTTCACCTGCCTGGCCTTTGCCTCCTTCTTCCCCAGAACCTCCCTAGACCTCTCGTCTGCTGATTTGACGTGAAACTCCCTGCCCCACCCCAGCTTGGCCCCAGCAGATGTCTGGGTAGAGCTGTCACTCAGACCTCTGATTTTTCCCAGCCTGCTTGCCTCTGAGGGTTCTTTTTTCTCTACCCACCTCCCCTGACCCTGGGGGCTGCTGGCTCAGGTCAACCACAGGAACAGCCATATCTTTCTTGCAGACTCACAACGGCTTCAGTTCCTTTCTGGTCCCACAATCTTACCCGTATCTTACTGCCCCATCCTCTCCCACCTTGGTTGCGGCTTGCAGAAGAGAGACCTGGTTAGGAGTCAGGCAAACCCTGGCTCCCAGCTGCTTCTGATGTGACCTTAGTGAAGTGGCTAGACCTCTCTGAACCCTATATTCTTAATCCCTAAATCCGAGACCTCCACCATTGAGAATGATATGACTTCACAGGGCTGTCATGAGGACTAGATCCAAAGGACGGAAGCCTTGCTGCATGGTCAGTGCACGCATCGATAAAGGTAGCTGATGCTAGCTCCCTCCCCTGCGCCTGGCTCAGCACGTATTTTACCTCGGAGTGTCCAGCCTTACTCTCTCCTCTCATGTGAGCTGGAACTGTCCCAGCAAGTGATAGGCAAGTTCAGCGCTCTGTCTACCTGTGTGGATTCTAAGTAGCACAGCACACCCACTCCTCACACACACATGTGGCTCACTGGGCATAGGGAGACTCGGGCGACCTGGTCCCTGGTCAGAGTCCAACCAAGGGTGGTATGTTTGCATCTGATAACATTGCTACAAATCTCTTCTGGCTCAATTGAGGATGTTCTCCTCAAGTTGCCCTTTCAACTTTATTTCCACAGTTGTCTTCGCCATTTGGTTTCCAATATGCAGGTGCCTTTCCAGGCTGCCTCACAGGTGCATCAGGTGAGAGCCCCGGGAGAGGCCAGCAGAGGAGGCCTGGAAGCACCCACAGCCATGTGAGTGTGGAGAATGGAGGGTTAAAGCGAAGAGTTGCTAACAGTCTCAGCCACTTTACTCTTTGTTGTTGTTGTTTGCTTCTTTGTTTGTTTGTTTTGAGACGCAGTTTCGCTCTTGTTTCCCAGGCTGGAGTGCAATGGTGCCATCTCGTCTCACTTCAACCTCCGCCTCCCGGGTTCAAGCAGTTCTCCTGCCTCAGCCTCCCGAGTAGCTGGGATTACAGGTGTGCACCGTCACGCCTGACTGATTTTGTATTTTTAGTAGAGACAGGGTTTCCCCACGTTGGCCAGGTGGGTCTCAAACTCCTGACCTCAGGTGATCCATCCACCTCAGCCTTGCAAAGTGCTGGGATTACAGGCATGAGTCACCACACCCAGCTCAGCCACTTAATTCTAGTAAATAACTCCTAGAAAGTCCAATGGGTCTTTGAATGAAGACGTTATGTATCAGTTGCTGAGACATGAAGCTTCCTCTTTCTCTCTTCCCTCACTCTCAGATACCTGTATTTTCCTCCCATTAGGTCATTTTGCAGGAATAATGCCCGTGTGGAATCCTCTTTGAAAAACACTGGCTTCAATTCCTGGGAGACCATGGCGAAGTTCAGTGTATACCTACAGGCTCCCCAGCCAGGGAGGTTGTGACTCTGTGGGGCTGTGAGGCTCAGGCTGGGGCCAGTGCCTGTTCCCCTTCCCCTTGGTTCCCTAAGAAGCCTCCCGTCAACCTGCAGCCTGATATGGGAATGGCACAGACCAATGACTGGCTGGGGAGGAAGAAATGGTGGCTAACCTCCTGGAGGACTCAGCGTGGAGCTGAAGGTGCCAGGAGAAGGGTCCTCGGCAAGGGATGCCACAACTCCCTTGGCAGTACGTGGCACAAGGTCTTTTCCTGCACACAGCTTCTTGTTCACACACGTCTAATGCCTCCTTGTTTCCTAAGTACCTTGTATAGTGTCTGTTAGGGTGTAAGCATTTAGCAAATATTTGTTCAATGAAAGAATAGAAATTATATCTTGGAATTTTGAGAGATACTGTCTTGGGAATGATAGTGAGCAGACATTATAATTAAAACCAGATGCCAAGGAGATTTTCTAACTGTCCCAGGGGATGACATTCTCATCATTTATTTGGTAAAAATGACTCTCTGCTCCATCTTGAAGCCAGCTCTTTCCTGGCACTGGAAACACAATCTAAATAGCATTTAATTCCAGGGAAGCTTTTGTCACTTCCTGCTCATGTTCCAACTTGACTTCAGGCCAACCTGGATTGGCCCAATTTTCTACAAGTCTGTCTCGGCTCAAGGCAGCCTGGTGGGGCAGCAGGGAGTCTTGCTGTCTTCACAAGCCACAGCCGGAACATGGAATAGGCAACCTCACAGTGCCGTTTTGATGTGAGCTGCTGGATACCAGACCAGGCTCATTCCCTTGTGTCTGCTTTACCTGTAGGTCTACCTCCAAGAGTGGAGGCTGAGACCCTACTTGGAAGGCAGTAACACCTGTCCAGTCGGGAGAGAATGATGGTGGAGCCAGGCCCTGGCACCTGAGATAGACAGAAGAAAACTTCAGGGATATTTTCAGGGAAAGAGCACCAGGACCTGCTGATTCTGGTCATGATGGTGAGGGGAGAAAGACAGAGAAGGTGGAGGCAAGTGAGGAACCACGGATCTCTGTTGGGCTGGGCCAGCTGGATAGCCATGCACAGCTTTATCACTGGAACTGCAAGGGAGGAGAGGATCTTTCATGAAAAGGGGGGCAGCTCCCTGGGATATAAAAGGTGAGGCTGCCAGGGTGAGCACAGGAGAGGCAATCAGGTGGGTTTGGGGGTGAAAAGGGAGGCAGCTGCTGTTTTCTTAGGAAGGGTGAGGTGTTGTTGGGCTGAGGAGGTAGGGGAGGCTGTGAATAACTTTTCTGCACAAAGGAGAGGGAAACATTTAACAAATACGTTAGGATTGCTGGGGGTTTCACCTGCCTGTTTGAGGGCTCACTGTGAGTCCAGCCAGCACAGTGGAGTGTGCCGCTGTGAGCACATTCGGCAGCCGGGGAGGGGCAGGGCAGAAGGAGAAAGGGGCTTTAATGGGTCTGAGGAAGTGGGAGGTGGGGCAGGGACTCATTATAGGGTTTCTAATGGTGGTCCTGGAGTCTAACTGAAGCAAAGGGTGAAGCCAGGACATAAGGGAGAGACAGGTCTGGAAAATGTGGTTGGTGGTCAATTGATTCCACACCAAAATGAAGACAGCTTGATTTTGGCCATGAAGATGATGAAATGGGGGCATTACAAGAAGGACATGGGGAGATAGGTGGTGAGCTGAGGCTGCGAGGCTCTAGCAGTTCTGAAGACAAGATTGCCCAGGATATGATGTAGGAGGGGATGGGGGTAAGGAAGACATAGCAGGTGGTGGGGAGAGCAGAGGCCAGTCCTCGGGGACACTGATGTCAGGGAGGACGATGAAGGCAGACACGAGGCCAAGGTGGGAAGGTGGGTTCATGTCTTTAACAAACACGGGAGGTGACCCGGCTCTCAGAGGATGACAGCAGATGACGCCACACACACTCAGAGGAGCTGGGGCGTTTGAGTTATGAAGAAAATATCAAAAATATGAAGGAATGCTGGTCTGAATCCCAGGCCGGTGTTGCAGGCATGTGAGTCAAATTGTTCCAAATGGACAGCGACACAGGGGTGGTGGCGTTCTCAGCTGGATCTCAAAGCAGAAGAAAGTGAGACTACCCAGGGAGGAAGTTGCGAAACGGGAGGTTTGGACAGGAGGCTGTGATCAGGGAGGGTGCAGCAGGAGGGATTTCCATGCGGCAGGAATGCGGGAAGCACCCTGCTGTCTCAGTTGGGATCTCTAGCTTGCTATATATTCTAAGAGTAGGGGTGAAACAGATGTAGCCTGAGCTTTACAGAAATGGCAGCTCATTCTTTGAACATCTCAGTTGATGTTTGGATTAAAGTGATCTGTAGGCTCCATTTATCTAAAAGAGGATGCAGAACTCTCCACAGAGGAAGGCAGCAGCAGCCAGAGTCTCAGGAACTTTAATGCGCATTGTTCAGCTTTCAACAGAAAGGAAGCATATGCATATGAGACAGGGCAAAGGGAACAAACAGAAATCAGACTCAGACTCACAGATGACCCAGATATCAGAGATGATTGGCACTGTTGTTAAAATAATTGTGATTAACATGTTAAAGTATTTTTGGAAGAAATTCAAGGGAGAAGTGAAATCCACAAAAAAGAATCCAATGGGATGGTGGGCAAAGGCAGATTAACAACTTCCCAAAGGTGCCCATGTCCTGGCACTCAGAATGTGTGAATGGGCTCTGTTACATGGCAAGAAGTAATTAAGATTGCAGATGGAAGAAAAACTGCTAACAAGCTGACCACAACTTAAGGACATTATCCTGGATTATTTAGATAATTACACAGTTCCTTAAATGTGGAAGAGGGAGAAAGAAGAATTAGTGTCAGAGTGATGTGATAGAAGAAACACTTGAATGGCTATTATTAGCTTTGAAGATAGAACTGGTTCATGAGCCAGATAATGCAGGCAGGGTATTAAAGCTGAAAAGTGCAGCAAAGCCAAGTCTCCCTAGAGATTGTAGAAACAAACATATCCCTGCCAATACCTTGATTTTAGCCCCATCAGATCCACTTTGAACTTTTCTCCACAAGTATCTAAGATAATAAATTTGTGTTGTTTTAAGCTGCTAAGTTTGGGGTAATTTGGAGTAACAGCAATTCAAAAAAATACAGATTTTAGTACTTGAAGTTGTGGTTCTGTGATAACAAAGGACTAAAAGTGTGAAATGGGTAATCCCAGAACTTTGGGAGGCCAAGGTGGGCAGATCACGAGTTCAAGAGATTGAGACCAGCCTGGCCAACATGGTGAAACCCTGTCTCTACTAAAAATACAAAAATTAGCCAGGTGTGGTGGCGGGCACCTATAGTCCCAGCTACTAGGAAGGCTGACGCAGGAGAATCCCTTGAACCTGGGAGGCGGAGCTTGCAGTGAGCAGAGATCGCACCACTTCACTCCAGCCTGGCCAAGAAAGCAAGACTCCATCTCAAAAAAAAAAAAAAAAAGAAAAAAAAATGAAATGTCTTTGGAATTGGACAGTAGGGAAAGGCTGGAGGAATGTTGAGGACATCATAGAATAAGCTGAGATTTCCTCGGATAGCCTGTTGTAGAAACATGGATGCTAAGGGTGACATTAGTCAAGTCTCAAAAAGAAATGAGCATGGTAGAGAAGGCCCTTATCATTCTAGAGGAGATGAAATCACTGTGTGTAGGAAGATGGTGGAAATATGGGCATTGAAGCTGTGGCTGAGGAGAAATCACAAGGACATGAGAAGGACATTAAGGAACATGAGGAAAGGCCGCCTTCCTCAAATAACAGCAGGGAGCTTAGCTGAATTGTGTTCTGCAATTGTGTGGAGAGCAAAACGTTAGACAACGAACTTAGATATTTAACTGAAGAGGTTTCCAAGTGAAGTGTTGATGGTGCAGTGGTTTTTGTGTGTTTGGTTGTTTGTTCTTGCTACTTACACTAAAATGTGAAAGGAAACAGGGTTGATAGAAGCAAGGGCTGTTACACAAAAAGGAACCAGGACTTGCTGTTTTGGGGACTTCTCAGGCTACTAAGATTGCAAATCGTGCTTAAATTAAAAGATTCAGGAAATGTCAGAACAGCACTTTCTGCAGAGAACCACAGGTGTGGCTGAATAATGTTTGTGCTAGTGGCTTCCGGGAATCAAGGGTCAGAGTATTTGGTTACACCGGAGGCTCTTTGAAGAGTTTAGACACGTGACTCCTGGGTTGCCCTCAGCCATCTCAGCCAAAGCCAGAAATCGAGATGATTATCTGGGGAAGATCTGTAGAGCAGACCATTGTCTAATGGAGTTAATCCCCATGAAGGGCTACAAGGGTCTTAAAAATATTCTGGCAGGAAAGCTGCCTGCCACCTTGTACCAAAGGGACAAAAAAAAGAACGGTATTGACCCCAAAGATTCCACAGGCATAAAACTAGCTCTAACTGCTACTCAGCTGCAAACAAATGCTTCCTTTTGTTTAAAAAGAAGGATGGTTTCTGAGGGTGGAGCTGCATGCCCAGAGGACAAAGCTGGGAGTCGCAGAAATCATTCCCATGCCGTTTGAAACCCAAATAGAATTCCTGGATTGCAAAATTGCTTGGAACCAGGGACTTCTGTTTTCCTTTCTTTTTTTTTTTTTTTCTTTTTGAATGGAAATACCTGTAACTGTTACTCTATCTTTGTCTCGCTGTTTTATTTGGGGCACAAGAGCATGTTTCTTGACTTTCACAGATCAAGAATAATTTTGACACAAGATAGGTGTTTGCAGACCTTCATTTTAAATTTTAAGTTTTTTAGATGCGAGGATTTAGGACTTGTGCACCGATGAGATTTAGATAAAAATTTGAACTTTGAGTTAATCCTGTAATGAGATGAGGCTTTGGTGATCCTAAGATAGAATAGATGTATTTTCCCTGTGGAACAGAAGCGAATCTTTAGAGGCCAGAGGGCAGACTGTGTTAGCCAGGACAGTGCCTCCCTCCCACAAAAGATGCCCACATTTCAATCCACGAATATGTGATGTTACATTTAAACAATCGTATGATAATAAATCTGTGTTGTTTTAAACCACTGAGTTTGTCGTAATTTATTACAGCAGCAATTGGAAACTATTAAAAATGGAAACTGTTAAATTGTAGAATTAACAACTGAAATTAAGAACTCAGTAAATTAGCTTAACAGCCAATTCTTCTCAGTGGAAGAAAGGGTTAGTGAGCTGGATCATAGCTCAGTAGAAAATATCCAGACTAAAGCACAGAAAGCAAGAAGAATAAAAAATACGGAAGAGCGTTGCTGCCAGATATTAAAAGGTAAGAAAGAGGATATTATTAATTATTTTATAATAAAAGTGATAAATTAGGTAGTATGGATACTTTTTAGAAAAATATGAATTACCAGTTAACTCCAGAAGAAACCATTATAGAATTTGAAATAGTAATATTAAATCCCTATAAAGATTCCTTAAGGCCCAATCAGTTTTAGAGAAGCATTTCAACCATTTTAGATGAAGAAAAATTAATTTTTTCAACCTCTTCCAGATTATGGGAAAATAAATATTTGGTATTTCTTCTGATGAGATTATTATAACGGTATAATCAAGTCCCCAAAAGAGATAGTACAAGAAATAAAATGACAGGCTAATCTCAGTGGTACATTAAATGCAGATATCTTAAATAAAATATTAGTAAACCCAATCCTGTAACATGTGAAACATGTAAACTATTACGACAAATGAGTTATTTACAGGGCACAGATTTGGTATATGAAAATGAAACTAACCATATTAACAAATTAAAGCTGAAAAACTATAAGATCACCAAAATAAATAACAATGAAATAACTTAATAAAATCAGTATATTTTCATGATAACAAAGAAGCTGTTGGCAAACTAAGGATAGGAGAGAGCTGCCTTACCCAGCTAAGTAGAATCTATTGGATGAAAAAAACCCCAGCATACCATTAGCCATTCTACAAATGATGGAACAATGAAAGCATTATCTTTGAAGTCGGGAAGAAGATTAAGTGTGCTTCTGTCATCACTAATGTTCTTTATAAGGCTGGAGGTCCTAACCAGTGCAGTAAGTCAGGAGAAAGGAATACTATGTATACATGAAAGAACGATTCCCAAGTAATTATTCACAGGGAATAGGATTATTTACACAGACGTCGCCAGAAAAGTGTATTAATGAGACTTTAGCAAGTTGGCAGGATATATAATCACCATACAAAAATCACTTGTATGTTTGTATCTCAAAAAAGCCACTGAGGAAAATACAATTAAAATCATACCAATTTGGCCGGGCGCGGTGGCTCAAGCCTGTAATCCCAGCACTTTGGGAGGCCGAGACGGGTGGATCACGAGGTCAGGAGATCGAAACCATCCTGGCTAACACGGTGAAACCCCGTCTCTACTAAAAATACAAAAAAATTAGCCGGGCGAGGTGGCGGGCGTCTGTAGTCCCAGCTACTCGGGAGGCTGAGGCAGGAGAATGGCGTGAACCCGGGAGGTGGAGCTTGCAGTGAGCTGAGATCCGGCCACTGCACTCCAGCCTGGGGGCAGAGCGAGACTCTGTCTCAAAAAAAAAAAAAAAAAAATCATACCAATTTATACCACAAGGTACACAGCTTCTCTTCGTTCACTTCTGTGTGCAAGAAGCTTGCTAAGGTTAGTTGGAAATAAAGCCCCTAGTCAGCAGCCCTGGCTAATCCCAACCTGCAGACAGCACCAACTCTGTAGCCATGAAGTGCACCATCCTGGAACGAGGTCCTCCAGCCCCGAGGCAAGCCTACTGATGCTACATGGATGAAGACGCACTGCTTCCTGAAAGCTTTCAAAATTGTACTTTCTTCTGCAAAATAAGTTACGTTGTTATTTTAAGATACTAAGATTTGATGCATTTATAACTCAGTGATAGGTAGCTGGAATTACAAATTCAATGAAATATAGGCCTCAGAAATATAATAATGCAAATGTGGAAGCTTGAAATATGACACTGATGATATTATATATCCATGGGAAAAAAAGAATGAACAGGCCAACAATTGTTGGGGGTAATTGGTTGTCCATACAGAAAAAAAAAAAATGGCATCTCCTTATATCATACCATACACAAAAATCTGTCCCCACCGTGGTGAGCAGTGTAATATAAACGCAAAATTCACTTCACAACTTCTGAACCAAATAGCGCCCAGTGGAGTTAGGATGTCAGGGTAGAGAAGGATAGCTTAAATAAGAAGTGACATAAACACAAAACAAGAAGTTGGTGATTTCAAAAACACTAAAATTTAGAACTTTGCTACGTCAAAAGACAATATTAAAAAGTGAAAATATAATCCACAATTAAAAGATGGTATTTAGAATGGAAATAACTGATAAAGTTAGTTATATAGTCTACACTGGTTGATTAGTGATCAAACTAAGTCAATGATTCTCCAAATCTGCAAGAAAACAACCCAGCAGAAAATGCTAAAAAAAAAAAATGAAAAAAAAGAAAAAACCAAAGAAATGAAATGAATTTAAAAATGAACCAACCAACCAACCAACAAAACAGGAATGGATATTTTAATTAGTTATCAGGAAACTGAAAATTATGACCACAAAGAGACTTCATTTCAAAGCATTCAGGTTGACAGAAACGGAAGAATCTGACAATGCCAAATAGCAGCAAGGCTGCCGAGCAGTGGATACTTGACACACGGTTGGCTGGAGTCTAAATGGATGCAAGAACTTTGGAAAACATTTGTCATTCTCTAGCAAATTTGAAAACCTGCATATCTTATGACCCAGTAATTCTCCCTCTCATTTCATATGGTATTCATGTATGGCTGAAGAGATGAATGCAATGGTAAAAACAATAGAGCTGCGTATATGTACATCAGTGGGGCTGGGTCTCAGGGAATGCAATGTTGGCTGACAGACATGTAGAGTGGAGGATGGTGATGATAGAAAGTCCTTGCATGGAGCTCACTGTGCATCGGGCTCTTTCTACCCACTTGCTGCATCAACTCACTTGATCTTCAGAGCACCCCATGCGGTCTACACTACTGTCGTCACTGTTTTACAAGGAGAAAGCTGAGGTGCATGACCTTAATAAATGTCTTGCCCACCAGCCATGGAATTGCAAGTGGAAGTGTTGAATCCAAGCCCAGGTCCCTGAGGACCAGAGTACAGGCTCTTTACCCACTACCAGGGGTGTCCAATCTTGTGGATTTTCTTGGCCACATTGGAGGAAGAAAACCTGTTTTGGGTCGCACAAAAAATATACTAACACTAACAATAGCTGATGAGCTAAAAAGATATTGCAAAAATTATCTTTTT
Source organism: Colobus angolensis palliatus (assembly GCF_000951035.1). Lineage (NCBI taxonomy): Eukaryota > Metazoa > Chordata > Mammalia > Primates > Cercopithecidae > Colobus > Colobus angolensis. Next base: position 2,905,848 of record NW_012115244.1, on the reverse strand, counting down.
GTTTTATCATAATGTTTTCAGAAAACTTATGAGTTTGTGTTGGGCCATATTCAAAGCCATCTCAGCCACGTGTGGCCTGTGGGCCACTGGTTGGATGAGCTTGCACTACACTGTCCAGGCTCATAGCCATGAGTTCTTATTTTGACAGGTTACAAAAACAGGTACAACTAGACTATGCTGTTTAAAGACACCTGTACTCATGCCTGTAATCCCAGCACTTTGGGAGGCCGAGGAGGGCAGATCATGAGGTCAGGAGTTCGAGACCAGCTTGACCAACATGGTGAAACCCCATCTCTACTAAAAATACAAAAATTAGCCAGGCATGGTGGTGGGTGCCTGTAATTCCAGCTACTCGAGAGGCTGACGCAGGAGAATCGCTTGAACCTGGGAGGCAGAGGTTGCAATGAGCTGAGATCATATCACTGCACTGCAGCCTGGGCGACAGAGTGAGACTCTGTCTGAAAAATAAATAGATAAATAAATAAATAAATAAACCTTTATATAGGCACTGGGACGTGTAGACTTGGGTTTATACAGCCCTGGGTAGGTTACACGCTCAATCCAGGAGTTTTCCTTTCTTTTTTTTCTTTTCCTTATTCCATTTGTATTTTTAAACTTTTTTTTTCTACTTTTATTTTAGGTAAGGGGGAAGATGTGAGGTTTGTTATGTGGGTACATTGTGTGTCACTGAGGCTTAGAGTATGAATGATCTCGTCACCGAGGTAGTGAGTATAGCACCTGACAGGTAGCATTCTAACCCCCTAAATGTTCCTCTTACTAACTTAAAGCCATCTTTTTTTTTTTTTTTTTGACACGGAGTCTCACTCTGTCACCCAGGCTGGAGTGCAGTGGCGCCATCTCAGCTCACTGCAAGTTCTGCCTCCCGGGTTCATGCCATTCTCCTGCCTCAGCCTCCCGAGTAGCTGGGACTACAGGCGCCCGCCACCTCGCCTGGCTAATTTTTTGTATTTTCAGTAGAGACGGGTTTCACGTGTTAGCCAGGATGGTCTCGATCTCCTGACCTCGTGATCCGCCCACCTTGGGACTACAGGCGCCCGCCACCACGCCCGGCTAATTTTTTGTATTTTCAGTAGAGACGGGTTTCACGTGTTAGCCAGGATGGTCTCGATCTCCTGATCTCGTGATCCGCCCACCTTGGCCTCCCAAATTGTTGGGATTACAGGCGTGAGCCACGGCACCTGGCCTTAAGGCCATCTTTAAACTGAGCATACATTCTTGCCATGCTCTGAATGTCTGAATATTCGTGTCCTCCCCAAATTCAGGTATGGAAATAATCACCAAGGTGAGGGCATGAGGAGGTGGGGCCTTTGGGAGGTGATTACGTCATAAAAGCAGAACTATCATGAGTGGGATTAGTGTCCTTGCAAAAGAGGCCAAAAAGAGACTCCTCCCCTTCCCACCATCTGCAGCTACAGTGAGAACCTGGGAATATCTGGTTCTATGAACCAGGAAGCCCTCCCCAGACACAGAATCCGCCTGGTCTTGGACTTCCGGTCTCCAAAACCGTGGGAATCCATTTCTGTTGCTGAAGCCATCTGTGTATGGTATTTTGGCAGAACAGCCTGAACAGACTAAGGCAACCACATAGACACTTCTTTAAGTATTTATTTCAAACTCAAATGGAAAGTTTTACTTTTTTATTTTTCATTTTATTTTATTTTATTTATGCTTTTTGAGATGGAGCCTTGCTCCCTCGCTCAGGCCGGAGTGCAGTGGCATGACCTCGGCTCACTGCAACCTCTGCCTCCTGGGTTCAAGTGATTCTTCTGTCTCAGTCTCCTGAGTAGCTGGAATTACAGGCACTCGCCACCATGCCTGGCCAATTTTTATATTTTTAGTAAAAATGGGATTTCACCACGTTGGCCAGGCTCGTCTTGAACTCCTGACCTCAGATGATCCCCCGCCTCGGCCTCCCAAAGTGCTGGGATTACAAGCGTGAGCCACTGCTCCCGGCCAGTTTTACTTTTTCTAAAAAAGAAAAAGACTAAATGTGGCCCTCTCACTGGTGATATAGGCTCTTTTTAGTGACTTCTGAATAATAATTTTCCATTGAGAAATGCTTGCATCCATGAAGGGGTTTTCACCTTCCCTGAAGCATTTATCACAGTTTGATTTTGGTCCTTGAAGATGAGAAACTCTCGTCTCTCCTTGTTTCATCTCTCAATCCGCTCAGCATCTCTGGCAGGGTCATGCACAAAGTTGGCAGTGGATTATTTACCTTTGCAAGAATAAATCCTTCCCCACCTATGGAACCCCCATGTGGTCTCAGAGTCGGGATTTTAGCTGTATGGCAGTACCATTCTGGATGCCAAGTGTAACAGGATTTAGACTAAGAGATGGTTATGATGAAAGCCCTGACCAGCTACTCAGAGAAGAACTTACTGATGTCTCAGCTCCAGTGCCAGGTTGGCCACGTTTTTACAGTTGGGGAGATCCTTTCCTTGCAGTCTGAGAAGAGCCTTAATTTTCCCATTAGGAGAAGCTTGATGTCAATGTAGCTTCGCTAGAGAGCAGACGGTGTGTGCAGGACTAGAGAGGCAGGGCACAGAGGGAGTGGAAGAATGACGAACGGAGAACGCACGAACAGGTCCCAGCAACCTGAGAAAGGAGCCTTCGCAGGAGTGGCGGCCAGGTGGGACCATGCATTTCTGCATGTAAGTTTCCCCTTGTATGAAAGTGGGATGGTGGTCTCTGATTCATGTGTTGATCTGTGGGAATTTAGCTATATTTAGGTGAAGTGTTGCACCTGATAGTTGACCCATATTGTTGTTATTATGGCAGGATCAAGCCATATGAAATTGCTGACACTCTGGTGTTTTTGACATACAAACAACAGAAGTTTCATATGGTTCAACTTGATAGTACCTGTCCAGGTGTCTGCAGGCTTCTCTTGCAGGTGGTGTGTGCTGAGCAACTGTCTGCAAAGTGACTAAGTACTAAATGACCTGCGAATAAAAACATTCCATTTAAATACCCTGTATTCTAAGATACAGAGTCTTTTTTCACATTTTAATATTTCTAAAACGATGATGTGTTTTACAAACAAGGTTTACGTGAAATGCCATCCTCCTTTTTTACCCAGAAAATCCATTATTAAATTGATGATGTGTCTTACAACCTGTGAGGTCTAAAATTCCACTTCAGGCTCAACATCATGGTAGGAAAATGATGCTGGAGAAGAGAAAAATGAGATGATCTGCTAATATTCGTACTTATGTACTCCTGGCCTGAACACCCCCAAACATTTCCTCCGAGGTCCTTTTGGAAGGCATCCTTGAAGGCAGGCCTTGCTGGTGTATACATATCTCCTCTCCTCCAGCCTCCATACACCAGACACCTCACACCTGAGGGATTGAGAGAATTATTTGCAGAGGAGCAAGCAGAGTCTAAATCTCTAATATTCCAGCATTTAAAAAGCTGAATACAGGATAATTCCTTTTTTACGACGTCCATGGAAGTTGCCTTGAAAGAAATAAAGTTTTACGTCTTCATTGTACATACAAGATATTCCTTTACATATACCTGGAAAATATGTAACTCATTGATGTGACTACATCTAAACTCACTTTCATTGTCAAATGGAGACAGCAACAGTATTCTGGACAAACTTGGCTTGCAATGGCTCTGCCAGGACACACCTGGGACAGGTCTGCAGATATATTGATCTGACTCCCAAGTCTGTTCGTTTTCAGGAGGACCATGTGAAATATCATGAATAGGATGGATTCAGGTCTCAGTGTGCAGAAGACTGTCCAAATTCATGTCTATCGTCCAGGCTTTTGTCCAGAAGAGCATTTTGTGAATGATGTTTTATTGACAAGGAAAATGTTCTTATTAATAGTTGTACTAAGATAAACCAGATGGATTTGGTAGGCTTCCACCTTGAACTTCCAGCTTCTGCTGTGTTCTTGTCTAACATTGTAGTTAAGACTGTGATTAGGCTAGGCAAGGTGGCTCACGCCTGTAATCCCAGCGCTTTGGAGGGCTGAAGTAGGAGGATCACTTGAACCCAGGAGTTTGGGACCAGCCTGGGCAAAAAAGGAAAAACGTAGCCAGGCGTGCTGGTGTGCACCTGTAGTCTCAGCCACTCAGGAGGCTGAGGCTGGAGGATCAGTTGAGCCCAGGAGGTCAAGGCTGCAGTGAACCATGATCACACCATTGCACTCCAGCCTGGGTGACAGAGTGAGACCCTGTCTCAGATTGCACTTATTTTAAGAAGTGCAATCTGAAAGATCATGAAAACTGATCCTGTGTAGCTGCAAAAACACCATTATTTGACTGTGAAAATCATGGCTGTTCAATTCAGTCAACTGACTTTTTCTCTAATTTAATTTTGGTGGTTATCTATTTCAATTTTTCTCATTCATCTGTGAAAAGTAAAGCAATAGTTATTAACGTGTTGGCTGAATTATCGTCAAATAAATTTGCTGATAGTTAAATAGTGCAAGTTATACATTAATGCTTTAAAATAGTAAATCAGTCCATTTATTTTAAAAATGAGGTTTTATTTAATATAATTAATGAAATAAGAGTTTGGGGGAATTTATTTTGTTAAAAGTATTCTGACTTTATTGTGAAAGCATTGTAAATTCTGTTAAAAATTTAGATATTGAAGAGAAAATCATTAGTGTTTGTAGGGAAAATTAATAAAAATTTAATGTTGCATAGAGTTATGACCAAAACAATTATTTTACTGATTAAGAAACTACAGAGCTTGTAATTGATTGTGGTGCATTTACAACTCCTAATGGCATTCAAATTGTGACATCACACCAACCAAAGATTTAAAGATATTTTTAGACTGGGTGAGGTGGTTCACCCCTGTAATCCCAGCACTTTGGGAGGCCAAGGCGGGAGGATCACATGAGGTCAAGAGTTCAAGACCAACCTGGCCAACATGGCAAAACCCCGTCTCTACTAAAAATACAAAAATTAGCCGGGTGTGGTGGTGCACACCTATAATCCCAACTACTCAGGAGACTGAGGCAGGAGAATTGCTTGAACCCAGGAGTTGGAGGTTGCAGTGAGCCGAGATCATGCCACTGTACTCCAGCCTAGGTGACAGAGTGAGGCTCCATCTCAAAAAATAAATAAATAAATAAATAATTAAAAGGATTTTTTTTATATACACAGTCACAAGTCACATACACAAGTCTACTGCGACATATTCTTTGTACGTGTCACCAAAGCGACTTTAGATATGAAAAACATATTATTACTTTTGTTGTAGCCCATACTCAATTGGGTCTTAAAAACATTTGAGCCCCCGTGTGCAACTTTGTAAATCAAACAGTGTGACCCACAATTGTGCTGAACTTTTTCTGAAGGAGTTCTCTCATTCCAGGTGCATTTTATTAAGAAGTCTTCAATTTCAAAAATCTTTAATCAAAGAATTCTCCATGTAGTTTCAAAAATGATTTGTTATTTAAGAACTTTTGACAAATTGCAATTATTGAAATGTTTATCTGTTCTAATATAAGAAACTGACATTTAATAATGAGATTTCATCTAGTGATAAGATTTAATACTGAAACTCTATAATTGCATTTTGGAATACATCAACATGTGGGAAGCAACATTTGATGAAACTCTTCTTTCCTTGGCATTTTATTATGTAAATTCTCAAATGACACAGAAAAGTTGAAAGAATTTTACAGAGACTACCAATACACCCATAACATCTATTGTACCATTAATTTATTTTACATACTTTTGTATCTATTCTTCCATTTATTCTTTAACCCATCTTATTTTTTATACATTTGAATGTGGTAGACATCAGTACATTTTGTCCCTAAATATTTCAGCATGCATGTTATGAACTCAATTTTGTATGTTTCTACTTATTTTATTTTATGTTTTTTTAAGGTGGAGTTTCACTCTCTTGCCCAGGCTGGAGTGCAATGGCGTGATCTGAGCTCACCAAGCAACCTCCGCCTCCTGGGTTCAAGTGATTCTCTTGTCTCAGCCTCCTGAGTAGCTGGGACTATATGTGCGTACCACCAGGCCTGGCTAATGTTTTGTATTTTAGTAAAGACAGGGTTTCACCATGTTGACTAGGATTGTCTCAATCTCCTGACCTCACAATCCGCCTGCCTCGGCCTCCCAAAGTGTGTTTCTACTTCTTTTCAGTTAGAATTCGTATACTGCAAAATGCACAATTTTTAGGGTAGCGTTTGATGGGTTTTTGTAAATACACTGACTAAGAAAAAGTATATAGAACATTTTTCACACTCCCCCTTTCCTCTTGCCATTTCACCTTCACCCCAAGAGGCAACCACTGCTTTGATTTATTTCACCATAGATTAGTTCAGTCTGTTCTAGAACCTCATATAAACTGAATCATATGATATAGACTTTCTCGGTGAAAAGTTTCTTTCACTAGGTGTAACAATTTTATCACTAGCACGTTTTTATTGAAACTATTCACTTTTCGTTGCTGAATATACTACTGTGTGTTCATGTTATGAATATACCATGGTTTGTTTCTCAGTTGCCCTCTTGATGGTCACATAGGGTGTTTCCAGATTGGGGCTACTATGAATAAAGCTGCTAGGAAAATTCTTGGGAGAGTCTTTCTACAGACATATGATTTCATTTCATGGGCATATGTTTGTTTTAGAAGAAAATGCCCAATATTTTCCGAAGCGGTTGTAGCATTCTAAAATGTCACCAAAAATGTAAGAGAGCTCTGACTGATTTACATCCTTGCCAACATTTGGTGTTGTCAGGGGTTTTAGTTACAGCGATTTTGTTATTTGGGGGTGGATAATACCTTATCGTGGTTTGAGTTTTCACTCCCTGATGGCTACTAATGTTAAACACTTTCATATGAACTTACTGACCACTTGTATATCTTTTTAAAAATATTTGGCTGGTTTTTAATTAGATTGTTTGTCTTTTCATCACTGAGCCTTAAGAGTTCTCTAGATACACTTGATAGAAGTCTTTGTCAGACACATATTTTGTAGATATTCCCTTGCAATCTGTGGTTTACTCATTCATTCTATTAATGCTATCTTTTAACGAGAAGGCATACATTTAATTAAGACAAATTAATTATGTCTTATTATTTTATGGTATTGCTTTCTGTGTATTAAGAAAACTTTTCATGCCCTCCAGTCATGAAGATGTTCTTTTGTCTGTTTTCTTCTGGAAGCTTTACAGATTAAATCTTTGTGTATATTGTGAGGTTGGGCTGAGATTTAATTTTTCCTAAATGCATCTTGTTGTTCCAGCACCATTTGTTTCTTTCTTTCACACTGTATTGCTTTGGTGCTATTCTTCAAACATTAATGGACTACGATCAGCTGGATACATTAAATATGGAAAGAAAAAAGGAAAAATACAGACAAATATTGTAAATAAAAAATTAATAGACTATTAAAACATAAGGTACTCTATTTTATTTCAGTAATCTTTCTTCCTCCCT
>NW_012115244.1:2881358-2898024 GCF_000951035.1 Colobus angolensis palliatus | reverse complement strand
AGTAGCGGGACTGCAGGCGCACACCATCATGCCCAGCTAATTTATGTATTTTTAGTAGAGATGGGGTTTCACCATGTTGGCCAGGATGGTCTCAATCTCTTGACCTCGTGATCCATCCATCTCGGCCCCACAAAGTGCTGGGATTACAGGGGTAAGCCACCTGGCCTGGCCCTCAATCTTTCTATTTTTATATCAGTATCTTAATTACTATAGCTTTATAGCAAGTTTTGAAGTAAGATGTTTTATTAATTTTGCTCTTCTTTTTAAAAAATTTATTTTAATATTAGAGATATTTCCATTTTTTTATTATACTTTAAGTTCTAGGGTACATGTGCACAATGTGCAGGTTTGTTACATATGTATACATGTGCCATGTTGGTGTGCTGCAACCATTAACTCGTCATTTACATTAGGTATATCTCCTAATGCTATCTCTCCCCCCTCTCCCCTCCCCACAATAGGCCCTGGTGTGTGATGTTCCCCTTCCTGTGTCCAAGTGATCTCATTGTTCAATTCCCAACTATGAGTGAGAACATGCGGTGTTTGGTTTTCTGTCCTTGTGATAGTTTGCTTAGAATGATGTTTTCCAGTTTCATCCATGTTGCTACAAAGGACACAAACTCATCCTTTTTTATGGCTGCATGGTATTCCATGGTGTATATGTGCCACATTTTTTAAATCCAGTCTATCACTGATGGACATTTGGGTTGGTTCCAAGTCTTTGCTATTGTGAATTAGTGCCACAATAAACATACGTGTGCATGTGTCTTTACAGCAGCGTGATTTATAATCCTTTGGGTATATACCCAGTAATGGGATTTCTGGGTCAAATGGTATTTCTCGTTTTAGAGCCTTAAGGAATTGCCACACTGTCTTCCACAGTGGTTGAACTAGTTTACAATCCCACCAACAGCGTAAAAGTGTTTCTCCACATCCTATTTCTCCACATCCTCTCCAGCACCTGTTGTTTCCTGACTTTTTAATGATCGCCATTCTAACTGGTGTGAGACAGTGGTTTTGATTTGCATTTCTCTGATGGCCAGTGATGATGAGCAGTTTTTCATGTGTCTGTTGGCTTCCATTTCTTATAAAGTTCCAAATCAAATTATCAAATTCTACAAAAATGCCTTCTGGAAACGTTTTGAAGATTGTATGGAATCCAAAATTCAATTTGGGGAGGAGCGATAGCTAAACCAATAGAGTGAATCTTCACTGCATGGATAAGGGGGCTCTCCCTTTTATTACCGATTTTGGTCTATTAAGGTTTCTTCTTTCATCTTGAGTCAATTATGATAAATCTTATTTCAATAAATTTACCTAACTTGTCAAGTATACTGACATAAAGGCCACCACAACATCCCCTTATTTCCTTTTAATGTCCATAGGATCTGCAGTGACACCCCCTATTTCATTGGTGTTATCTATAATTTTTACTCTCCTTCTTTATTAATGAATCATATTAAAAGTTTATTGAGTTTTTCTGATCTTCAAAAACCTACATTTTGGGCTCATTGATTTCTCTATTGTCTTTCTTTTCTCTATATTCTAGATTCTAGTTCTTATCGTTACTATTTGCTTATTCTTATTTATTTTGAGTCACTGTTTTTTCTGCTTCTAACTTCTAAAAATCCAATTTTGTGTTCTTGAATTTATACCATTATTATTTTCACATATGAGCTTTTATTGTCATGTGTTTCTCTGAAAGCCTGTTTCAACTACATCTTGCAGAGTTTGAATTAACCACCTGAAGATTTTTAATGTGTTTTCATTAACATTCTGGTCAAAATATTTTCTCCTGTAATTTCTTTTTTGATTTATAATTATTAAGGAACATACGATTTAATTTCTATATTTTGGGGGTTTTCCGGATACTGTATTTTGGTTGGTTTTTGACTCAGTTTTATCTAGTCAAAGAGCATAGTCAATATTCTTATAATCGTTTTAACTTGACTGATATTCATTTTATGGCACAGCATATGATTTATCTTGGCGATGACAACATGCTTGTACTTGAAAGGAATATGGATTTTGAAGTCATGTGAGGAGTTCTCTGAAAGTATCAGTTTAGGTGATAATAGCATTGTTCAGTTCTTCCCTGCCAGTATTGATTTTTTGCAGTTGCTGTACAGATTATTGTATATTCTATTCATGTTTAAGTATATTTAGCATCAAAATCGTGCCACCTTATATGTATTATCATGTAAAAGCCTTGCAAGCTTGCAGCTCTGTTTACCTTCACCTGGTATTTTATGCTAGAGTTAATATTATATATATCATGTCTACATTACCATATATGTCACTATGTAATACTCTATGCTTGGTTATAGACAATTGTATTTCAAATAAATATATAAACAAATTGTATTTCAAATGCTTAAAAATGTATTTCAAAGACATAAGAAGAAAATAGGGCCTTTTCTATTTATCTACATATGTTCTCTTGAGTCTTTCTTAAAGATTAGAGTTTCCATTCCATAGTACTCTGTTTTACCTAAAGAATTTAAGTAGGCCGGGCGCGGTGGCTCAAGCCTGTAATCCCAGCACTTTGGGAGGCTGAGACGGGTGGATCACGAGGTCAGGAGATCGAGACCATCCTGGCTAACACGGTGAAACCTCGTCTCTACTAAAAATACAAAAACTAGCCGGGTGAGGTGGCGGCACCTGTAGTCCCAGCTACTCGGGAGGCTGAGGCAGGAGAATGGCGTAAATCCGGGAAGCGGAGCTTGCAGTGAGCTGAGATCCGGCCACTGCACTCCAGCCCGGGTGACAGAGCGAGACTCCGCCTCAAAAAAAAAAAAAAAAAAAGAATTTAAGTAGTGTATACTTCTGAAAATTTACAAGTTGATGTATTTAATATTTCAGTAAAAACTTACATATGAGAATATTCACTTTTAGCAGAAATTTATCTGAGCTTACTGGGTATTTCACGACCTACAGATAAAATATTTTCTCAACTAAAAATATCAAGGTTTGAAGAGAAGGGTCATTTGGATTTGTCATCATTTGATTTATTGTGGTTTTCAAGTGCCTTCTTCATAAAATTTGACCTTGAAAAAAATTATAGCCACTATTTTGAAAATGTTAAAATTTAAACCATATTAACAATACATTTTCAGCAAAATACTAGTGACATATATTTTATATGGATCTGGCTAAGAAATAGATTAAAAAGTACATAGATTGTGCCAAATGTATTAAACTATTGTTTTATTTTAAAATTAGTGTAATAGGCCAGGCACAGTGACTCACACCTCTAGTCCCAGCACTTTGGGAAGCCGGGGCAGGTGGATCTCTTGAGCTCAGGAGTTCGAGACCAGTCTGGCCAACATAGCAAGACCCTATCTCTACTAAAAATACAAAAATTAGCTGGGCAATGGAGTGTGCACCTGTAGTCCCAGCTACTCAGGAGCCTGAGGCGGGATAATTGGTTGAACCCAGAAGGTGGAGACTGCAATGAGCCGAGATCACACCATTGCACTCTAGCCTGGGTGACAGAGTGATACTCTGTCTTAAAATAAATAAATAAATAAAATTAATATAATAGTAATAACTAAATATAAGACTTTTTAAAGTCACGCTTTAATGAACATGAGTAGATGCTATTTTTTGAAATGCATTTCATTCTTGCAAATTATTTTTGGATAGAATTATTTACTAGGCTTATCAATAGAATAAAACAAATTGATCTGTGTATGTACATGTTCATACGTATGTGTATATATAATTTTTAAAAAATTATCTGTAGTGCTTCTCTGCCATTTATTCTCAAATGTATCTTAGTGTCACTGATAAATTGTAGGGTCATCTTCCCTTTAGGGTTTTCAGCAACCATGGAAACTAAAATATTTTCGACAAGTGCTTCCGTAGACAAGAGCGCTCATCATTTCCCGGACTTGTGGCTAAGATCAAATGTAGATAAGAGCTGTCTATTCCACTAAATAGTGGCAATTCTATATGTGTGCAGGCTGTAGCTCTGGACCAGACAGCAGGGCGGGGCGTGGACGCTGCCTGATTCCTGGAGGAAGGCCGGTGATGTCTCCCACCTGCCAAGCACTAAGATTGGGCGGGGCACTCCGCGAGATTGTTACGCAAGGATAGACTCGGAGTCAGGCCTAAAGCTGCAGGGCAAACCTGCTAGAGAATGTTTTCCCTCCAATTCGACCTTCCTCTTGCCCAGCCTTGGAGAGGACACTCGGGCAGTTGCTGCCTTTGCCATTGTGATCTGCCTCTGGTGTGCTGGGAGGAAAGCAGCCATGAGTTCAAAAGGACTGATGGAAAATCTTCCTAGGGTTGGCGAAGAGCAGCTTTACCACAGAACAGATGGAGTCTTGGTTGTTGTGGACTGCCGGTATTTTTATTACTGGTGCTTCTTTTTTGGCAGAGGAGGAGATGGAAGGTGGAGAGATGAGGATAGAGCTGGAGGAGGCTTGCCCCTGCTCTGTGTCCTCTGCTAGTTCTCCCGCTGCTAAGCTCTTGTATCTCTTTTGGAATTTGGAATCTCTGTTAATGTTTGTTTATTTTTATTTTCATTTTTAAAAAACAATAGATTTTATTTTTGTGAGCCATTTTAGGTTTATAGACAAATGGAGCAGAAAATACAGAGAGTTCCTATACGTGTCCCACACACCATTTCTCTGTTGTTGACATTTTGCATTGGAGTGGTACATTGTTATAACTGATGAACCAATATTGATACGTTGGCCAAGATCTATCATTTCCACCAGGGTTTACGCTTGGTGTTCTGCATTGTGGAGGTCTGGGCAAATAGGACAGGAATCCCCCAGTACAGTATCCAGAGGAGCTCCCCTGCCCTACAGATCCTCTGTGCTCCACCTGTTCCTCTCTCCCTCCACCCGAACCTCTGGCAACCACTAGTCTTCTTACTGTCCTCATAATTTTGCCTTTTTCAGGATGTCATGTAGTTGGAAACATACAGTCTGTAACTTTTTCAGGTTGGCTTCTCTCACTAAGCCATTAGCACTTAACGTTTCTCCATGTCTTTCCCTGACTTGATACCTCATTGCTCCTTTTTCCCGAAGCTCTTGCAGCCGTCGCCTGTGTAAGGAAGCTGTCTATTGTGCCTGACACCACATCGTCCTTCTGACAGCTGTAGTTACCCACAGAATTCTCAGTTCTGCCTGCAACCCAAGGAGGCGAGCATCCCTGTCTTCATTTTACAGAGATGACAGGATAAGCCATGTGCCATAAGTCACACGGCTGTGACCCCTAAATCCAGGATTCCAGCCCTTGGCCTCTCTGGGCTACGGAAGCAGCAGCACCAGGAACCCTGTTATAAATGCAGAGTCTCAGACCCTTACCCACACCGACTGCCTGCCCATCTGCATTTTAACAAGAACCTGAATGGAGCTTTGTCGTCTCCACAGCAGAGCCAGCCTCTCCATGGGCACACAGAACTGCATGCTTCTGTGGACTTGGGGCAAATCTGCTTTATCACACTTTTTACAAAACAGTGAGGGTTTGCACGGTATTTTACAAGACTACAAGGTGAGAGCTTATCTTGGGATAGGAGGATCCGTGTCCATTCTGGGAAGCGCAAAGAAAATGGGTCTTAGACTTCAAGCTCTGAGCCTCGAATGCCAGACTTCTTCTTCTGCATTCCTCTCTCCACCACCAGCATTTCATCCCAGACTCTGCTCAACCCAACTCAGCAACAGAGAAAAGAGAAAGGGACTTGGCTTCAGCCAGAGTGAACTTACTTGGATGCTCCAGGGAAGCAGGAAGGAGCAGGGGTGGACACTATGGATGTGGGAGGTAGGATTTCTCAGTGTGATTGCCATCCTAGATACCTCCCAGGAGCCAGCCTGGAGAATGGGGGCGGGGGCAGTGTAGCCCAGGACACAGGTCCAGAGACGGGAAGTCACCAGCACAGCAGGATGGTCTGTACCGCAAGTCATGGAGGGGCCTGGGTGCCACCTTTGGAGAAGGAAAGAGGTAGCATCTGTAGGGAGTGTCCTTTAAGCTGAGTCTTGACAAATGAGAAGGCAGCTTCGGTTCTGCCTCACTCCAATGATAGAAATCCTTTTGTTTCAGATTAGAATATTGGGTACTTGAACTCTACTAACCTGCAATATGCAGTCTGTCAACAGTAAGAGCATCTGCCCTTGTAGCAGCCCTCATGCAGAACAAGATGTCTGACAGATGGCTAGCAGATATTACTCTTAATTATCATAACTGCCAACGAGGTTGGTATCATTGCTCCTGTTTTTGAATGGGAAATCAAAAGTCCAGAGACCGTAAGTGATGCTTCCCAGGTCACCCAGCCGCCAACGGGAATGTGTTTGAACTGCCAAGGGTATTTATGAATTTGAGTGTTGATGGAGGCTTCACAGTCGGTTGATACTTTTCCATGCAGCCCTCACTTATCACCACTGGCTGGTGTTTATCGGGGCTTGCATACATCCAACAGAAGAGATGGACTAAGTCAGCATGTGAGCTTTTAAAAAAATTAGCATTTAAATAAAGGAAACAGTCATAAAATGCTGTTCACCGGTAGTAACTCACTCAGCTCTGCTTCGGAAACATCACTTGGGCACTTATTATGAGCAAGGTGGTCTATGAGGGGTTAAGGTTGTCAGGTTGGGCAAGGTACCTTTATGACAGAAAACACATAGAAATTCAGATTGGGCATCTATGATGTGCCTCCTATAGATACAGAAGTGAATGCAGCTAGGACCAGTCAAAATTTTATATTTTCAGGGACAGGTAGTTTGCTCAACCTAGCTGTTTACTAGTCCTAATGTGTTAGGACTGAGTGACAGCTAGATTTCCTCCCTCTTATGGCCTCTTCCCATGGCAGAGAAATGCCATAAAGACCAAAAATCATCTCAGATTTGGAAGCTCTTTGAATTTATGAAGTGCTAAACAATGCAAGCCATGGTTATTTTGCTTGAGATATTTTCCTGTCTATAGTTCACAGCTGAATAATACTCACAGGGGCTTTTTCACCTTTGTGAGTATTATAGGCATAACTCTCAAAACTGCAAATACAAGACCTTTGAATGTCAATCAGTCCACCATGCAGCCTGTGGTGTTGATGGATTATTTCGTAGAAAGTTGACTGGGCTCACTTCCTGTTGTGAGGTGAGGCTTTAGGAAGCTGAATGATTCAGGGATGGTTGATCGGCTGAGACCATAAATTCTCAGACAAATTTCAACAGAAGCTGGAGGCACATTTGTAAATAGATGAGACTGGAAAGGAAACACAGATCCTGTCTTTGGTAGACAAATGTCTCTCTCCAAGCTAAGCATGCAAGTGCCTTACAGGGGCCTGACCTTAATTTATAGCCATGAGATAGAGCCCCAGACCTCAGAAGAGAAGGAGTTTGGGCCACTTCTCATCCAAGGCCATGTCTATCCCACATGCACAGCATCCCTAACACATAACCATTCAGCCTGTATCGGTTATCAACTGCCGCATAACAAATGCCCCCATTCCTCGTGTCTTAGAACAACACATGCACTTGCATGATTCTGAGCTTGGTGTCCTGGTCCCTGCTGGTCTCACACCAAGCTGGTGTCACCTGAGTGGTTGTCACCACTGAGTAGCCAGGCTGGTGGAGGAAGGGGCATCCCAAGCTACTGGGGTGGCTCTTTCTTGCTCCATACAGTCTCTCGTGCTCCAGGAGACTGACAACAAGCTTCGCAATATGATGGCAGATGTGTTCTGAGAGAGAAAGCACAAGTCATAAAACCCAAGGTCTACCCTAAGCAATCAAATGGACAAGTATGAAGAATCTCAAGACACCAAGACATGGAAATAGGCAGATGTAATGTTTATGGCCTGTGACCTTGTAATCACACTTTTTATCTTGAGATAATTATAGAATCACATTCACATGCCATTATAGGATATATAATACAGAGAAAATTCATGTACCCTTTACTCAGTTTCCCCTACAGGCAACACCTTGCAAAATCATAGCACATTACCATAACTAGGATATTGACATTGACAGAGTCAAGTCACGGAAGATTTCTATCATCCAGCGATCCTTTGAGTCTAGGAGCTGGAAACAAGCCAACAAGCTAGTGATTCCCACCAGCAACAGCATCCTCAAATGCCTTTTTGTAACCGCACCCATTCCTTCCTACACCCCATCCTCCTCAATGCCTGGCACCACTAATCTGTTCTCTATTTCTATAATGTGGTCATTTCAAGGCTATTATAATAATGAAATGATGGAGTATGTAACCTTCGAGGATTGGCTTTCTTTTATTTTTTCACTTGGCATAATGTTCTGGAAATTTAGGGAAGTTGTTTATTTCTTTTTACTACTGAGTAGTAGCCTATGCATGCGGATACTTTTTTTTTTTTAACGGTTTACTTGTTAAAAGCTATCTGGGTTGTTTTCAGTTTGGGGCTATTTTGAACAAAAAAACTCCTGTAAACATTTGTGTACAGGATTTTGTGTGAACATAAATCTTCATTTCTCTGGGATACTTACCCAGGAATACAGTGGCTGTGTTCCATGGTTAATTTTTAAGAAATTGCCAAAGTGTTTTCCAGAGTGGCTCTACCATTTAACATTCCCACCAGCAATGCCTGAATGATTCAGTTTCTACGTATCTTTGACAGCATTTGGTGTTGTCATTTTTTTTTTTTTTAATTTTAGCCATTTTGGTAAATGTGTAATGAAATCCAAATGTGGCTTAATATTTCTTCATGTCTTCTGAATTCTAGCTAGTTTTAAAATTTTATTTGATTTGATATTTTAGAGTCAGTGTCTCTGTCTGTCACTCAGGTCAGAGTGCAGTGGTACAATTATAGCTCACTGCAGCCTCAAACTCTTGGCCTCAAGTGATCGTCTCACATCAGCCTCTTGAGTAGTTAGGACTACAGGTGTCCTTTTGCCCTTGTGCACCACCATGCTTTGCTAACTTTTGATTTCTTTTGTAGAGATGAGGTCTCACTATGTTGCTCAGGCTTGTTTCCAACTCCTAGGCTCAAGTGATCCTCCCGCCTCGGCCTCCCAATGTGCTGGGATTACAGGTGTGAGCCACCTTGCCTGGCAATGAATTTTTTTTTTAATATGGTTGACTTTTGAGAGTTCTGTGCATTATTCTAGATACTAGAACATCTTCTTCAGCCTCTTAGCAGGGTCTTTCACAGGCTAAGTTTTTAATGTTGATAAAGTCAGTTATTAGCTTTTCCATTTATGTGTTATGTTTATGGTGTCAAGTCTATGAACTCTTTGCCTAACTGTAGGTCCTGAAGATTTTGTCCTATTTCTTTTCCCGAAACCGTATATTTATATGTTTTAAGGTATCTTCTTTCTACTCTCCTTTCAGAATTCTGATCACAAGAATGTTAGATTTTCTGTTACAGTCCCACTGGTCCCTGAAAGTCTATTCCTTTTTTTCATTCTATTTTATTTCTCTAGTTCAGATTGGATAATTTCTATTGGTCTATTTTCCACTTCACTGATTTTCTCCTTAATCCCCTCCATTCTGCTGTCAAGCCATCCACTGAGCTTTTCGTGTTGGTTATAGTATTTTTCAGTTCTCAAATTTTCATTTAGTTCTTTTTATATCCCCTATTTCTTTGCTGAGACTTTGTATTTCTTTGTTGAGGCATTTTGTGTCTTTGTTTAAATGTAATTGTAATTGCTCATTGAAACATTTTTACTGTGGCTGCTTTGAAATTGTTGTCAGATAGTTCTAGCATCTCTGTCTTCTAGGTGTTAGCAGCTATTGATTTTTTTTTTCATTTAGTTTGAGTTCATCTGTTGGTAGTAGAGTGGATGATTTTCCACTGAAACCTGGACATTTTTTGTATTATCTTCAGAGACTTTGAGTCTCATTTAAAACTTTGCTCTTATCTGTTTTTCTCTCATACTGCCCCAGCAGCAGAAGAGGGGCACTGCCTCACTCCTGCCAGGTGGGGAGGGAGTCTCCCAGGTCTCCACACAGCCCCTGCAACACCCAGGGCGGCGGTTTCTCATCACTGCCGGGGGTGAGAGGCCCAGCTCCTTGTGTGGTTCTTGCCTACGTCGTGGGGGTGGCCTCGTTCCTGCTGGACAATGGTGAAAATCCGACTCTTCCCTGGGCCTTCTCTGTTACCCTGATGGGCTGGGAGGGGTGCTCCATTCCTTCTCAGAGGGGGTGGAGTCTGGGGCATAGGATGCCAAAGGAAAGCCTAGGGACGTGCCACCCTGACCCTAGTTGGCCTGCCTTTACCAGAAGTTTCTCATGCCTGCTTTGTGTACAATACCCAGGGTTTTCATAATGTCTGGAGGGAGTAGGAAAAAATACATCTTTCCAAAGCAGATGTCATTCACTGTGGTAGCTTTTACAATAAGCTAAAGGTTTCTTGTCAGGATTGAAGACATGGTGGTGGTGGTGGTGGTGTGTGTGTGCGCGTGTGCGTGTGTGTGAGAGAGAGAGAGGGAGAAACAGTGACAGTAACTGACCAACACAACCACAACCACCAAACACACCACATACCACACAGCACACATGCCACCCACCACATATACAACACACTGCATACCACACATACACACCACACAGTACACATGTAACACACACCACACAGCACATACACACCACATAGCACATATCACATAACACTCACACCACACACACACACACACAGCATCTGAGAGGCAATGGCAAGCAGGCAGCACTGGAACCCCCCGGGGTCCATGAGTGCTGGGAAGGAACTGGAGTCTTGTGTCTGAACCAGGGTGTGGGCTTTGGATTTAGGATTTAAGCTGCATGACCTTGAGCCTTCCTCAGTCCTGCTCATGCACACACTCTCCTCTGAACAACGTGGAAAATGACACCAACTTGCTGCAGTTTCTGTCAGGGTTGGAAGGCGTGTTCACATTCCCTGCCATGGCATCCTCAGCAACAAGAAGCCGCCATGTTGGCCGGGCACAGTGGCTCACGCCTGTAATCCCAGCACCTTGGGAAGCTGTGTAGGAGGATCACTGGAGGTTAGGAGTCCGAGACCAGCCTGGCCAACGTGGCAAAATTCATCTCTACTAAAAAGACAAAAATTAGCCAGGTGTGGTGGCAGGCTCCTGTAATCCCAGCTACTTGAGAGGCTGAGGCAGGAGAATAGCTTGAACCTGGGAAGTGGATGTTGCAGTGAGCCGAGATCATACCATTGCACTCCAGTCTGGGAGACAGAGCAAAATACTGTCGAAGAAAGAAAGAAAGAAAGAAAGAAAGAAAGAAAGGAAAGAAAGAAAGAAGAAAGAACAAAAAAAGTAGTGTTGTGCTTTGATCACGTGTGGGTGGAATTGAGACCTGGCTGAGTGCTCACACCTGAGGGTAGATAAACGCTGTCATTTTTGAAAAGAGAAACCACTCTGGTGCTCCACTGGGCAGTGCTCTTGGGACTCTCACTGACAAATATCTGTTGGGTGTCATGTCTGTGTGCATAGCAGAGGCCCCTGGAGCATTCGGAGTGAAAATCCCCAGAGAACATTCCAGGGTGGCTAGGCTGGAAGCACAGACCACAAGAAAAAAAGGGGTGCACACTGACCCCCAGAAACATGGGAGAGCAGGTTAAAGAAATTACTCGTTTCTGTTCAACATCGTCATCAAATCCCATCTCTACTAAAAACACACAAAGCAAAGAGGGGACATCTGGAAAATGCTCACATATTATTCAACCTCAGAAAAGAAGGAAATTCTACCGTTTGTCTTAATGTGGGTGAATCTGGAGGACATTGCTAAGTGAAATGAGCCAGGCACAGAAAGGTATTAATAACAACCATACAATCACATTCGTATGTGGAATCCAAGAGAGTCAAACTCAAAAGCAGAGAGTAGATTGGTGGTTCCCAGAAGCTGGGGTGGGACAGGGAAGGGCAGATGCAGGTCGAAAGAATCAGCCAGATGAGAGGAATAGGTTCTGGAGACCCATCGCCCAGCACTGTGACTACACTTCATCGTTATGTATTGTATATTCCAAAATTGCTAAAAGAGTGGATTTTAAATGTTCTCACCACAAAGAAATGGAAGATATGTGAGGTGGTGGCTATCTGAATTTAGCCTGACTTGATCATTCCATAATGTATACATATATAGAAACATTACATTGTACCTCATGCCTATATACAATTGTTTGTCAAATGTAAAATAAAACATGGCTGCACAGGCCATATCAGAAGCTGCATGGCTGGACCTGGGTTACCAATGCTCTAGCCCAACACTGGACAAGGGTGTGTTCCGGAAGGGTGGTTAGTGCAGCAGCGGATGCTGTGGCTCAGTGGGGAAAGCGCTGACCCAGGCAGCCTGGGCCCTTTCCTTACCCTCCTTGCCCCGTGGTGGTTGTTCTCACCTGTGAATGGGATGCCGTTTGCACCTGCCTCCCAGGGAGGTGGAGAGGATGAAGCCAAGGGGCCCATGTAACATCCTTAGAATGGGTCCTGTTCCATGGCAGGGGCCCCAGAGCATCAACGTTGAAAGCAGATCCCTGCACTTGGACCCCCAGTTGGCCTCAGCATGACTGGAGAGAAATAGGAAGCAAGACTGCATGGAGGGAAGCCTGCTGTGTTAAGCTGGGTTTTGTGTTGCTATAAAGGAATAGCTGGCAGGGCGAGTGGCTCATGCCTGTAATCCCAGCACTTTAGGAGGCCGAGGTGGGCAGATCACCTGATGTCAGCCTGGCTAATATGGCGAAACCCCGTCTCTACTAAAAACACACAAAAAATTAGCTGGGTGTGGTGACATGCACTTGGAATCCCAGCTACTCAGGAGGCCTTCAAGGTAGGACAATCGCTTGAGCCTGGGAGCCGGAAGTTGCAGTGAGCCAAGATTGCATCACTGCACTCCAGCCTGGGCAACAGAGCGAGACTTTTCTCAAAAGCTAAAAAAGGAATAACGGAGGCTGGGTAATTTATAAAGAAAAGAGGTTTATTTGTCTCATGGTTCTGCAGGTTGTACAGGAAACATAGCGCCTGCACCCACCTGCTTCTGGTGAAGCCTCAGGAAGCTTCCAATCATGATGGGAGAGGACAGAGAGCAGGTGTATCACATGGTGACACAGGAAGAAAGGCAGTGGCCAGAGGAGGTGCCACACCCTTTTAAACATCCAGATCTCACAGCAACTCAGCACGAACTCACTCAGTACCTCAAGGATGGCACCAAGCCATTCATGAGGGATCCCCCACGACCCAGATAGTTCCCAAAAGGCCCCACCTCCAACACTGGAAGTCACATTTCAACATGAGATTTGGAGGGGATGAGCATCCAAGCCCTATCACCTGCCATGTTTCCGGGCCGGGGTGAGATGCGGCTGTCTGTGGGTTCAGTAGACTCTGGGGTTGTTGGGGTGGATGGACGTCCCCTGGGAGGAGGGGTCATTGGCTGCACCCCGGCCAGGCCAGCCCAGGTTAAGTGACAGACACTAGCTGACTCTGCATTCAGAGGGGAGCCACTAGGCTAGTGAGAGGTGAGGAAACCAAGTCAGGCGTGTGAGGGTTGGGGGAGCTGGAGAGAAAAGTCTCGGGGCAGAACCACTAGGTTCAAAGAACAAGGATGCTCTGGTCCAAAGCCAGGGCCTCAGATCAAACATCGGGGGCAGCCACTCAAGCTAGAGGAGAGCTTGGGTCCACACTGCCCTGCTGTAGAGAGAGTTGCCCCAAAGCTTCATGTTCATGCTGCTGGGCCTGGCGCAGTGGCCAAGAGTGCGGCATCTGGAACCCGACCCCTGAGATGTAATCCCACTCCACCATCCAGCACCAAGCAGACCTTGGGTAGTTTAGCCAAAGCCTCTGACTCTCGGTTTCTCATCTCGAAATAAGATTGTTGGGAAGATTTCATGAGGTCACCCATGCAAGACAGTGGTCATAGTGCCCAGTCCGTTTTAAGCTGGTGATTTTGCATTCAGGTGGAGACTGCCGGTGGTTCCTGTGACAGTGTGGGAGAATCAGGCTCCAAGCCCTTCCAGCTCTGATGTTCCAAGAAGCTACAGGCCCCGATGGCAGCTTCAAAGCATGTTCCCACATATCCTCTCCTAAAAATGTCAAAAAAAAAAAAAAGAGACAGTCTGCAGGGTTTCCAGGGGAAATGGACGTGGACTCTGCAGTCTTGCCTGGTGATGAGGCACTGTAGATTTAGCCCAAAAGGCCCTGTGCCTCGCAGCCTCTGGATGCACAGTGGTTTCTGGAAGGACTCCCCGTCTTGCCCTCCTTCCACCGCATCTGAGTCAGGTGGGGCTGTTGCCTACTTACAGGACGGCATCTGGCTCCTGCCTGGGCTCTCATCACTTGTTTCTTCAAAGGCTTCCAGAAAGATCTTTCCACATCTCAACTCTGATCAAGTCACTCCCTGCTCAGCAGCCCTTGCTGGGCCTCTCCCATCTGGGATTCAAGGCCCTTCTGTCTGCTCCCACCTTTTCAGCTTAGCCTGGGAGTGCCTTCCTCGTGCTCCAGACAGCATGTTCACTCTCTCCCAATTCTGAAAGTTCAGACACACCCAGAGCTTTCTGGACCTCCAACTTCCACTTACAGAGTTGCCTCCACTCTTGAAGGCCCAGCATCAGCATTAACTCCTTCAAAAACATCTTGGAATCTAAACCTCCCTTCCACAATTTACCTCTGAACCTCACTGATCCATACTTTTTTATTTTATTTATTTATTTATTTATTTTGAGATGCAGTTTTGCTCTTGTTGCCCAGGCTGGAGTGCAATGGCACGATCTCGGCGCACTGAAACCTCTGCTTCCCGGGTTCAAGCAATTCTCCAGCCTCCTGAGTAGCTGGAACTACAGGCGCCCACCACCACACCCAGCGAATTTTTTTTGTTGTTGTTTTTATTTTTAGTAGAGGCAGGGTTTCTCTATGCTGGCCAGGCTGGTCTCAAACTCCTGACCTCAGGTGATCCACCCGCCTCAGCCTCCTGAAGTGCTGGGATTACAGGCATGAGCCCCCGTGCCCAGCCTTCATTGATTCGTATTTGCAAACCTCAGAGCATTTGTTTCACTTGCCTGGTGTCAGCCTGCGTGTGCAAAGCCGTCCCCTGGGATACCCATCTGTCTTCTCTGCATCTCTTCTCGATCCTGAAATATGCCTCTTGCCTGCAAAGATTCAGTAGACATTTGCTGGATAGAATCAGGTCATTCCCTTTCCCTCTTATTAGATGATAGGAGCCCTGACTGTAGGAATTGTGTCTGCTGCTTCTCCTACTTCCCCCAGTGTGCTTCTGGGATGAAGACAGGTGACCAATAAAAACTAATAATACATAGTTACCATTATCAGGTACCCAAAGGCTTCACATATGCTAACCCTGGCTATTCAGCCAGCCAGTGGGGTAGGCTGGTTCCCATTTTATGGTTGTGGAGGGTGAGCAGCACCCATTCCTGCTGCTTTCCCCCTATCAAAGAGCCCATGAATGCGGGTTGATTCACCGAGGCAAATCCAGATACACTTGGCCTCACGTTCTGTGTTCTCTCCACTACTCGTCGTCGGCACTCACAAGGAAACCAGTCCCCAGCCACTGCCCAGGAGCGCTCTGCTGGGTGCTGAGTGGGGCTTTGCCAGCGAGATACACAGGACCCATGTCGGCTTGGTCCAAAGCTGCGCCCCCACGGTCTGGCCCAGGCTTGGCGCACAGTAGGTCGTTAATAAATATTTTAAAATGTGCAAATAGGCAGCAGAGAGCTCAAGCAGGGATGAGCAAGAACAGCGAGTTAGCATGAAGAATGAAATGAAAACCCCATGAGTCTGAACTGCAGATGTTTTCATATGAACGGCCCTCAATGGGAAGCACTGACTCATCACAGAAGTACAAAAAAAAAAAAAAAAAAAAATCTGGGCAATGCCGAGGCAGGAAAAACCATTTAGCGTGAAATAGGAAGGGAGGAGGAACTAGCAGCAGGCATGGCACAGAAATGAAGGAAGGGGTGAAATTACAGGAAACCCAAGTGTGTTACCCTGAAGGAGCGCATGGACAATTTCAGAAATGAGCGAGGCACCTCCATTCTGGATATTTATGGAAGAGGCAGGGACGTCTCTCCCAGGCAGAGCGTCGGGAACAAGGCTGAGGGACCATGCGGAGAAAGAAGATACCTGGCTCCACCCTTTGGCCTCTGTGACCCTCGATTTCCTGAGGGTGCCCAGAGCCAGCAACTGCTGTAGCCGCAAACCCTTACACTAATTCCACACGCCTGTACCTGTCACTCTTCGCCGTGCTCAGGGGTTCCTGAAGCTCTCTCTTGTCATTAAAGACAGCTTAGCGTCCAGTTGCTCGGAAATATACACAGGTCCTTCTGAGCAGAGCAGAGTGGAGCTGCCGGTCCCTGGCTGACTGGAGACAGCACTTCCGGTCTCACTCCGTATTTCTGCTTGTTTTATCTCCCTGCCTGCCTGCCCTTTCCTAGGGCAAGCTCCGCGTCCGGGAGTCTATGTCTTGATTAATGGCATTTTACCTGGACCTCTCTTCTGTGGTTGTTTTCTTGATACTAGAAGTGTGTGTGTGAGATTGTGTATAAGTGTGTGGCTGTGTGTATGTGAGTGTGGGCAAGTGTGCTTGTGTGCATGTGTGTGTGTTTGTGAGTGTATGTGTGAGAATAGGTGTGCGTGTGTGTGCATGTGAGAGTATGTAAATGTAAGTGCGTGTGAGAATGTATGTGTGAGTGCCTGTGACTGTGAGTGAAAATGTGTGATTATGTGTGTATATGTGTGTGTGTGTG
>NW_012115244.1:2880128-2880588 GCF_000951035.1 Colobus angolensis palliatus | reverse complement strand
GAGTGTGTGGGGGTGGCTGAGTGTGTGAGTGTGTGACAGTATGTGAGTGTATGTGTGAATGTGTGTGTGAATGTGAGAGTATGTGAGTGTATATGTGTGTGTGTATGTGTGTGAATGTGAGTGAAAAATGTGTGACTGTGTGTATATGTGTGTGTGTGAGTGTGTGGGGGTGGCTGAGTGTGTGTGTGAGTGTGTGACAGTATGTGAGTGTATGTGTGAACGTGTGTGTGTGAATGTGAGAGTTTGTGAGTGTGGATGTGTGTGAATGTGTGTGTGAATGTGAGTATGTGAGTGTATATGTGTGTGTGAATGTGAGAGTATGTGAGTGTATATGTGTGTGTATGTGTGTGAATGTGAGTGAAAAAATGTGTGAGCGTATGTATATGTGTGTGCGAGTGTGTGGGGGTGGCTGAGTGTGTGAGCGTGTGACAGTATGTGAGTGTATGTGTGAATGTGTGTG
>NW_012115244.1:2838627-2880078 GCF_000951035.1 Colobus angolensis palliatus | reverse complement strand
TGTGGGGGTGGCTGAGTGTGTGAGCGTGTGACAGTATGTGAGTGTATGTGTGAATGTGTGTGAATGTGTGTGTGAATGTGAGAGTATGTGAGTGTGTGTGTATGTGTGTGAATGTGAGTGAAAAATGTGTGAGCGTATGTATATGTGTGTGTGAGTGTGTGGGGGTGGCTGAGTGTGTGAGTGTGTGACAGTATGTGAGTATATGTGTGAATGTGTGTGTGAATGTAAGAGTATGTGAGTGTGTATGTGTGTGTATGTGTGTGAATGTGAGTGAAAAATGTGTGAGCATGTGGGGGTGGCTGAGTGTGTGTGTGAGTGTGTGACAGTATGTGAGTGTATGTGTGAATGTGTGTGTGTGAATGTGAGAGTTTGAGAGTGTGGATGTGTGTGAATGTGAGTGAAAAATGTGTGAGCGTATGTATATGTGTGTGTGAGTGTGTGGGGGTGGCTGAGTGTGTGAGCGTGTGACAGTATGTGAGTGTATGTGTGAATGTGTGTGAATGTGTGTGTGAATGTGAGAGTATGTGAGTGTATATGTGTGTGTGTATGTGTGTGAATGTGAGTGAAAAATGTGTGCGCATGTGTACGTGTGTGTGTGAGTGTGTGGGGGTGGCTGAGTGTGTGAGTGTGTGACAGTATGTGAATGTATGTGTGAATGTGTGTGTGAATGTCAAAGTATGTATTCGTGTCAATGTGTGTGAATGTAAGAGTATGTGAGTGTATGTGTGTGTGTGTGAATGTGAGTGTGTGCATACATGCACATGAGAACAGTCCAGGAAATTAATCCCTGGATGAGAGATTCTAGGGCATCACTTGCGGAAGGCATTCTGCTCAGAGAATGGCCTCCATTTTTCCGGGAAAGGACCTGTTCCGCTCTCAGAGGCACCAGTTACGGCTGTGGCTGCCCCGTCCTTCGGTGAATGTACTACGACACTTCTTGGCATGAGATGCAGACAGGCCCACACTTTGGGAAAGTGGCCAGAACCTCAGATGTATGTATTTCTTTCCTCGCTAATAAGAAACCAGACGTCTAACCATGATGTCATAAGAATGATTGTTTAGAGGCCTGGAATGAGACCATCTAATTACCAGTCCAACCTGACTCACGGGTCCTTTAAATCCAAAAGTGTTTCTTAAAATAAATGCCGAAAATGACTTCATTCAGGGAAAGGCAGGTTGTGGCCATTTAATTAAGGCTACAGATTAATGAATGAATAAAATATACTCTGGCTAAATTGTGGGATTATTTTCCAATTTTTCCCTGGAAAGTAGTATTCCACTGATCTAACCTGGGATGTGGGATTTTGTCTTAAGCAAAGGACGACTTTGCAAGTGCAGAAGGGCAAAAGGAAACCAAAGATCTCTCATTGACACCAGGGCAGGGAAAGGCAGCCACCCTCACTTGTCAGTTGAGGCCTGGGGTCCGAGTGCCTGCTCCGATGCCACAGGGAGGCGTTCCGTAAACTACACCTGTGCTGAGAGCCTAATCGACACCAAGCCTTAGATCAGATGCCTCCTTATTCCATTTCATTCATTTCTCACATCATATTTGGAATGGATAGTAACGTCCTACCTTTACTGCTACAGAAATTGAAGTGCAAAAGGACTCATCTAAGCTCACATAGTTCGTGTCAGAGCCAAAATCTGAACTCAGTCATCAGACTCCAAAAGATTCTTCCTCAAATAATGCAGCTCCTGCTCACAGATGCAAAACCTTTGCTAGAAAAAAAGTGGAGAGAAGGCGATGATGTTAAATCATGTATCAGACCAAGACACTCATGGAGGCCCAGTTTGTGAGAATATCTAAATGGTGCAGGGAACACACAGAAGAATAAGACTCAGCTCTGCCCTCACGTAAGCACCATCTAATGGGGAACTCAACGGAGACCAATGCATCCATACGACTTTAAAGGGATCATGAAAAATTAATAGAATTATGTGTCCTGCAAACAGCAAGGACAGGAACATTCATATCTGACAGTTGCAGGGAAGTTTTTCCAAAGGATAAGTTGCTCTTGCTGGCTGGGTTATGAAGGAGAATTGAAATTTGACAGATGGAGGTTTGGAAAACCCTGTAGAGAGAGACAGAGAGAGAAGCGGGCGGTGTGAGCAGTGTGGGCGGGCGGTGAGAGAGGAGGGCAGATTTGGGCCTGTGTAAAAGCCACATTTATGAGCGACTCAAGCCCACCCCATCCCAGGTGACCTCCAGGGAGTAAAAGTGGGAGGCAGGTCACGCGTGCCAGGATGCTCGGTGACAGATCCAGAGATCTGCAAGCAGGCCGCTCCTTCCCCTGACAGTGAATCCTGAGCACCTGTGAGGAGCGAGTGCTGGGCCTGACGCGAGGCTCCTTTTCTAGAGAGTCACCTCAAGCGAGGATAGCACAGGGAACGCTGGACACAGGAAGACACCCAGAGGGCCCAGGAAGGCACCTGAGCTGGGAGCTCAAGGCAGGAGAGGAAATAGGCAGTGAGGGAGAAGGGTGTCTTTATGGGACAAAGGAGTCACACCTACAGAGGCACCTGAGGGAGAAAGGACCACGAGCGGCCAAGGGCAGGCGGCACGCAGAGCTCCGGCAGGAGACGGAGGAGAGGGTGGCGAAGCTGCAGTTCCTGCAGTGTGGCCCGGGCTGGGCACTGGGAGGTGTCTGACACCATGGGAGCTGCCGAGAGGGCAGCTGCGTTGTCAGATGTTTGTCCCAGAAAGGACAGCCATACAAGGGTTGGAGGGAGGTGGGGAGATCCGCTTCAGGTTGCGATGTTGGCTTAGGCTGGAGGGGAAAGAGCCTGGAGCTGGGGCAGACCTGGGGTTGTCCAGGAGACAACACTGAATTAGTGTCTGGGGTCAGATCCACAGATGGCAGGATCAACGGCTGTGGCTGGCTGGGTGAGGAAGAGAGGGGTGGGAGTGGTGCATGAGCTCTCCGAGGGCCCCTCCATGGCAGCTCCACTCCCAAGTATGGGGCTGGCAGGAGTGTCAGGATGAAGGGAGGATGGTGAGTTGGTTAGTTAAGTTTGAACTGGTTGAGTTGAGATGTCTGCCTAGAGCCAGGTTCCAACATCACGAGGCAGTTGGCAGATGGCCTGTGAGGTGAGGGGATCCAAGGCTTGGAAACAAAGATATGGGAGCAGTTGCAGCCTGGCTGAGAAATTCACCCCAAAACAACATGTCCCATCCGCCCCAGTCCACCCCAAAACAAGAAGAAAGATGTAGTTAAAGAGATAGAAAAGATCCATGTCACTATCAGATAAGCAACAAATGAAAATTACATGAGCAGACAGACGCTTAAGGATTTCTTGGAAAAATAAAACTGATGGAGTAGGATTCACAGAGAAACTTAATCAGAGAAAAGTAGAACCCCCAAAATAGGTTTTTAAAAAAGGCTATTTTATTTCCCCTAAAGAAAGTTACAGAGAAACTACAAGGGGAGAGACAACCAAGAAAGGATCGAGGGGGAAGGAGTGGGAAAGGGCTTGGTGGAAGGGGAGAGCACTGTGCAAATGTCAAGGTGTAAAAGAATATCTGGACTTAGGATTCCCTCCTCCCAGCCTGGTCCCATTGCTTCTGCAAAGCTGCAGAGACAGTTGCAGCCAGGTAGAAGCCCCAGGAAGTTCTTTCCAAACAAAGTAAACTTCCCACCTGGAGAGAACCTTCAGGGTAAAGAGAAGGTTGCGGAGGAGGGTGGGAAGCAGGCCAAGTCCAGGCCAGCTCCTGCCCAGCAAGAGCACCAGCAGGGAGCCCACCCAAAAGACAGACAGCTGCTGACCGGATGAGGCACAGGCTAAATCCACCAGGATGGACGCTTCTCCGAGTCTCAGGTACAGGAAAGTCCCAAGGTGGGCTCTGTGGCCAGAGGAGCAGGGCAGGGTCCTCATGAACCAGCACCCCCACCCTGGCTTCTACACCTGGCTACTCAGAGTGTGGGCTGTGGACCAGCAGCCTGACCTCCCCCGGGAGTGTGTTAGTTCTGCATGACCTAAGCCCAGCACCCACGTTTCAGCAATATCCCCTATCCTCTCCGAGCCCTGTGCACAGTGAGGATTGGGAGGCATAGCTGATGTGGAGAAGGACCATGGCCCCGGGTGGAGTCAGTTGGAGCAACTCACACTCCCTTAGGAGAAGCAGCTTTATAGAAGGTCTGGTGGAAAAGGATATGAACAAACGTTTGTCAACAGAAGACATTTATGCAGCCAACAAACATATGAAAGAAAGCTCATCATCACCAGTCATTAGAGAAATGCAAATCAAAACCACAATGAGGTACCATCTCACACCAGTTATAATGGCGATGATTAAAAAATCAGGAAGCAACAGATGCTGGAGAGGATGTGAAGAAATAGGAATGATTTTACACTGTTGGTGGAAGTGTAAGTTAGTTCAACCATTGTGGAAGACAATGTTGTGATTCCTCAAGGATCTAGAACTAGAAATACCGTTTGACCCAGAAATCCCATTACTGAGTATATGCCCAAAGGATTATAAATCATTCTACTATAAAGACACATGCACACATATGTTTACTGCAGTACTATTCACAATAGCAAAGACTTGGAACCAACCCAAATGTCCATCAATGATAGACTGGATAAAGAAAATGTGGCACATATACACCGTGGAATACTATGCAGCCATAAAAATGGATGAGTTCTTATCCTTTGTAGGGACATGGGTGAAACTGGAAACCATCATTCTCAACAAACTAACACAGGAACAGAAAACCAAACCCTGCTTGTTCTCTCTCATAAGTGGGAGCTGAACAATGAGAACAAATGGACACAGGGAGGGAACATCACACACTGGGGCCTGTCAGGGACTGGAGGACCAGGGGAGGGATAGCATTTGGAGAAACACCTAATGTACATCACAGGCTGGTGAGTGCAGCAAACCACCATGGCACGTATATACCTATGTAACAAACCTGCATGTTCTGCATATGTACCCCAGAACTTAAAGTATAATAATTTTTAAAAAATTGTATTATTTGCTTAAATGGTATGTAATTTTATATTGAGATACACAAAAAGACATAAATACAAAATATAGAATATTTGAGTCACACAATAAATTTGACATTTTTTTTAAAAAAAAGGAGAAGAAAGTCTGGGGGTCACAGGGCCAGAGCTAAAACCCCAGTTCTCCTCTCACAGGTCATGTGAATACAGGAAAACCTCATAACCCTTCAAAAGGCTGGAGAAGTTGAGATGATGATGCTACTTTCCTCAGAGGTTGATTGGAGAATTGAGTGAGGCAGCAGCCTGGTAGCCAGGCTAGCTAGGGCTACATGTGCTTTATCAATGGTCACCGGCCATAGACAGCACCCACCTGCCCCATCACTGCATGCCCAAGCCTTCCTGGAAACACAAATCCACTGGCTCCAGGCACCGGCTTTGGAATAAGCCCTCACATGTAAACGGCACTGCCAGATCTCTCTGTGTTCATTCTCACACTCCCTGCAGACTCCCTCAACACCCCCATGGTTTCTCAGGAAGGAGATGAGATTGTTTATAAGAACATGCACATGCACATTTTCAATCAGCTTGGATTCTTAGCATGTGGGTTTGCATGTTTTACAGAAGTCTGCCTCTGAACTTGGAGGAGCACCTGCGCAGCTCACAATGGCCTGTGCAGGGGCTGGGGTGACCCTGTGCTTACTTAGAACATCAAGACATGAGGGTCTTTTGAGGTAGCCACCCCGGGAGTCAATTGCACTGACTGTAACACTCTACAGACTCCTTAGAAACAGGAAAGCAGGGAAAGCTCCAGGATCATGACATGAGGCTCGTGGAAGCTTGATACCCAAACTGGTTTCTCAGAAGCATCTTGAAAGCAATGGCTTAGTCTGGTTCCTCATAGTGTCCTGATGCCTAAGGAATGGTTTATAGGTGGAAAATGCTCAGTAAATGCTTGCTAAATGAAAGTATGAAAGAGAAGAAAAAGCTATCCACTATTTGTAAAGCCACACACACGCACACACACAGCGATTTCCCGGGTGGAGGAGCCCCTTCCCGTGGCTCTGTAGGAGTTATTTGTTCAGATTCTTAGAATGTGGAATTATCATCATCCTTTGGCTGAAAGCATAGACAGATTCCTCCCCACAACAGCCGTAATAACAATCAAGTGGACCAACCTGAAGTGACCTACCCAGCCCACATTGGCAAGTCTGGGAGGGCTGTGGACAAGCACACACGTTGTCTTCCTACATTCTGTAGACAGAGGCAGTATTAGGCAAGGTTGTCTAACACTTATGCTTCAGTGATTGTCATAGTTCAGATTTTCCCCCACTGTTTAACACACACGTGAAGATACAGTGAGAAGAAACCCTTTCATTTTAAAATGATATAACCTGGACACCCGCCGTGTTACTGTATCCTGTGCTGAAATACAGCGAATCTTGGTTGGGAACTTTCTATTTTTCCAAGACAGGGGAATAGCCAATTTACTCATTCTGCACGAAGTTTTATGAACTACAAAGGAGGAAAGAATAAAACATCTATGTGTCTCTAACATCCCAGAAAGCCAGAGCTGGGAGGGACATTAATGATTACAGAGTCCAAAAATGTTTAATGTGCTCAAGAGACTGCCATAGAAAGGTGATAAATTAAGCTTGAGACAATGAAAAATATTAGCTTGTAAGAAAGTAGACATTTTGTCATCCTACATTCTGTAGACAGAGGCAGCATTAGGCACCGGTGTGTCCGGGCAGGTGTGGGAGGAAGCGAGTGGGTGGTGAGAATTCTGTCCATAACTTTTCTTTTTCTCCCATTGGGGAAATGCCATTGCCAGGTTGTGAAAGGCAGAAGCTCCCCCAGACTGGCATAGCAAGGGTGTCCCTCAGAAGCCAGACTGAGCATTGTTGACCTGGCTCAAAGCCCTCACCACAGAGTAGGAAACAGCTGGAGAGAGGGGGATCCCCTGTGCAAATGCCCAAAGATGGGGTTCAGGAAGCAGAATTCCCTTTTCCTTCTTGCCCCAGTCAGTGTCACTTCAGTTCTTTCTTCCTGAGCCCCAGTTGTGTTTAAGGCCATCTCCCGGGACCCACAGGGTATATGGAAATCAGAGAAACTGCTGCGTTCCAGGTGGGCACACTTTCCATTTTGCTGACTGATGTGTGTGGCTCCCCGAAAATGAGTACACTAATTCGATCCCACTGGTAGTATTCGAGAGTCCATTTTCACACACCTTTTCCAATAATGGAGACAGTTTGAATTTCTCATTTTGATGGGTGAAAATGTGTACACATTTGAGGTCTTAAATTTGCACATTCTTGATGATGAGGAAGGATGAGATTGTTTATAAGTAATGCACACACACACATGCACACACACATGCACACACAGAAATGCACATACACATGCAGACACACTCGTGCACACACATGCACACACATGCACATGCACACACACAATGCACACACATGCACACACATACACATACACACAATGCACACACATGCACACAATACACACAATACACACACGTACACACATATACACACAATGCACACACATGCACAAACATACACACAATGCACACACATGCACACACGTGCACACACATACACACAATACGCACACATGCACACACACATGCACGCACATGCACACACACGTGCACATTTTCAATCAGTCTGGATTCTTAGCATGTATGTTTGCATGCCTTTTCTAAAACTCTGCCTCTGAACTTGGAGGAGCACCTGCGCAGCTCACAATGGCCTGTGCAGGGGCTGGGGTGACCCTGTGCTTACTTAGAACATCAAGACATGAGGGTCTTTTGAAGCAGCCACCCCTGGGAGTCAATCATACCGACTGTAACACTCGACAGACTCCTTAGAAACAGGAAAGCAGGGAAAGCTCCAGGATCGTGCCATGAGGCCTGTGTAAGCTTTATATCCAAACCGGAAAAGGCCAAAACTCAACAAATAAATGAAGAGAAAGAAATCAAATAAATTGCTTTGGGAAGTATGGCCACAGATTCAGTGTTTTTTCTATCAAACTACCAATAACATTATTCACAGAATTCAAAAAACGATTTAAAAATTCATATGGAACCAAAAAAAGAGCCCAAGTGGCCAAGGCAATCCTAAGCAAAAAGAACAAAGCTGGAGGCATCACATTACCCAACTTCCAAGTCTACCACAAGTCCACAGTAACCAAAACAGCATGGTACTGGTACAAAAACAGACACAAAGACCAATGGAACAGAGTGCAGGGCCCTCTAATAAAGCCACACACCTATGACCATCTGATCTTTGACAAAGCGGACAAAAACAAGGAATGGAGGAAGAACTCCCTATTCAATAAATGGGGTGGGATAACTGGCTGGCCATAAGTGGAAGACTGAAACTGGATCCCTTCCCTAAACTACGTACAAATATCAACTCAAGGTAGATTAAAGATTTAAATGTAAACTTAACACAAAACTGTAAAAACCGTGAAGGATAGACTAGGAAATACCCTTCCAGACATAGGACCTAGCAACAATTTCATCATAAAGACGTCAAAAGCAATTGCAACCAAAAACAAAAACTGACAAATGGGACTTAATTCAACTAAAGGGCTTCTGCACAGCAAAAGACACTATCAACCCAGTAAACAGACAACCTACAGAACGGGGAGAAAATATTTGCAAACTGTGTGCCTATATCCAGAATCTATAAGAAACTAACAAATAAATAAGCAAAAAAATCAAACAACCCCATTAAAAAGTGGGCCAAAAACATGAACACTTTTCAAAAGAAGACATACACATGTGGCTAACAACCATGAAAAGATGCTCAACATCACTGACCATTAGAGAAATGAAAATCAAAACCACGATGAGATACCATTGCACACGAGTCGGATTGGCTATTATTAAAAAGTCAAAAAATAACAGATGCTGGTGAGGTTCCAGAGAAAACGAGATTATTATACCTGTTGGTGGGAATGTAAATAAATTCAGCTATTGTGATAAGCAGTGTGATGATTCCTCAAAGAACTTATAACTATCATTCCACACAGCAATCCCATTATTGGGTTTATACCCAAAGGAATATAAATCATTCTATTATAAAGACACATACACGTGTATGTTCATTGCAGCACTATTCACAATAGCAAAGACATGGAGTCAACCCAAATGTTATCAATGGTAGAGTGGGTAAAGAAAATACGGGACCAGGCGCAGTGGCTCACGCCTGTAATCCCAACACTTTGGGAGGCCGAGCCAGGTGGATCACCTGAGGTTATGAGTTCGAGACGAGCCTGGCCAAAATGGTGAAACCCCGTCTCTATTAAACATACAAAAATTAGCCAGCTGTGGTGATGCACGTCTGTAATCCCAGCTACTCAGGAGGCTGAGGCAGGAGAATTGCTTGAACCCAGGGGGCAGAGGTTTCAGTGAGCCGAGATCATGCCACTGCACTCCAGCCTGGGTGAATGAGTGAGACTCTGTCTCAAAGAAGGAAGGAAGGAAGGAAGGAAGGAAAAGGGAAGGGAAGGGAAGGAGAGGAGAGGAGAAGAGAAGAGAAGAGACGAGAGAAGAGAAGAAAAGAAAGGAAAAGAAAAGAAAAGAAAAGAAGGTACCTATACACCATGGAGTACTATGCAGCCATAAAAAAAGAATGAGAGGGTAGGCCGGGCATGATGGCTCAAGCCTGTAATCCCAGCACTTTGGGGGGCCGAGACGGGCGGATCACGAGGTCAGGAGATCGAGACCATCTTGGCTAACCCGGTGAAACCCCATCTCTACTAAAAAATACAAAAAACTAGCCAGGCGAGGTGGCGGGCACCTGCAGTCCCAGCTACTCAGGAGGCTGAGGCAGGAGAATGGCGTAAACCCGGGAGGCGGAGCTTGCAAGCTGAGATCCGGCCACTGCACTACAGCTTGGGCGACAGAGCAAGACTCCGTCTCAAAAAAAAAAAAAAAGAAAGAACAGAAAAACAAGAGCCCCGAGTTTCAAAATAGTCTGGGGTTGATGAAGAGCTACAAGCTGATTAGCACTAATAACAGATGGTGGCTCCAATGCATATATCAGTTGGAGTGAGTGCTTAACACAGTTAGTGTCCAATTGGTAAAGCTACCATAAAAGGTGGGTAGTATTATTACCCTCCTTTTGCAGGGGGTAAGATGGAGACATTGAGCGGTTAGGGTGGGTTGCCCAAGGTCAAAGCACCGATCTCTACCTCAGTTGCTCCTGCCCACCATGCTGTGAAATGGGAGCTGCACAAAGTCAGGGTCTGAAAAAGGTTGGCTGGATGGACGGTGAGGAAGAGGTCTCACTTCGCGGGGAAAAGAGAAAGCTTCGGCCATCATGGCAGACAGTACAAGCTGTCACCAGTGTCGACTGAGTTTGCTGAGGCTTGGAGATGCAGCTCAGGTGTGGCAAACATCGCTGGAGAAGACAAGAGCTGTCCACAGTGACCGGGAGGAAGAACCTGCTCCCCAGCTTCCAGGGACATGGCTAGGCTCTGCTGGAGTCTCCTTGACATTTGGAAATTTCTGGGCCCATTGTGCTGTCTTCTGGAATTTTTGGTGCCATCCAATAATTTAGAGAGCTACGAAGTCATCAAGCCTTACAGAATTTCTGAAGAAAAAGAGGGCGTTTGCAAAATGAGGGCATTACCCCCCTTGCCAAAGAGAAGAGCAAGGAACAAATAAGTTAATTAATTTTTCCTGAGGTCTCACCAAGAGTCAACTGCATAACTGGATAAGAAAATTTCACTCTAATGATTTTATGAAGGAGGTACTCTGTGTCCACCTTCGCATTTTCCAAATCACCATGGCACTCCCGCTGCAGCTCGGCCCAGGCCTGCATCCACTCCTCACACCAACTATTCCACATTCCCTCAAACATGTGATTTCATTTGATCCACAGAGGGCAGGAGCACACAGAGGGCTGGAGCAGACGGAGGGCTGGAGCAGACGGCCGACTGGAGCACATGGAGGGCAGGAGCACACGGAGGGGAGGAGCACATGGAGGGGAGGAGCACATGGAGGGCAGGAGCACGCGGAGGGGAGGAGCTCGTGGAGGGGGAGGAGCACACAGTTGGGGGAATATAGAGGGAAACTGGGGGAGGCAGAGGAGAGATGGGGTAGGAGCAGGCACTGGTTCTCTGTACTGCGTAGGAGTCTGGTCTCCACTGCCCGGTGGCTTCTGGCTGTGGGCTCCCAGGTGCTCAGGTGCTCAGGTGCCTATGTGGGCGCTGCTGTGCTCACCCCAGCAAGTCACTCGGGAACATGGCCGACTGCCTGCGGGGCCTGCTGCCCAGCTTCAGATGCCTGGGAGGCAGCCACTGAGCCATGAGAAGATGCTTCCTGGACCAGACGAGAAACGGCTGGAGGTAGGGGGGCAGTGGAGTTCTGAGATATATGGAAGATAGATTAGACCAGGATGCTCCTTGCTCCTTGGCACATGGATCTACTGGGGCTCGCAGAGGCAAGCACAGGTTTCACCCCCCGAGTGCTGCCAGAAACTGCACCCGCCTCCTCCTCTCGGCCTGGCCAACTCCAATTCAGCCAGGAGGTCTCCTGTTTCTCGTCACTGCGTCCTGAAGGCTTCCTGTCTGGTGAGGCCCCAGAAGGCTGGTGGAAGCCATTCTCTGTCTGAGACCATGGTGTACTCACTTCTGCACCGTGGCTGTCTGTGCTGTAATGTACCCATCTGGTTCTGCTCTCGTGGGTGCAGCGCAGCCTCTATCCTGCTCGCAAAGTACTCTGACGATGCCATCCACGTTTCTGGGGAGGTGCATCCCTCAGTGAGTGTCCCCTGAGTGTAGGGATGTTTGAATGGGTGAGCGAATGACTGCCTTGCCAGCCTGCAGCTCAGTACACTGGGTGCATAATAGGAGCCCTTTCCATAAGCATTTGAGAGACTCAGCTGTGACTCCATCCTTGGCTATGCTTCTTTAGCAAAGGGAGCCCTTCTGTGTCCGCCTCGGCAGTGGCTATGACCCTGTGACCTAGGGCCCCTCTAGCCTCCATGGCGGGCTGAACAAGGGTCCCGAAAGGGGACCTACGTCAGGTCTGAATTCCTGGCCCCTGTAAATGCCACCTTTTGTGGCAAAACGGGCTCTGCAGATGGGATGCCATCGAGGAGCCTGAGCTGGGGAGATCTTCCTGGATTATCTAGATGCATCCTAAGAATGACAACACAAGCATCTGTACAAGAGGGGGCAGAAGGAGAGGTCCCTACAGAAGAAGAGAGGGCAGCATGGTGGCTTGAAGAAGGAGGAAGCAGCCGTGGGCCAAGGAACATCAATCCAGAAGCTGGAGAAGCAAGAGACAAATTATCTCCTAAAGCCTCCAACGGGAGTCAGGCCCGCCGATGCCTCGATTTCAGCTCATTGACATGGATTTCAGATTTCTGACCTCCAAACCTAGAGGAGTGAGTGTGCGCGGCTTTAAGGCAGTCAGCTTGGGGTATTTGTCACGGCAGCATAGGCGGGTGTCACACACTCCTGCCTGGCCCCCTCTGCTCGTGTGGGAAAAAGTGGCCAGGACATGGGTGCCTCCTCTGGGCCATGGACAGGCACCTGGAGCTGCTCTCCTGCTGGGTGGGTCCTCCCAGCTTCCCAAGCCCTGCTCGTCCTTCTTAAGTCCATGGGCCAAGTCCTCGGCATTGTAAATTAAACTGTAAGGACAGCATTGATTTCTTCCCTGACTCGGTGGCTGTGACTCACACAAAGCCCAGGGTAGGGGGAGGTGGCCCCTGACCCCAGACCACACAGCCTCGGTGGATGCCACCCTGTCTCTACCATCGCTACCAACAGCAAAAGCTATGTGTTCCTTTAACAACGATGTCACGGCGAGCTTGCTCGTGTGTCTCAGTCATTAACCTTATGACTGTCTTCTCCTTCTTGCTGTTAAACTTTCTGTTTACCAGATGATTCTCAATCAATGTCACGACGAGCCCAAATGCGACGTAGTTAGACAGATGTGTCTGGGCACTTATTTCTTTTGAATTTGCTGCATGAGCAAAAGGACCACACAGAGCAAGGGTTATATTTCTCCAGGTTACCGTTGTATCCATATGTGCCACCCGCAGAAGGAAAGGTCTTGAAAAGCCACAGTCATCTTCATTTCTATTGGAAGTAATCTGACTGAGTGAGAAGCTGGATTATCTGTCCACATATCTGAGCAGACTGACCCTGCCAGGAACACTGGCTTAGCCCCCCCAGGGCGGCAGCGTGGTGGGAAGGGAGGCCCTCGTGCCTGAGGGATGACGGTCATGGTGAATTTCACAAAGCAGCTGTCCCCTAGAATCACACTGAAGTATCTGGGCTCCTTCCACCAGGTCCCTTGCCTCTCCTCCTAGCTGCCAACGCGATCTGTCCACTATTAACAGCCCAGCAGATGGTGCATAAAATGGGAAGCCACTTCCAAAACTATGTAAACTCCCCAACTCTGAGAGGCACATAAAGTCTGATTAATCATCTGGAACAGAAGCTTCAACCTCCAGCTCATTGAAAATGTGATTGTTTCTGTCCATGTTTGAATATTTTCTGGAATAGCAAGAACATGCATATCCAAGGGATGACAGCTTCTGGCTGGGCGAGAATGGAGAGCGATTCCCCTCCGCTGGCCCCTCATGAGGGCTGCCCCTGAATCCTCATTTCTCTCTCACTTCTCTCTTTTTTGTTAACCACCTACAAATGCCCTGGCCAAGCTCAGTGTGTGCCTCGTGGAGAGCACACAGCATATAGTTTGGCGCTTGCCAGTCTCCCGAGGCTGCTGTAATAAATTATCATGAGAAATGTATTCTCTCACAGATTTGGAGGCCAGAAGGCAGTACTCCCTCTGAAGGCTCCAGGGAGAATCCTTCCTGCCTTGCCCGGCATCTGGTGGCTTGGCGTTCCTGGGCCTGTGGCTGTGCCAGTGCCATGTCAGTCTCTTTTCCATCTTCAGGCAGCCTTCTTCTCTGTGTCCCACCTCTTCATCTCTCTCTCTCTCTCTCTCTCAATTTGCCTGGTAAGGACACATGTCATTGAATTTAGGGCTCACCCTAATCCAGGACGATCTCATCTTGAGACCCTCAACTTCATTACATCCACAGAGATGTGACTGCCAGATAAAGTCACCTTCGCAGAGTCTTTGTGGGGCCACTATTCAGCCCCTACAGCATCCAATCTAGTCAGCCTGCTATTGCTGGCCCAGATGCCTTTACTTCTTGGAGAAGAAAATTACCATCATGTTTAAAAAAGTGAATATGCATGTCTGTGGGTGAGCACAAGGACCCCCGAGTTGGATTCTGAGGGAGGAAGCACCTGGCTGACTCCTGCAGGGGCTGTGTGTTTCACTCTAGTTCCTGGACGTTGGCCACTACCACCCGGCGTCAGTGTCCCCATGCAGGACTGGGGTGGCTTGAACAACAGAACTTTATTCTCTCAAAGTCCCAGAGGCTGGAAGTCCAAGATCACGGTGTTGGCAGGGGTGGTTTCTTCTGTGAACAGAAGTTATCTGAAAAGGAATTTATTCCAGCAAACAATTTGCAAACATGAGAGACACAACATTCCCTTCCGGAGAACAAAGGGAAGCCTCAGGTTTTATAACAGACCAGGTTCCCCATTAGGTCTGTTTATGCAAATGAAGGATTGAAATCCACTGAGTTCTGATTGGTTGATACAGCCGAGCCCTGATTGGCAGAGGCAGGTGAGCTCTTGTGTGCCCTGGTGTCCCACAGCTGGATAGAAGTGTGGGTTTTCAAGGCACTCAGAGTACAAGTGTGACCTCTAGTCAGCAAAGTCTGCTTGGCTCTGTTTTAAATTTAGGCCCAATTAGCCACTTGGGATCCATCTTGAAGGACTGGCTCCTTCAGGTTCACATTTGTACACATTTGTGCACACTTTGAAGGCCTCTCTCCTGGCCTAGTAGATGCTGTCTTCTCCCTAGGCCTCACTTGAGCATCCCTCTGTGGGTGTCTGTGTCCTCATCTCTTCTTCTTAGTTCTCTTGGGTTAGGTCCCACTGTAAAACCTCATTTTACCTATTTAATTGCTTCCTTAAAAGCTCTACCTCCATATATGGTCACAATCTGAAGTACTAGGGGTTGAGACTTCAACATAAATATTTGAGGGGCCATAATTCAGCCCCAAACATCCTCTGAAGCAATGCTCCAATTGTGCATCCTTGCTCCAAATTCACCTAACGTGTATGGAGCCCCTGCTGGGGGCCTGCCTTGTGCTGGGGATGGAAGGCGTGGAGCGAGGCATTCAGCCTCACTGGTGGCCTTAGTGGAGCTGCAGTTGAATGATAGAGGCTGAGTGCACCAGCTGTCCCACGACCCTCCCATGGGGGTTCAAGGAAGGGAGGACCATCCTTGAGATGCCAGGTGTAGCCATCTGACCTCAGGAGGAGGCAGGGACACATGCAGTGGTGCCAGCTGGTTGTCTTACAGGCTCTGAGAAGTGCTGCACTGTAGGAAGAAAGAAGTTCCTGGATGTCACCTACTCTTCCCCAGACCCAGACCTTAGCTCACAGTCCAGCTGACAGCCTCAACAAGGATGGTTAGATTTAAAAAACAAGGCTGGGCGTGGTGGCTCATGCCTGTAATCCCAGAACTTTGGGAGGCCAAGGCGGGCAGATCACAAGGTCAGAAGATTGAGACCATCCTGGCTAACATGGTGAAACTCTGTCTCTACTAAAAATACAAAAATTTAGCTGAGTGCGGTGGCTGGCACCTGTAATCCCAGCTACTTGGGAGGCTGAGGCAGGAGAATTGCTTGAACCTGGGAGGCAGAGGTTGCCGTGAGCTGTCTCCAAAGAAACAGAGCCAATAGGATAAACGTGTGTATGTGTATACGCACACATCTCTCTGTAGATTTATATATATAGAGAGAGAGCTGGGGAAGAGAGAGAGAAAGGATGGGGAGAG
Source organism: Colobus angolensis palliatus (assembly GCF_000951035.1). Classification (NCBI taxonomy): domain Eukaryota; kingdom Metazoa; phylum Chordata; class Mammalia; order Primates; family Cercopithecidae; genus Colobus; species Colobus angolensis. Next base: position 2,864,231 of record NW_012115244.1, on the reverse strand, counting down.
ATTTATTATAAGGAAGTGGTAGCCGGGTGCAGTGACTCACACCTGTAATCCCAGAACTTTGGGAGGCCAAGGCGGGCAGATCACAAGGTCAGAAGATTGAGACCATCCTGGCTAACATGGTGAAACCCTGTCTCTACTAAAAATACAAAAAAAAGAAAAAAATTTACCCCAGCATGGTGGCTGGCACCTGTAATCCCAGCTACTTGGGAGGCTGAGGCAGGAGAATCACTGGAATCCAGGAGGCAGAGGTTGCAGTAGCCGAGACCGTACCACTGCACTCCAGTGTGGGCAACAGAGTGAGACTCCATCTCAAAAAAAAAAAAAAAAATTATAAAATAAATTTTAAGAAATAAAGAAGTGGCTCTTGGGATTATGAAAACTGAGAAGTCCCATGATCCTCCATGGCAAGCTGGAGACCTCGGAGAGCTGAGAGTCTAACTTCCAGCCTGAGTCTGAAGGCCTGAGAGCCGGAAGAGCCGGCAGTGCAAACCCCAGTTCCCCAGGCAGGAGAAGACCAAGTTCCTGCTCTTGCTGGCAGAAGAAAACAAAAGAGGGGTGAATTCCTACTTCCTCAGCCTTTGTTCTTCTCAGGACCTCAAGAGATTGGAAGATGTCTGCCCACCTTGGGGAGGGTGTCTACCTCACTGAACCCACCCATTCACGTGCAAATCTCCCCCTGAAACACCACCACAGAGACATCTAGAAGGAGCATTTAATCTGGGCATCCAGTCAAGTTGACACATGAAATTAACTAATACTGCGGTACATGTCTATTGACATAGATTTGTATATTTGCACACGCGTGAGTGTCCATGCACGTGTCTGTGTATGTGAGTGTATGTGTGTGATTAAAACTCAGTGGTAAATAGAGAAATTGCTTAGAATGTAGACCAAGAAAGGTTTTTTTCACAGGTGAGGGATATTTTATTACTGGTAGTATTCAAAATTGGCAATGAAAAGTGACAATAAAAAGCCTGCTGGCTTTTCCTGGGTTTTACACTGGGTGTTAAATTATCTGCAGACAATATACTCATTTAACGTCTATACTGAAAGCTGCTGTTCCCACAACCCTGGCCTTGGGGTGACACCCCTTTCCTACCTGTTCCTGGGCAAGTCTCCAGATCTTTTGGGTCTTGAGTTGGGAGAGTCACAGATGTTCAAGATGACAAAGAAAGCTAACTCTTCCAATTAGCCTAGGCTCCAGCCCCGCCTCAGTCACAGTCTCAGCATACTGGGGTGTTCCCTGGCCATGTACCAGTTGTTATCCTTAGATTATGAACTGAATCATGTTCCACCGTTTGGGGGAAGTGTGACTATCCCTATTTTACAGATGAAGAAACCGAGGCTCAGAGGAAAGGAGGTGACTTGGAAAGTCAAACAGCTGCCAAGCAGTGGAGCCACACTCAGTGCCCAGACCTGTTGCCTCTGAGGTCTCCGGTTCTCGTCTACATCAGTGGGACGCCCCTCCCCTATGGCCTAGCATGGCATCTCCTCTTAGAGGCAACATCTGTGAGATTGTCTGAGGTGTTACTGTTCTCTCTGCAAAGTTAAAGGTTTCTTTGGGGTCTAGGGAGGATGGAGGTGAGTGCTGTCTCTCTGGGGCTGAGAGCTGACTAGCCTTGCCAGCCACTGCTGCACTTCCCAACTCTGCTGGTACTGGGGATGGGGCTGGGGCTGGGGCTGGGGCTGCAGTGCCATGAAGCAGGGTGAAGGGTCAGTGGAAGGCAGGGGCATCCTGAGCAGCAGGCATGGCTGCGCCTGTGGCGGGGGGCATCCCTGGACCACCCATCTTGCCTGATCATATCACCCTGGAAGTCCAGATCTGTCAGAAGTGTCTGGCTGAGTCCCCAGTCAGATTGGTGACAATATGTCACCCTGTTCCCTAAAGTAACTTGGCCAGAGAGTGATGGCTGGGGCAAGACCCCAAACCCAGAGCTGAGACTCATTGGAAAGGAGGCTGAGGCCAGATTCCGAAAGTCCCCATGGCCAAACAAAGGAGCCTGTCCTGCATCACGTGGTGCCGGGACCCTATCTATCACTGCCAGATAGTAGAGGAGATGCTTATCCCAGCAATTCCAGAGCTAGGAGGCACTTGAGACCTCATCTCCAGTGTCTGGAGCAGGGTGGACGTGGAATCTGATTTCAGGGCAGCCATCAGGACTTCTAGGGACCACAGGTCTACCTCACATGCAGGCAAGAGCAGACCCCACAACTGAAGCCTGTGATCAGACATTCACCCAACCAGCGCTGCATGTCCTGAGACAGGCCCCATTCCCCTCGGGGATGAGCCGTGAGCGGGACGTGGGTTCTCCTTGAACATGGTCGCTCTGCAGAGCAAGAGGCCCCCACACTCAGGACTCAGTTGCTGCTCTTCCTCCCACTGAATGAATGAGTGGGGAGTGGGGTGGAGGAGGCCCTGAGGCATAAGCAACTGATTTTCCTTCATCTGGAAAGAAACAGGACTTAGAAGCACTTGGCTTTGAAAGAGGGTCAAGTTGAGCAGTGACCCACAAGCCCAGGCCCTCACTGAAGAGAAGGCTCAGCCAGTTTGTTTAATATTCCATGGGTGGGACAAGTCATTGTCTACCTTATTCTTTCCACTTTCTCATTATTTGGGAAGCAGAGGAGAATTTGTGTCTCTTGACCACAGGCACATGTTACAGCTCCTGTACTCCTGGTGCTCTGGGTACTCTCTCAGGAGAGTTCCCCACCTTATCCGAGTCTAGGGCTGTCCAGTGAACGAAGGACTCCAGTTACATTGGAATTTCACATAAACACATTTTTTTAAGTGTACGTTTGACCCAGAGGCATTCAAGGCATTCTGTCTTTGTGTTTGCCGACTCACTAGGACTCCTCTTCCGGCAGAGGAAGTGGGAGGGGCCTGGGCAGAGAGAAGAGTCCCTGTGAAACCCAGAACCACTTCTTGCTAAGCCACACTTACAAACTAGACCAGGAGGCCAGCGATAAGTGTGAGTCTCACATAACCCAAACACACATCCTGTGCAACTCCCTCTTCTGTCAACAAATGCTTCATCGAATCCAGGTTTGGGAAAGATAACCTTCTAACAGCTGGTGCTTTCCAACATGGAGCAGCTTCTTCATAGAATATTTAGCTCGCTGTCCCTGGAAGTGTTCAAAACAAGACTTAGGTGAATTTTCAGAAAAAAAATAATAAATCACACAAATAATTGGAGTAAAAGTCCTTAAAGTATCTTACAGCTTCTAGGTTTATTCACTCATCTATTGAGTCATCCATCCACCTATCTATCTCTTCATCCATCTACCCACCTACCCACCTACTCATCCATCCATCCATCTATCCATTCATCTATACATCTGTCCATCCATCCATCCATCCATCCATTCATCCATCCACTTCCACTCATCCATACACGCACCCATCCATCCACTCATCCCTCAACCCACCCACCCATCCACCCATCTATGCATCCGTTCTTCTACCCATCTACCCATTCATCCATTCAACCATCCACCCACCCACCCATCCACCCATCTATCCATCTATCAAACAACAGTCCAACCATCTACCCATCTATATACCCGTTCACTCATCCATATATGTATCCACTCACTCATTCACCCATCCGTTAATTCATCCATCCCTCCATTCATCCAAGATTTACTTAGAACTCTTTGTATTTGGCTAGCGAATTTAAGAATACACGTTTGTCAGTTCCAGCCTTGGAGAAGCCATCTAGTGGGAGGTGGGGAAATAGATTAATAAACAGATAGCTATGGCAAGACTCTCTGTTTTGTAAGCTTTATAAATGAAAGAGCCAAGCTTGGATTTCTTCTCATTGTATTCATCAATAATTATATGTTGAATGAATGAATGAACATAATGGGAGCGTCATGGCACAGTCTAAGGAGTAAATAAAGGCTTTAGTCCAGATCAGTCTAGGTTCATCATCCAGTTCTGTGTAGCCCTGTGTAGATCCCCACCTTCCTTCTTGATCCTCAGTGTTCTTATCTATAAAATGGGAATGAAAATTGCATATTTTTCAGTGTAATTTTAAGCATTAGAATGACATGTGTAAAGAGGCATCTTTATCACTCAATAGTTATTGGTGATAGCGGCCAATTATCATAACAATAAAGGTCACTGTAGGATCTGAATGATGGGAAGAGATCAAGGAACAATCTTGGGATCAGTCAGCTCTGGGCAGTAAGTGGAAGGGACAGGGTCCAGTCTGGAGGTGGAGCTGAGGGTTGCAATCGAGTCTGGAGCTAAGAGTGTGGAACTAGGGGTTTAAACCAGGATGTGAGTAGTTTTGGAGTGATAACAGGAGGGTTGGAAGGCTCTTAGGCAAGATCTTGGGACAAAAACCCATGTTTCCATGTGTCTGCAGAAGCATGCAGGTTCATTCTGCATCCAAAAAGTGAGTACTGGACAAGGAGCTAGAAGGCCCCTCAGCTTGACATCACATGGCCTCCCATAGCATGGATGGCCAAGACTGATGATGTCCTAAGCCAACTCCAGTGATCTCTCAGAGGCTGACTGGAGTCTCTCAGAGGCTCCAGTGATCACTCCAGTGATCTCTTGGAGTCCAAAACAGAGGATCACAAATGCAATCAGCACTCAGTGGGAAAAGGCACCGAGAGTGATCAGTGGTGTCTGCCACCAGCAGAGGTGGACAAAGCAGTGCGCAGAGGTGGGCAAAGTCATGAGCAGGGGTAGGGAAAGTCAAGAGAAGAGGTGAACAAAGGCATGCACAGAGGGGGACAAAGCTATAGGCAGAGGTAGACAAAGCCACAAGAAGAGATGGACAAAGCCAGTGAGCAGGGCTGAACAAAGCCATGTGCAGGGGTGGACAAAGCCAAGAGCAGAGGTGGACAAAGCCATGCACAGATGTGAACACAGCCATGACTGGGGATGGACAAAGCCATGAGCAGTGGTAGATAAAGCCAGGTGCAGAGACGGACAAAAGCGTGAGAAGAGATGGACAAAACCATGCACGGGGGCAGACAAAGTCACGTGCAGAGGGGGACAAAGCCATGATGTGTGTGCTCTTTCCCATCCATCAAAACTCAAGGCCTGGCAAATGTATACATTTGATGCCTTGTGATCCCAGAGAATTAGCCCCTCATGATCACACTCAGAGTGACAAATCTCACATGAGCTGAAGAAAAATAAAACGACAGTTAGCCTGGAGGGCTAAACCACTGCCCTCTCCTATCCAAGGCCCCAGCTACACACACTGAAGTGTCATCACCACAGTAACGCTGAGAATGCTGCTGAGAGGCTACTGGATCCGGACACGGCAGGGAGGGGAACTGTGGTGATGGCTGATTTCATGTGTCAACTTGCCTGGGCCATGGGGTGCCCAGACGGCTGGCAAGTCATTATTTCTGGGTGTGTTTGTGAGGGAGTATCCTCAAGAGATGAGTATCTGAATCAGGGGACAAGGTAAAGAAGACCCTTCCTCCCCACTGTAGGTGGGCACCATCAAATCCACTTAGGGCCCCCATAGAATAAACAGGCGAGGACAAGGAGAATCCTCTGTCTCCTCTTGAGCTGGGACTCCACCTTCTCCTGCCCTAGGACATCTGTGCTCCTGCTTCTCAGGCCTCTGGACTCCGGGACTCACAAAGCACTCTCTGTCTCATAGTTCTGAGGCTTTCAGGCTCAGACTGAATTAAGCCACCAGCTTCCCTGGTTCTCCAGCTTGCAGACAGCACGGCGTGGGACTCAGCCTCCGCATGAGCCAATTCCCATAATAAATCTACTCTTAAGTCTCTACATATCCTACTGGTTCTGTTTCCCTGGAGAACCCTGACTAATCCACTTGTATTGGATCACATTTCATGGAGGCTACCACTGGTACGCAGAGAGAAAGGCCCGGCAGGAGGGGGCCTCGAGCAGGAGCTCTCATGCCTCCAGTTGCATCAAGCAATCAAGCTGGAAACCTGCAACCACCACTGGCCTCCGGACTCAGCCTTCCTCTCTGGGCCCCTGACATCCCACAACACATTTCTTCTTAGGCCTGTGTGTCCAAGGATCTAAATGCCCTCAAGTTGTGCTTCTGTGGACCGAGAACATCTCCCTTCTCCCTCGGGAAGCTGGTTCTAGCTACCCTTCTCAGGCAACCACTTTTCCTCTTATTTTTAAGTTACTTCTCCCCATCTCTGCATTTCATTCACTTCCTGGTAACTGGCTGTTATCATCTCTTTTCCTGACCAGATCCTGAGGTCTTCAATGGCAAAGGCTGGGTTTTATCTGCCTCTGGATTTCCGGGCCCCACAAAGGATTCCTGGCCATGTGGACGGGCCGTGGGCTGAGTGCTTCTGTGGCTAATTAACTCGACACAATATAAACACCCCTGGTTCCCAAGTGAAGCGCCTTGCTCCCAGCTTGCTTCATCTGTTCCTTTATTCCTCTGACAAAGACTGAGCTGCCTGCACAAACACCATGGGAGAAGGTGTGAGCTCCCGGTGGAGGAAGGATGTGTCCCTCATCACCACGCAGGTGGTGGGAAGTGCGGAGCCGAAATCACCTCGCTAACGTGTGCAGAGCCCCTGGGAGGTGTCCTGCATGTGGGGTATCTGACCTGGCCTGGAGGATGGGCGGGTCACACATCGCCCCGAGGCTTGCTTCCCACCTGAACTCCTCTCCTACCTGCATGTACGTGGGTGGACCCCACTGCTTGGGTTTCTTCCCCAGCAGAGAACAAGAACAGCCAAGGATTTCTGGCTTTAAGAGTGGGAGCTAAAAGCTTGTCATTGTAATCTACTATAGAACCAAATTAGTGTTACTGGCAAAAGGTAAGAAGACATTTCTAGCCCAGGAATAAGCATATTAGCTTGCATTTATGTGGTGTTGCCTTTCATCCCCCCCGTGTTCAAACTGCTTTTACAGTGATGGCCTCATTTGTCCTCACAACATCCCCGGGGGACAGGAAAGGTCTCTCACCAGGGGCAATCAGGGAAGTCATAGAACTGACAGGTCCAGTGACTGCCTCAAGATCACACAGCCCATTAACAACACCAGGACCCCTCATCACACCTGAACGTGGCCTCCTGTAAGGCAACAGTCTCCCGAGGTCAGGGTCCAGGGAAAGATGCAGGCCTCGGTGTGGCCATCCTGAGCCCCAGGCCCCCAAGAGAAACCAGCCCTGTGTGTCTCAAGGGAGTGCCCATGGGAAGGCAAATGCATCTGCCAATGGCACAGACACCCAGAGGAAACCGAGGCAGCCCAGAGGGCCCTGGTCAGGGGCACCATGCAAGGGCGTCTAGACTGATGTCACCACTGACCCTTCCCGCCACCTCCCTACCCCTCTCCCCTGCACCCTGTCCTGGGAGGCTGCCTGCATGAGTGTGTCCACAGTTTCTCCACCCCTCTCCCTGCTCTATGTCCCGGGGGGGCTGCCTGCATGAGAACGTCCACAAGCTCTCCACCCCTTTGCTTTTCAGATGGCAGCAGCCACACAAGAAAGATCCCAGATGGAAGAAGACTGAAGCCCAAGATCCACTGCCAGAGTCTGCCCCCTGGGCTGTCACCACGGCCATCTGTGTCCCCCTACACACCCTTGGAGCCTTCTACACCCACACCAACACCGCTCTCTCCAGGGTCTGGGAAGGGCTGCTCCCTTCGCCTCTCCAAGCGCAGAGAGGGAAGTCCCTGTGCTGTGGGCCCCGTGCGCTCACCCCATCACTGGCTTCCCTTCACCCGTTCTCACCTGTATGAGCAGAGGCCTCAGGCACTATCTTCACTGTCATCATTCCCCTCCAGGACGGTGATGAATATCACTTCTCAATCACAAACCTCTCACTGGACGTTTGTTTAGGAATGCTGCTGGAATCCACATGGCTGGGGGATTTTGGCTGTGACATTAAGTGAGCACACTGGCCAAAGATTTAGTGACTGCTTGTTCGTTTCCAAAGATGGAAAGCCGCCCCTTCCTCCCACAGGGGATGATGTTCAGCAGGGGGAGGATTCAGGGCCCTCGACATGTGGATAATTCTGTAACATCAGTGATGTTGGTGATGACCATAGCAAGGACCAGCACTTTCAGGTCCCCCCCGGTGCCAGGCGCCTGGGCTGGCAGGGCCTGCAGGCTGGGACCCCTCTCATTGTCAGAGAGCCTGCATGAAGCAGCTTTTCCTCCCACCTTTTAGATAGCGGGAGACTGGGGCAAAGACCACTCAAGTCAGGTCTGCCAAGTGCCAGCTGGTGAGAAAGCGGTAGGTGTCCACTGCTGAGGGCTTGGGTGGCACCCCAGTAACTGTGTTCACTGTTCAAGGAAGCTCCTTGTCCTTCCTTTTCCCAGGGACAGACAGACAGCTGGACCTGAAAGCCCCAAGGCTCTGTGCCCAGCCTATGTGGACGTGAAGAACGGGGCTGAAGTTTCCGTCTGCCTTATTAAGGTCGCTAAAGCCTTTTTCTCTCCCAAGGTTCACGGATGATGAAAAATGCATTTAATTCCGCCCATGGCTGTGCATTCATTTCCACCTTGCCCGAGATGGCCAGTGGAAATTAATGTGCACACAGGTGTCTGACCATTTATCAATAAAAGCCCTGGTCTCTGCACCTTTGAACTCCAATAAGAAAATTAACCATTGTCATAAGGACAGTAACTTCTCATGCCTGGATTCAGCAAAGTCATCGAACGCCGTGCGTCTGCTATTGCATCGCTTTAATTAGCACCCAATTCAAGTCTGCGCCGCCCAGCGGAGCATCGCAAGGGAACCATGGGCCTGCGCGTTTGCTTTTTAATTTCCAGCGATGATCTGGTGATTATGAGAGTGTCCACTTTCCATATTTATACTGATTGCTTTTTCATTTACTCTGCTTTCCATTATGAAACGCAAATGGAAAGGTGTCCTAGAACCAGCTTAATTGAGTTCAAGTCATGTTACTGGACATCAAGTGATGTTAAAAGCACGTTCTATTTCAGCTAAGTTATTATTTGGCCCTAAACCAAATGGATCTCAATTTTTTAAAAGAGAATGCATCAAATAAATATATGCAGGGAAAATCTCAAAATAAACCATCTCCGTCGTGTTGACTCTCCACGCTTAAGTACATGGTGGAAACAAGCATGGGAATTAGACATAGCAACTTTCTAATGTAACACAGAGTAAATTCTAAAATACATCTTAAAATTAGAACACTTAACAACAGGAGTGATCTAACAGGTGTCTACAGGTCAGACAATCTCCTCTGTAGAGCATGACATAAATACCCCTGAACTCACAGCAGCTCTCAGGCAAGCACCCGCGTCTACACATTCACGGTGCATGCAGGGACGGAGTTTCAAGCTGGGACAAGGACATGTCCCTCTAGGTCAGTGCAGCCGGTAGGTGGCTGTGCCAAGAACCAGGGTCTGACCACAGAGCCAGGCCCTTGCACCCTCCTCCCTAGTCACCTCTCCCTTGGGTGCTGACAAATCAAGCTGTCTGTCAGTGATTTTCTACGGATACCAACGTTTCACATTTCAATTTTACCAGCATTGAAATGCTGAGAACTCTGCCACTGCCTCAAGTCAAGGATTCTGTAGCCAAGTTTAGAACTGGAGGAAAGCTCAGAGCCCGCAGGCTGAGTCTGAGACTCGACCTCAAGGCAAGAATCAACGTTTACTGCATTTGACTCAATGGGAAATGGTCAAAGACTGGACAGAGTTGCCAAGCAGTTCCTCCTCCAATGCAGCTCCGGGAGGCCTTGCAGCAGCCACAGTGAGTCCTAACTCCTTGCAGGCTCTGCTGACAAGCCTCCACCCGCGGGACAACTCAGTCCAAACTCCAGGAAGCAGCCTCAAGGCAGCCACAGGTGGCCCTGCCTGCCTCCACGGACCCTCCAGCCTCAGCCTAGGAGCTCCAGCTCAAAGGGCCACCCCTGCATCTGCTGTCCCTCTCCCACCCCAGACCATTGCTTGCTCCCTTCAGCCATCACATGGAGGCTCTCCTAGGGCTCCCAGGGTCCAGGTCCAGGCCTCAGCCTCACGCTTTGGTGGGAGGAGTAACAAGGGAGAGATCGGAACTCGGGGGCAGGTGCTGACCGAGGAGGCTTGGGACACTGGGTACTGCAGCCCTATCAGACTCAGCCTCAGGCTGGGCAGGAAAAGTCAGCTCAAAGAAAGGGCTCTTGGGCTGTTGTTAAAGTGGGAAGTGAGAAGGGAGGCCTGTGGCAGGAAGAGATCTGAGGCAGATGGAAAACACACACAAACGTCAAGTGGCCGTCAACAACCGGGGCTTGTTCTGGAAAGCCAGCTTTGTTTTTCCCGTGATGACTAGATGGAAGTTCATTAGGAAGCAGCGGGACTCCTAACAAGACCCTTACCTTCTAGGAGGATGAATGACTCTGCCCTGAGAGCCGATGGAGCGCCGGATGGTTTCAGGAGAGACTGGGTGACTGGGCCTCAGGTGCACGACCCAGAACCCAAGCCTCCTCTCCTCTCTGCTCTCCGTTCCACACTCTCCTTCACCCTTCACAAGGCAGCCGTCCCAGTGTGCTTCATGACTTCTTTACTTGTACAAATTTTTGACAAAACGTGAGCTGTTGTCTTAAAATCATGAACCGTCAGGCACGCCAACCGGGGGGGTATCTAGCACTTGGTGTCCTGGAGAACATTTCCTGTTGGCGTCTGCATCCCCACACTGTTGCTTCTGAGTGCTGCTGTGTGCGGCCATGCCCTGGCCCCTGCGGCTGCACAGGCTCGACTGGGGAGGCCTCCGTGTGTGTGTGTGTGTGTGTGTGTGAGGTTCCCTGTGCGGGAAGATTGCACAGTGTAGCAAGGAATGGGCTCCAGCGCAGCCACCACAGAGCGGACCACACAGTCAGGTGCAGAGGGAGGGAGCCAGGAGCCTGGCACAGAGAAGCCCCATCCGCAAGGCTCCAAATCCAGGCCACTCCTCTGTGCCCACACAAGTGCGGGGCTGCTGGCTGGGAGGGGCACGTGGAGCCTCCGGGGCACTGGGAATATTCCAGAAGCTTATTTAGAGGAGGGCCTTTATCACGTGGGAGTAGACATACATAGAAATTTATTGACTATATCCTAAATATCTATGGACTTTACCGTAAGTTATTCCTCAATTAAATAAAATAAGGGTGCCCTGTAGGGGCTCATGTGGGAGAAGGCCAAGGCGTAGGGCTGGAGAGGACTGACTGTACCTGCAGGACCAGCAAGCGATGGCCGCCACCGCAGCTGGGAAGCCACGAAGGCTTAGATCTGGGTTCTCAGCCACATGCACCATGAGAATCACTTAGTAAACACCACTGCTCAGACACCACCAGGAAGATGGGATCAGAGTCCCTGGAGGTGGAGGCCAAGAATGAGTGTTGGTTGAAAGGTATCAGGGTGATTTTCAGGAACATCCTGGGCTGGGAATTCTGGCTTAGAAGGAGGCCAGGAGAGCTGCCACGGAATGCTCTCGGGTTCCAGAAACATGAAGAAGGACTCTGTACCTGATTGGAGGTGAGGGGAGAGATAAAGGGAGCGGCCTGAGATGACCCTCAAAGGTTTTATCTGGTGGGAGATTACAGGGTTGGGGATGTCTGCTGTTTCCTGTGAGAGGGAAATGAACAGAGAATAGGGTCTGGAATGGGTAGAGAGGGACCTCCTGCTCTCTGCAAAATGCACTCCCCCGACACTCACCTGAGCAGCTGCCTTCTCCAGCCAGCATTTCAGGCCGCGTCTTCGCCAAAGTGTGAGAAACAAACTCACCTGTCCAAACCCAGCAAATGGACTCGGAGACCCGGAGAACAGTGAAAGTGAGACTTTTAATGATGATCTTGTGAGATCAGGTGTCCAGCGGGCAGACACACCCAGCACAGCCACCACAAGCATCTTATCCCCTAGTGTTCAGGCCCCTCCCCTGGTTACTCCCTGAGTACTCTGGGGCCACAGTCTTCCCGGACATCACCTGTCTGTTGTTGGGTAGGGGCTGTAGGTGTTTTCCTTAGGGTTGTCTTGCTGCATTTTGTTGCAGCCCACAGTGTAGTGTTGCAATCCTAGTTAGCTCAGGGGCTTTTTAAGTATTTGACTTACAACGTAAGTAGCTGAACAGACTGATAAGAACAGACCACGTGAGCCATTTTGCAGGCTAGTAAACCTTCCTCTTAGACTAAACTTCCTTGGTTCGGGTGAGGGCGACAAAAGTGGGGGGGTGCCAACAAACAGGTGTCAGCTATCCAACCAGGGGCCTAGTATCTTCTGTTTTTCCTGTAGTTTGCTGACCTAAGCTGATGTAAGGCACTTTGTCTTGGAAACGGACCACTGTATACATCATTTCCTCCAGAGGGACTGTCCTTCCTCCACCCCAGCCCCAGTATCCAGGCTGTGTGGGTCGTTTGCACCTCTGTGCAGCATCAGGGGCCCCTCCCTGTAGGTTTTATTGTGCACTTTATTTTGGAAGTGTTGATTCGTGGAACTTTCTCCCCACCAGATTGTGAGCGTCTCGAACACTTCACCTTTTTTCTCCCAGGGAGACTTCCGTCGCTTAGGTTAAGCCCCATGCCTGCATGGGAATGGGGGCTCAAGAGATAAACGTGGAGTTTAAAAAGTACATGGGGAGGGGGTCTCAGGGCAGAGGAGGAGGCGTGAGCAGAGAGCACCGAGTGGAGTGTGTGGACTATGGGGGTTAGGACCTGGGTTGTGGTCAGTGGGGGTGCCTCACAGATGCATGGACACAGTGGTGTGGTGAGTGTCCTAGCTCAGACCCATGAGCTGCCTGAGTCTGGAGTAGTCTGGAATGGTGGGAACCTGGGCTTTCTAAGAGAAGAAACGAAGAAAACAAACACTAAGGCGCAGGGAAAGAAAGACCCTCCTGGATGCTGAGAATCCAGTCTCGCTTTCCCAGAAAGGGTGAGGCACCAGGTCCCCACAGCAGCCGATGAGGGCTCGGGAATGATACTGGCCATTTCTTGTATTATTTAAGGCAGGGGTTCTGAAGTTGCCTTCTGCGGACCCCTGGGGGTGCCAGAGAAAATTTCAGGGTGTTCATCAGGTCAGAACTATTTTTATACTCTTGCTAAGAACTGACTTGCCTTTGGCACTGTGTTGACACTTTCAAGGGTGTGCAAAAGTGATGGCAGCGGGTAAGACTTAGGAGGCCTTGCTATGAATTACAGCATGTCTCCAACGTGTGCCACTGTCATCGTCTCCTTCACCACACATGTTTGCAGTAAGGCAGGTGGACAGATGATAACACACGGACAGACAGACGGAGATAAGATGAGAAAATACTGTTTTACACGTGAATGTCCCCGACAAAGCAGCACAGATCTTCACCTTGGAGCGTGCGTCTTTTTAGTATTCCATGTGATGAAATGGAAAGTGTACTTGAAACGTTTCTGCTGACCGTGGAAGGAACCCTGCTGTCCCAAGGAAAAGCACTGGTACGGCTGTTGAAGTTCCACGCTGAGCTAGCTGTTCTCTCCGTGAAAGAACAGTCTTCCTCGAAAGGATGCCTGTGCTAACACAAACTATGGTTACTTAGATGTGGGTCTTGGGCAAACATTTTCCTAAAAATGAAACAATGAGCCTCTGTCACTTCAATACAAACAAATGACAGTATTTACGAATGACAAATCGGAAATATTAAGCAAAAATTTGAATTGTGCAGAACACATACGTGCCATTGAGAGACAAAGAATTTCCCAACATTTAAAAACTCTCGTGAAGAAGTAATTAGTGATACTAAGGAATGCAATTTTTATATCAATAATATAATGTGTTAATATTTGAAAGATCTTCATAATTCAGTGAACCAATATTTTCAGATAACCAATGCATGATCTCACAAGACCATGCTTGTGTAAAAGTGCTATTCGATGGCTGACCAATGTTTGGCTTTTTTTTCTTGAATGCAGCACATTGTGAAAGATAATTGATATCGTTTCAGATTCCACATGGCAACTAACTTTTTAAAAACTACCATTCGTTAAGTTTTGATGTAACATCAAAAATAATCTTCAAAATTATCTCAAAAGCCTATGAAAATACGCTTCCATTTTCCACCTGGATATCTATGTAAGGCCGAATTGTCTTTGCCTACTTCACCCAAAATAACATATTGCAACAGTTTGTGCCGAAGAGAAGATGAGAACCCATCTGTCTTCTGTTAAACCAGGCACTAGGGAGATTTGCAGAAACATAAAACAATGTCACCCTTCCCCTTAACTTTCGCTTCGTCTTGGAAAACACTCTGTTTTTAATTAAAAACAGGTTATATTTGCACATCATGAGCTGACTGCAATGTTTATATTAATAAATATGCAAGCTCTTAAAACGTGTTTCAGTGTTCATTTCTCACATGGTAAATATCAATAGTTGTCATCCATGTGAACCCAAGGTGTTTGGGTCTTCAGTGATTTTCAAGAGGGGAAAGGGTTCCTAAGACTAAATCATTTGAGAACCACTGACTCTGGTCAGAGGCGCCCTAGCCACCCCCTTGTTTCCCTCGCAGTGTCTGTGGGATGGTTCTGGAGGTTTCTTTGTTCCACTTTTATGCCTTGTCTCCTCTCCTCTCCCTGCGTTTTTATTGAGGTGTGATTGACACATAAAAATTATGTATATTCAAGGAGTCGAAGTAAGTATTTCAAGGAGCGATTGAAGTAAGTATTTCAAGGAGCGATCAGCACCCCGAATGGGCTCATTGCAGCACTGCTCACAAGGGCCAAGATCCAGAAACAATCTCCGTGTGTGTCTATGGAAGACAGGACACTGTAATGTGATGTATACACAATGGAATATTATTCAGCCATAAAGAAGGAAGTTCTGCTATTTACAACAACGCGGACGGACCTGGAGGACCTTATGCCAAGTGAAATGAGCCAGGCCCACAGAGACAAACCGGGCATGGTCTCCTTCTAGGCCTTGTCTCCTTCCAGGCATTTTCTCAAGTGCAGCGCCCAACTGGAGCCCAACTTGCCCCGCTCTGTCTTCTTCCTCCCTACAGGAGCACCCTGGGTCTCCACCAGATGTGTGAGGAGCTATAATCTGGCTGTGGGGCTTCGGCTCTTACCACCAGACCGCTGTCCCCGGCATCAGGGCCTGGGAGATGGCCCCTTTCCCTCCCCCTCCTAGGGTTGCTGGAAATTGCTTAACTCCCACCTGCAGGGGGTATGGGAGCCCAGAGACAGGCACAGCAGGTCCGCCAGAAGGGCTGGGGGAAGGCTTCCTGGAGCAGCCAGGCTGACGGGTGCTTTGAGGCCTGCATGGAGCCAACAACTAAGGATGAGGGCTGGCGCAGCAGTCAGAGAGAAGAGCGTGCCTGGATTGGGGAACCTGATGCAGAGGGGTGGAGGAGGGATGGAAGAGCAGCAGGGGTGGGAGACAGGCGTGGGGAGAGCGTGCACACCCAGACGCACACTGAGCCGGTGGTGGTCCTCCACATCCCGAAATCATCTGAGCCCCACAAATCCTGCCCTCCCAGCTTCTCTGCCTCAGGGAGTGGGATCTTTTGCCAAGAGGCCAGCTTTCTGGGCCTAGACTCCTCCTTAGACAGCCAGCAGGTCTCCACACTCCTTCCTGTCCCAGGAACTGTCCTGTGTTACTAATCTGTCCCATCACAAGCCTCCAGCATGGCCAGCAAGGCTGAGATCACCTGACCGCACGGCTGACTGTCGTGGCCTCTTGCCCCAGGCTTACTGTGGCCACTACCCGTCTGTGTCCAGGAACACCACGGCCGCTACACAGCTGTGTCTGGGACCTTTGCAGGGTCAGAGTTGGAACCTGCTTTCTGCAGGGTCCCGAGCATGGCCCCCTCTTGAAGGGAAGCTGAGCGTGTGGGGCTCGCGGCTCTTAGCGAGACGATGGGGCCAGGCTGAGGGCAGCCAGGAGAGCCTGGGCTGCCGCCTTGTTCCTAAGCCCCTAAATCATCTCCAAAGACACATAATTAAACCACAAATCAGATAATCTAAGGGCTCGGGTTTGTTTTGTTTTGTTTTATCACATGTCAGAAGCTGGAACAGCAAGCCGTTCATCCTCCCACTCCTGCAGGGCCAAGATGACTCAGTCCTTCCTCAGTCTGTGGTGCCAGCAGCAGGACGCCAGCCAGAGCCCGCTCAGGGTCACACCCCAGGCCCGGGGCAAGGTGTGGCACCTCTCCTGCCTCAGTTTCCTCTTTTGTAAAAGAAGAATGAAAACAGCCCTGCCCCTTGGGGCTGCTAAGCACAGACAGTAAACCTCTGTGCCTGTGCGCACTGAGATTTTTCTCTGCACCCACGCAGCAGCAGCCTTCTGTTTGTGCACTTGTATGCTTATGGAGACCTAGAATGGGGCTGCGGCTTCCCTGCTAAGACCCAGACCCAGACTTGTTATCTCTCTGGGCCCAGTCCTTTCACTGGCAAACTGTGGACCTGATCTTCCCCAGGGTCTCTGTTCCATGCCTCCTTGGGCAGGCTGTAAGCAGGTGAAAAGTCAGCTAAGCCAGGAGACTCTCACAGGACGCAGGGAGAAGGGGCCGGGGTGTGCCACCCGCTGCTCCCGAAGGACAGGAAGAGGCGGCATAAACTGGACAAGGGCCTTTGGGATTTACGGACTGCACAGACTTGGTCCCAGCCGGTGGAGAGGAGAGAGAACACAGGTTTGCCCTCTAGGAAAGGAAAATAAATATCGGGGTCCCAAAATCACGAAGCTAAAGGGAAAAGTCAAGCTGGGAACTGCTTAGGGCAAAGCCGTCTCCCATTCTATTCAAAGTCACCCCTCTGCTCACCGACATGAATGCACACCTGACTGCCTCCTTTGGAGAGGCTCATCAGAAACTCAGAAGATTGCAACCATTTGTCTCTTATCTACTTCTGACCTGGAATCCTCGCTTCCAGTTGTCCTGCCTTCGCCTCCAGTTGTTCCCCCTTTCCAGGCTGAACCCATGTCCGTCTTGCATATGGTGATTGACGTCTCCTGTCTCCCTAAAATGTATAAAACCAGACTGTGCTCGGACCACCTTGGGCACATGTCCTCAGGACTTCGTGAGGATGAGTCATGGGCACGCGTCCTCAACCTTGGCAAAATAAACTTTCTAAATGAACTGGGACCCGTCTCAGGTACTCAAGATGCACAGGTCCCTGATCACAGCAGGGAGGTTACCTTGCCACCTTCTCCAGTGACTCAGCACGTCCTACAAAACCAGAAGGCCCCCCTCCCTCCCCACGCACCTGCCTGCCCCTCCTGGTTTTCCGCCGCAGTCCCAACTCCGTCCTGAGGCGTCACTAGGCCTGTTTGTCCAGCTGCCCCCGCTGTTCTGAGTTGGAGGTTTCCTTCCTGGGGGGTTGACTGGGCCTGTCTGGGTAAGATCGGTTTTCCCACCCCTCTTCTATTTGGGGAGCCTGTTTTTCTTATATCGATTTTAATTTATACCTGCTTATTTAAAAAGTAAGTTATAAAATTTCTTTAATTCTCATGTTTCATCCTTCATCTTCACTGGCATTTTTTTCCTGCATCAACTGTGGGCATGAGCCATGTTGGAGTCTGGAGACCCCAGCCCCACCCGGGAGGGGCTTCCCCATCCGGTAGGACAGAGCCAGTGACCAACAGCTGAAGCACCGTGGGCCAGCTCAGCTGATGGGATTGGTCCATATAGAAAAAGTAACTTTTCAAATGTTGGGTGTTTCACGTTGGAATTGCAGTGCTGTTAGACACTCTCTGCATGAGTAAGAGTTATGCCTGCTCGGTGAAGAAATAAACCCCAAAACCTCAGTGCCGTTATGGAGCACAGATCTTAGTGGAAAGCCAGACAACTCCACCATGGGCAGACATCGGTGTGGTCCTTGGGCCGAGCCTCCCTTTTCTTCTGTGCTGAACTTTGTCTGGAGATTCGAGGCAAGTGCCTGCCTGCCATTCTTGAGGAACTACTGTACCAGAAAGTGAACTCAAATGCGGCCCCTTCAGATTGAGGGGTTGAAGGTTTTGTTTAATATTATGGAGGCGGCTGGGCTCAGTGGCTCACACCTGTAATCCCAGCACTTTGGGAGGCCGAGGCGGGTGGATCACTAGGTCAGGAGATACAGACCATCCCGGCTAACATGGTGAAACCCCGTTTCTACTAAAAATACAAAAAATTACCTGGGTGTGGTGGCGGGCACCTGTAGTCCCAGCTACTCGGCAGGCTGAGGCAGGAGAATGGTGTGAACCCAGGAGGTGGAGTTTGCAGTGAGCCGAGATCGCGCCACTGCACTCCAGCCTGGGCAACAGAGCAACACTCCATCTCAAAAAAAAAAAAAAAAAATTATTATGGAGGCTGTGTTCTGCCTGGGCAAAGGACATCCCTGCGCCTAACCCCTCTGGGCCTTTTCTGGTTGAGGCCAGTCAATAGGCAGACGCAGGGCTTGGGCTCAGAAACATAAGCAATGACACAGAGCACTTCTGCCCAGCACCGGTCATGTCCCCTACCTTGTGGCTGGAAGCCAGGGTGGGGGATGAGGAGGCAGGCATGAGCCTGTGACCTGGCAGAACACCAACAGCTCCCTGAGGGTCTTCCTCTCTCCTTGGGAATCCCATTGTCCCGCTGCTGAGCTGATTGGCACTTCTCTGAAATGTCCTAGAAATCTGGACATCACCCTGCATCCCCAGGCCACCTCCCTGCTCACCCCACCCTACCTGCCTGGACCCAGGCAGTGACATCCCAGCTAGTCTTCCTGTTTCTAATTTGCCCCCAGTGTAGAAACCACATGGTAAGCACACTATTTAGAATATAAATTAGGCCATGCCCATATCTTCTGATGGTCATTGGATGAGCTATTATTAACAACAGCAAACGGCTGGAACCAGGCCAAATGCCCATCAGCAGGGACTTGTGAACCCTGAGGGCTCCTGCACAGAGGGCATCTTCATTCTCTCCCAGCCAAGACATACCCTTAAATGAAAAGAAACTCAGCTGGGCGTGGTGGCTCACGCCTGTAATCCCAGCACTTTGGGAGGCCGAGGCAGGCGGATCACGAGGTCAGGAGTTCCAGACCAGCCTCGCCAGTATGGTGAAACCCCGTCTCTACTAATAATACAGAAATTAGCCAGACATGGTGGTGCGCACCTGTAATTCCAGCTACTCGGGGGGCTGAGGCAGAAGAATTGTGTGAAGCCACGAGGCAGAGGTTGTAGTGAGCCGAGATCACACTACCACACTGTAGCCTGGGTGACAGAATGAGGAGAAAGAAAGAAAAAGAAAAAGAGAGACAGAAAGAGAGAGAAAGACAGAAAGAAAAGAAAGAAAGAAAGAAAGAAAGAAAGAAAGGAGGGAAGGAAGAAAGAAAGGAAGGAAGGAAGGAAGGAAGGAATGAAGGAAGGAAGGAGGAAAGAAAGAAAAGAAACAATGAACAGAACAGAGCTCTAAAAATATTTCTCTTTTTGTTTAAATGGAAACATGGAGAAACACATGAAACAATAAATCAAAAATAAATTAAAATGGTCACCACTGGGGAGGGAAGGTACAGAAGGAAGAAGAGAGGAACCTCTCTGAATACACCTTGTTTTGTAGATTTGCTTTTGAAACCATTTACATTTTAAAATAATCCTTAAAGCTTGAATCAAAAAGAAAATAAGACCATGGAAACTTGAAAACAAGCTGAAATAAATTGCATTTCAAGTTGGTGGCATGCAGACAAAGAAAAAAATAATTGTTATAATTGACTTTAAATTCTGTATCTCAACTGCGCCTCCCAAGAGATACAAAAAGACTGCATTCAGATGTTTTATTGTTAGAATCAATATTGTTATTTTGAAATTGGTTTATGTATATTTGTATAATAAAACAAATATTAATTACATTGATGTTATTGAAGCCAAGATTTCCAGCATGATAGGAAACAGATGCAAATGTAACACTGAGGAATCCAGGAAAAACCCAGCAGTCCTCAATCAGAATTGGAAACATCAGCATAAATTAATGATTTGTTTCTCTCTTAAAAAATTTATTGTCTAGTTCCTAGCTCAGTCCAACACAAACGCCCAGAAACTTTAATAGTCCACAGCAATGAGCACTTAGGAATTTGGATTTTGTTCTCTAAGCATGATTTGCCACAAAAAAGCATCAAGGCTTTGGCCTGACACAGTGGCTCACACCTGTAATCCAAGTACTTTGGGAGGCCGTGGTGGGCGGATCACCTGAGATCAGGAGTTTGAGACCAGCCTGACCAACAAGGTGAAACCCCGTCTCTACTAAAAATACAAAAATCAGCCAGGCGTGGTAGTGGGTACCTGTTATCCCAGTTACTCAGGAGGCTGAGGCAGGAGAATCACTTGAACCCAGGAGGTAGAGGTTGCAGTGAGCCAAGATTGCACCACTGCACTCCAGCCTGGGTGACAGAGGGAGACTCCATCTCAACAACAAAAACAAACAAACAAAAAAGAATCAAGGCTTTTCAGGAAAGTGGCTAAGTCCAGTTCTCTGGCAGGAACTATGCATGGCAAGCCTGAGGAACTTGCTACCCCAGAAACTGAGGAAGCTACCAGAAGTCACTGTGGTTGTGTCAACAGGACATGGGACGAAAGGAGACCATTTGAACACCACAAGGAATCGAACAGGTGTTGATAGAAAGGCATTCATAACTCCATGAGGACACTCAAAAATCCAACTCATCCCTAGGGGTGGCCAAGGTAACCACTGACATTCCTCTGAACATTTCAAGAACAAGGGGAGGAAAAAAAATCAAAATTGACCTTGCTTTTCCTATATGATGCGTGTTTCAGAATTACTAAATAAATTGATGACTAAATATATTACTAAATGAATCACTGATGGAAAAGATTGTTATAGAAATATGCCTCCTTATAAATTCAGAAAGAGTTAGGAAATTTCAAGATTACCGTTTAGTGACCACCAGTGAGCTGCTGGGTCCAGAATGCCGTCACCAATGCCATCCATCCCCTGCAGTGGAGAGGAGTTATTGGAGGAGATTATGATGGACCACAGGTCAGGCTGACAGCACCCACCCTCTCATCCCAGTCGACGTGGCTACCACGGCACAAGTGGACTCATTTGCCTCTTCAGAGAATAAAAGGGAAGTGCTCGTTCCCAAAACGTTGAACCTGAAGCTCGTTGAGTCTTGACAGCAAACACCCATTTATTAGAAGTTGGTGGTTTGTAGAAACATTTTGAGTAGCACAAAAATAAAGTGATCAGCCAAACTGAGACATTCTAAGGTCAAATGGTACATCAACAACAAGTCTAACAAGCTCCCTCCCCAACTTCCCCCCCAAAAACAGAGGAGAGACTATCACAGATTTAATGAAACTGGAGACACAACTGCCAAATACTTGTGCCAACTGCTCTTGATTCAAACAAATCAGATATAAAAAGACAGTCTTGAGGCAATTGAGAACATGTGGACATGGTCAAGTAAACGTAATCAGTAGCATGATGGCCAGTGCGGTGGCTCACGCGTGTCATCCCAGCACTGTGGGGGCCGGGTGCGGGGGCTCACGCCTGTCATCCCAGCACTGTGGGGGCTGGGCGCGGGGGCTGACGCCTGGAATCCCAGCACTTTGGGAGGCTGAGATGGGCAGATCATGAGGTCAGGAGATCGAGACCATGCTGGCTAACACGGTGAAACCCCGTCTCTACTAAAAAATACAACAAAGATTAGCCGGGCATGGTGGCGGGCACCTGTAGTCCCAGCTACTCGGGAGGCTGAGGCAGGAGAATCTCTTGAAACCAGGAGCCAGAAGTTACAGGAGATTGTGCCACTGCACTCCAGGCTGGGCGGCAGAGCGACACTCTGTCTCAAAAAAAAAAAAAAAAAAAAAAAAAATCAGTTGCGTGATGTCATTTTTGTAGCAAATGACAGTCAGAAATCCAACCTGAGACACCACAGCCCTTGGTGATCATACAAAATCATGACCTTCTCCTAGGGTGTAATGTAAATTTAATATGAAAAAGTATGCTGCAACAGCTGGCGCCTGATAAGGACAAACATACAGTGGTCTTCAGCTGTGTTTGGAGAGTGGATGGGCCAGTGGTTAAACAAATGAGCGGGGGCATGTCTGGTAGGACAGCCAGTATCACATGCAATTGGTCTCCAATCTTTTGGTGGGATCCACCCAACCAGGTTCATTTGAAGCTTAGAGAGACTCAAAGAGCTCCAGACCTCGAGGCATCGCTCTAAGATCCTGTAGCCATGCAGAGCTGACTTTTCCTCTGGAAGCAGAATAATGATCATAATGAGAATGAAGACACAGACCTCATTTCCACGGTTAATTAGAAAGGTATCTCCACCACCAGCAGGCATTTTCTGGTTTCTGCTGAAGAGCGGGTTCTGCTCTGCATCTCTATGCGATGTCTAAGCTGGGGCATGGACTCTGGGAGAGAAGAGATCCAGAGAAGATGGAAGGATGAGGGTGGAAACAGAATTGTTTCACCTGCAAAGCACAATGCACGTATTTGCTACTGGAACACGCCGAGGGCTGGGGAGGTGTGGATGTTTTATGTAAGTCTACACAGTGTTACTGTAGTGATTTAGGAAAGGCTCTTTTATGAGAAAACGGCTAAGACATCGAATTCAGCTCTTGCAGAAGCAGGATAGAACCCACAGGCTACAGTCAAAAGGAACATTTTATTTTCCCATGCAAGCAAACATTTTTCTATTCAACAGAAAGACAAGCACACCCAGACTCTGCCAGATGGAAATTTAAGATTGGGTGAGGGTTCCTTTCCTCAGCCTCCTGCAATGAAGACAGGCTCAGGGCTACTGCAAGTCTCCCACCTAGAGCAATTAGCAGCTGCGTTGATGTGATGCAGAGGGGTAGCTGCAGTTGGAGGTAGGAATGGGGAGATACAGGTAGGATGGCGAGGCACAGGTGTGATGGCGAGGTACAGGTGGGACAGAGAGATACAGGTGGGATGGGAAGGTACAGGTAGGATGACAGGTGAGATGGGGAGATGCAGGTGGGATGAGGGGATTCAGGTGGATGAGGGGATTCAGGTAGGAATGGGGAGATTCAGGTGGGATGGGGAGATTCAGGTGAGATGGGGAGATTCAGGTAGGAATGGGGAGATACAGGTGGGATGGGGAGATTTAGTTGGCATTGGGAAGTGCAGGTGGAATGGGGAGGTACAGATGGGATGGACAGATCCATGTGGGATGGGGAGATTCAGGTGAGATGTGTAGGTGCAGGTGGGACTGGGAGGTATAGCTAAGCATCTCCTCTGGCATATCAGGTCCTGCCTCTTTTGCCGGACTCAGCAGCGGCCTCTGGGGTCTGGATTGGGCAGAATCCTTTTCCCAGCCCAAAGCCAGTCCTGAGCAGGGCAAGGAGCCCACTCTGAGGGTCAGGCCTAGTGAGTAGGATCTGGACTCCATCCTGCAGTGAGCAGCCAGCATGCTTGGAATTTGGTGCAGGACAGGAGACTTCACTAAGGGCAAACTCAGGCCCAAGACTAACCCCCTGGGCTGGAGAATAATGCAGCAGCAGGTCCTCCTCCTTAGCCAGTGAATCCCAGGTCCACCCACGACTCCAGGGTGGCTGTCTAGGACCAGCTTGCTGCTTGACTGTGATATTGCATTTGCTTTTATTTGTTCAGGAAAGTGGGTGAGAGCTCCAGTTCTCTTCTCCCATGCCTGAAAGGATTAGAGAAACCTGTAGCCCCACATCCCAGGAGTATGTGGAAGCAGAGGATCCTGTGAGGGTCATCTGGCCAAAAGTCACTGACCCCTGCTGGTCTGGCTGCAGCCTGGCCTGCAAGAGCCCCTCCTCCCTGCCCCCTGCCATCTGGAGCTGAAAAACAGGATCTGGGTCCTGCCTGAGGTATCTGCTGAGTCCCCCACCTGCCCATCAGGCTGCAACCCAGCCAGAATGAATCCCACCCCTGCCCCTCCATGCCTACAGCCACCTGGCAGCCCCTCCTTGCTGCCAGTTTCACACCGGGTGACCACCCTGCCACTCCTACCTCCTGGATGTACCAGGAAGAAGCTGCTTGCTTCTTTCTAGTCTCACTGTCCATGGGTCCCCTTGCAATGAGGGCCCCAGGGCAGGCATGCCTCACGCTGGGGTAACAGAGACCTGGGCATCTTCCTGATGCGTCCCCATTGTCTTGGGAAAAGGAACCACCCCTTACCCCCAACAGCCCTCTCTGGCCCTGGGATTCTTTCCAAATCAGGCCAAACGGGCCTGCCATTTCCATCCTATGGCCCCTTCCCTGTTGCAGTGCTGGCCTTGGTGCTGGGGGAGTGAAGGTGGGTGACCAGTTTGCAGAGGTACAGGTGGGGCTGAGTGCAGAAAGGTGCAGGTGATGTTCACCAACAGCTGCAAAGGCTGGCGGTGGCACTTGCACTCTGGGAAGGTCAGGAGGGGCCCCTGGGAGAGGTCACACATGAGCAGGAAGATGAAGCGCTATTTGGAGCACACAGAAGGCACCTGAGGGCTTGTGGCTTCCAGGCGCCCTGAGTTCAAATCCTGACAGCCTCTGTGTGGAGGAGTGAGCTCCCAGGCTCCGGTGTGACCTGCTTCCCTGTTTGTTTAGTAAACACCTTAACAAAAAAGATTTTAGGGGGTGCCTCACCCTTTAAAATTGACAGGACCACAAATCACCCCACACACAATTGGGTGTGTATGTGGCCCACTAGGTGGGGAGGACAGGGCCTTCCTGTGTCCAGGTTCCCAGAGAAGTGCTCCCAGCAGGGCCCACCAGGCACGGCCCCTCTGCCCCGCCTTGACCATGTTCATGCTTACATCTCAAACGCACGTGTCTGCTGCATCTTTAATTGTCTTTTAAGTCAATTGGGAAAAAGCAAAACAGAACTCGCTAATTCAACCTCAAAATTAACACATCCATGTGAACTGAAGAAGATGTGATTTTAATCTATCACAAGAGTAAAGAACTGAAACACTGATCATATTAAAAGGGACTTGGGGAAATTGGGTACTCTTTCATTTTGGGGATGAGATCATTAACTGGAAAATGGCTTTAAAGAGGAATTTGACAGCACACATCACCTGTAAGTATTGTAAGATGCTTCATTTTGAAAAGTCCGTTTTATAGACATGAAGTGCTCAGAAGTTACTGCATAAGCACGTTCCCAGTGATGCTGTTTTTAACAGAAAAAAAGTGAAAAAAGAAACATGGATGATGAAAACGGCTGAATGAGGAAGTGGTATTGTGTGAGCCTGAAAGGGCAGCAGGTACTTCTATTTGCAGCGACCCATGGAGACATCTGGTTTCTGCAGGAAACAAAAGCCAACTAATATGATGGTTTTGTTTTGATGCCACTTTATTTTTTTAAAGCGTGTGTGTTAATATGTGAATAGAAGAAAAGCCACATACCTACATGTTAACAATAATTACTTCCAGGAATGTATATAAAGTGTGAATTTCTGCATTGTTTGCATGTTTTAAAATCAACTGTTACTACTTTTATAATTAAAAAACAAACCTGGAAAAACATCCATGCTAAGGTAAACACTGTCTGCTGGTTTGGGTAATCAAGTAAGTGAGTAGTTTGTCTTTATCTAATTTGCTTAAAATGTGAACAACTTGAGGAATAGCTCACACTTCCATTGCACATTCTCCGCCAGGAAATGCTGAAAGCGCTTTGCACATATTAACTCACTTAATCCTCGGAGCAGCTTTATGAGGTATGTGCTGTCATGATCTCCACTTTAACAAATGGGAAAACTGAGGTGCAGAAAGGGCAAGAAGCTTCCCCCAAAGCTCAC